>NC_080676.1:56704100-57072419 GCF_030445035.2 Dasypus novemcinctus
TTTGTTTTCATTTAAAAAGAACGAGACTGGTGGAGTGGCAGGGGAGCTAGGTAACAACACTCAACAAGTGTCTGCCACAAGTGCCGGACGTGTTATCTCATTTAACCCTCGCTACCACCCAATGTTATTATTCCATTTTACAGATGAGGTAACCCAGGATCAGAAATTAAGTAGCTTCCCCACCCTGTCTTCAAACAAGGGCTGTCTGATTCCAGAAGGCTTGCTCTTCCTTACGGCAAAGGCTGACTTCTAGTGGGCACCTGCAGACACTTATTGGCCACTCTGTTTCTCACCTCTCCTGGATGTTGTATCCCTTCCCCATACTCTGTTGAATTTATGACTAACATTTAATTTTAAATGTAGGTGAAATTTTAAAAATATCTAAAAGCTATTGTATAGATGCAATTTAATCCTTTGAGTTTGTGTTTGTTTGAATTTATACATGAAAAGATGGTAACTTGGGACAAACATGTCTCCCTTTATGAAACAAAATGTATAAGAAAAGCGTTGCTCGAATAAATCAGCTCAGCTGAATTTTCTGGTAGAAGCATCAAACTCCCATTTGCTTATGTGTGGTTGATCTTTTTTACCATTACCACCTTTAGCACGTGCATGCCACCCAGAAAACCAAGCCAGCCAAAATCACCAGAAGGAAAATGTCCCTAAGATCATGAAAAAAAACAGAGTTCACATCAGTGATCTTTTGGTTTGATTCCTGAGTGTATAACCAGTTACTTATCTCTCTGAATTTCATTCAGGCATATTAATGTGAGAACACAATAGCACTTTTTGCCTACACTTTTAATTTATTTATTTATCAGCAGAGAGGTTAACTGGGTGAATTTGTACTGGCACAAAACATATTTATGCAATCAAATCATGGGTACTTATGACTTTTAGCAGATGTGGCAATGATGGTCTGAGTAGACTGTACTTTTTTGGGTCAGTTTCCTTATTTTTAAAGTTAAAAATATATATACTATAGAGATGCATTAAGGGTTAAAAGACTTAAGTACATAAAATTACTTTGCTCACTGTTGTTCATGATTCAAATTGGAATAACTCATGCGTACATCCTTAAAAACTCAGGTGGGTAGAATTAACTAATGTCAGATTCTAATCCTTTGACAGGAATGAGACTAGATGTATATACATAGTCACATTGTCATGAAATAAGCTGCCTAGTCATCATAAACCTGGCACTTATAAGTTTATATTGGCATATATATTAGCCAATTCCAATTCGTTTTTTCAAATTTTGAACCTGTTCACATTTTACATCAGCTGTTTTCAGGACACCTAATTCCATGTGAATTTTACACATATTTTAGAAGCACACATACAGGATTTCTGTAGGGTAGAAAGAGTTTACAGGAATTTTTCAGAACTCTACTTCATGAATAATAATCACTAATATTTAGTAAGTGCTTACTATGTGCTAAGTATCGTTTAATACTTTAATTACTTGGCACAGGCTATCTCATTTAGCTCTTGGCATGGGCTATCTCATTTAGCTCTCTGGTTGTACAGAAGGGGCAACTGAGGCACAGGGAGGCTAAGTGACATGCTTTAGCATTCCTGTCTAAGGTCCTAGAAGCACAAAGGGGTAATACTGAGCTTTGCAACCAAGTCTGCATTTTCAGTCACTTCACTGTAAAGCCTTCCTGGAAAGAACTCAGTAAATATTTGGCAAACGAATGAATGGAGATAGTAGTTTGTGTCTAGGTCAAGGAGACTTTCTTAAACTCATCCTCCCTTCTCATATTTTTTCTTTTTAAGAGGGATTTCTTTCATAGAGAGGCAGGAGTATGATAGGACAGCAGATGTAAAGATCAGGAAACCAGCAGAAACATCACTGCCTACTAATGACTGGGAGCAGGATTATGTTCCAGATTGGGAAATTCCAGTTCAGCTCATCTGTTCTGAAGGAACCAAGGACTGAGAAAGGGACCATGTGACAGGAAATGGGGGCTACACGTTCTTTTCAGCAACAGCATTTAGTTTAGATGAAAGCATGAAATTAAGTAGTATAATTATGTCCCATAAACAAGTCCTTTATTGACAGTTTGCCATCT
This sequence comes from Dasypus novemcinctus, assembly GCF_030445035.2. NCBI lineage: Eukaryota > Metazoa > Chordata > Mammalia > Cingulata > Dasypodidae > Dasypus > Dasypus novemcinctus. Next base: position 56,706,176 of record NC_080676.1, read on the forward strand.
AGACACAGAACACTTCCCCACTTTTTATTAATTTCCAGAAAAAGTTTTAACTGCCAGAGATCCCCACAGGAGCCTCAATATGTAGAGTCCCCTTTATGTTGTACTTATTTCTTTTAGTGTGGGGTCTTAAGATTTATTGTAATTTATACTTAAAAAGGACACAAGCTGAAATTGTGCATGTCTTATTATTGCAATAGAACAATAATTTAAAAGACTAGCATTCTGTACACACAGTTCTTTATTAATATTATAGGTGACAGCATGCACTGGGATATGTCACATTTCGCTCCTAAATAATTTTAGAATATTTAGCCCAAAGTAAAGATAGCCAGGCAGTTTCAGACCAGGTTACAAGTGGAAAGACATTTGTCGGGCTGCTTTTATTGGCAATAGACTTTAATGAGATGGCATTGAGAGGAGATGGCTAAAAGAACAAAGTCAGGTTTGTTATGAGGCTGTCAGTAACCCAAGAAGCAGCCGCTGTTGGCTTCTTGGGGGCAGAGGCTGTGGAAAGGGTAATTGCAGGGAGTGCCGATCACACGTACACGCTACCCACAAACAACTGGCCATTGATTGTCCGCACTAATGGAGGGACACAGAGGCAGCAGCGATTGAAAAGAGCAGATATCTCAGAAATGACTTCTGTTTGCCTTTTGGTTGCATTTTATATATTCCTTCAGGAGGAGTAAAACAAGAAAAAAAGATGGTGCCCAGAGCAAGGAAAGAATAACAAGGTAGATTACCCAAGCCAGAATTATGAAATGAAAAAGAAAAGGGGTAAATGTGTGCTCTTTCAATTTAGTTGAGATAATGCAAGCCACGCAAAGTTCTTATTTGGTCTAGATGTTCCTACTGGATAGATCTGAAGATTTATTAGTTTAGGGAAGATGGTTCTTCCATCTACAAAAACCTAGTGAAAGGATATCCATGGCTAGGAAACAGGAATCCCTGGCATCAGGACTGGATTGCAAATCTGCTCAAACCTTAAGCCAGTCCCTACAAGATCATGGGAACTGCACTCTCCACTGCTGCTGTCACTGATAGACTTTTCACTTCCTCCCAAAGACCCTGGGAAGGACTGCAGTAAAATTCAAAGTCATATTGTATTACAAGAGAGATTAAGATGAAACACGCGGAGTCCCAGGAGCAGGGTGAAAGAAGTGACCATCTTTCAGATAGATGCCATTAGCACGCTTGATTCAAGAGAGAATAGAGGGAAAAGTTGAAGAGGTGCTTTCAACAGAGCTGGACTGGAGTCATTAAATGGCAAATGCTATTGAGGGAAAGCCTCCTTCTATATCAAGCCACCAAGCAGGAAAAGTTGGAAGTTGTTCTAGTGGCAAGAAAACTCCAGAAATAGGATAAAGTTGCAATACTTATTAGGGCTTAAATGGAGATAATGAGGAATAATTTTGATGAGCACAATCATATGTGATTGATTTTTTTTTTTAAACAAAAGTCCTCTGATCTTGATTACACATTTTGGTATATAAACCACCTTCTCTTTTTAGAAAGCTTAACCCCCTGAATAAATTCAGCTCATGTTTCAGATTAAATTATAATGCCATATTGAATTAAAATTACACATAAAGTAACAAATTTATGTTCCTGGTACTCAGGGACTGGAAAAGATTTTTTTTTTTATTGTGTATTCTCCATTGTGCTTTTGGTGTGGTGTCTTTCACCTAGCTAGTGATCAATCAATGTGTTGATTTACTTGATTTAATAGGTACTCGCAATTTTTTCTTTTCAGTATCCAATTGTTGAAGGCTTGGATTCTGCCATTTGTCCTGGTTTGTTAGTGACCTTCCCTCTGTCACATACTATGGACATTACTGAAATTTAATTTCTCTTAGAATTTGACACTTTACTTCCTCTTTCTTTCCTTGTTTCTGTGATAACTGCCTCTTCATTCTCCTCATCCCTCTCTGAAAGCCTCCCTTTTTGTTTCCTTTGCAATTGTTCTTCATTCTCTCCCAAACCTTTAAATGCTACTGTTCTTTAGTAGCAGCCCATATGCTCTGAATTCATATCTCATATCTCATATCTCTAGCCCAGAGTGGATTTCAGAGCTCAAGATGAATATATCTAATTGCTAGAAATCCATACCCAAATGTCCCAGATGGTAATTCAACATCAAGTTTGCCCATCTTTCTCCATCAAACCTTTTGTACTTCTGTCTTGATGAAAGACCCAATTTTACCTGGCTGCTCAACCTGGAATTTAAAAGTCATCTTAGACTTCTCTCTTTCTGCATTCTTGATGTTCAATAACTGGGCTTCCTAAATGTCCTTCTACTCTACCTCCTACTACCTCTGCCAGAGTCTGGTCTCTCTTCTTTTGTTTCCTAAACCATAGCAGTATTTCCCTTTTGGATAGCCAAGCTTCACATTTTCTGTCTCTGATCCAGCCTCAACTCTGTCTCCAAACAGATTTCGCTAAAATAAAACTAGAAGTTTGTCCATCAGAAAGGGCCTGAGCGCGTTCCTGGGGGAGGACTCCTGGGCACCACAAGAGACCCAAATCAAGTTTCTGTGTGGAGTTTCCAGTTATATGAGCTGCCACCAATGGCATCCTCCATTCCCACTTTTTTCCCTGCTTCAACTAGTTTGAATAGAATTTTCTGTCTTTTGCGTCCCAAAGCAACTTAACACAATACATCATTGGGCATACAGGATAAAAATCACATTCTCTCTCACTCACAGGCTCTCTGGCCCCATACTCCCCTTTGACTCCTCCCTCTGCTGAGATTAGTTGTTGCTCCAGCCCAGCCAGCCCTCCGGCCTTTGCACATTCAGACCCCACCCTCCCTTAAACTCCCACTCTTTTTTAAGCCTCAGCTTAAATCCACCAGTTTCTGTAAAGCCTTTTTTTTTTTTAAAACTGTTTCAGGTTGAAGTAGACATTATTAGGCTGTCCTGTGCTCAGGAGGACCACTTAAAAAAGATTCCCAGTCAATGGTTGGTACCATCCATGAAATGAACTGCTAAATACCTTTAACAGCATTGGAATAAAAAGCACAGCTGAACGAATTCAGGAGAAACTCTCTTAGTTGTCAGGAAACTTTCTCAACTCTTAGAAGCTGGGTGCTGCCTTCCAAGAAGGGGATGAATGGAACAGTATTTTGGATTGATAAGACCCTTGATCAATAACTGATCATGTCAAATATAAAGAGATTGCAGTGTGTCTGTGACAAGAGACCCAGGAAACCATGGGTAGGAGTAAGCAGTATCATTAAGGTTTTGTGTTTTCCCCCCCACATAATTAGTCCCTGAAAATTTGGCTAATTATTTTTTTAAATTAGGACTCAGAAAGAGATTCCATCCCTTTATCATAAAGTTCAATGAACCAGTGGCTTTAGTATATCACCATAGCACAAACTTCCCTATATGATCTCTCTTCATTTTCCTCTTTCACCAAATTCTTAAACCATTTGTTGAATTTACTCATTCAATTAATAATGCCATATTTAATAAAAAGTCATTTCAGAATGCAGCATTACATTATCTTGTGTACAGAGAACATGTCTCCTGGATTTTCTCCTGGATTCACAAATTTGCTATCTTTCTTTCTTATAGGAAAGGCAGGGCAGAAGGCAGGAGCATGTATGAAATGCCTACTTGGTGTGCCAGATCCTTTGCATGTGTTATTTAACTTAATCCTCACCATTATTATTACGGTATGGTATGTATGCTATGCTATGCTATGCTATCCTATGGTATTGGTTTCAGGTATAGGGCCCATGCTTTTCCACTATAGTAATCTCTTGTCTTTTCAAGAATTCCCCAAGTCCTCTGGATGAGTCAGGCCTTACTGAATTTCCACAACAGGAGGAAGAAGATGAGCAGAGTTCATCTAGGGTAGAATGACCGGTTAAATCCTAGCTCCACCCTTTACCAGCTGTGTAACTGGGTAAGTTACTTAACCTTTCTGAACTATGGCCTCATCATCTGTAAAATAATAGTATTAATAGTACTCATATCATAGGGGCATTATGAGGACTCAATGAATTAATATTTGAACTGTGCTTCGGAGAGAAGCATGGCACAGGGTAAGTGCTATAATCTTTGTTATCAAAATAAATGAAATGCTTCTCAAATATCATGTCTCATCTTTTCAATAAAATGGCAAGGTGACCCCTTCAGTCCAATCTGCATTTAAATACAAGATTTCCAAGGCAATCACAGAAACATATCATCAAGTCCCCCAACCCCCCTGAGTGTTTGACTTCCTTCGCATGAGCATAACCACAAGGAAGATTTTCCAAGAATTCCAGTCATTGTTGTCCCCTCTGTTCTCTTCTAGCAGTTCTACAGTATGAAAACCCAAATAACCTCTGAAAGCATCTAACTTGGTAGAAGAGATGTTGAAAAGGAAAATGTGCCTCCAAAAGTTATTTTAATAATGTATCATCTACCTGTGTCTGTTGGGGATATTGTACTGAGGATTCTATAGCCATTTCCAAATTCATCAGGAAGAGTTCAGACTAGTGATGTCTCCCCTGGGCTCAGGAGGGCAATGTCAGGAAGCATGCCTCAGACAGACCTGCACCCTCATCTAATGGAGGAGGAAGCAGAGATCTGGAGAATGGAGTGACTCGCTGAAGACTGCATATGGGCTAGATCAAGGGCCTGAACTCAGGAGCAGTGCTGGGATATGTAATGCGTTAAGGAAGGAGGTAGCTGTGGTTGGTCTCAGGGATCAAGTATAAATTTCATCAACCATTTCCCCAAAGTTAGGCCTTTCCTATAGGCAAGGCTTTATGAAAATAAAACACAGTTCACATCTTGAGTTAGGGCTGACATACCTAGGTTTCTGCAAGCTAATGAAAAGCAAACAGCGTAATTAAAGGTAGACTCACCCAATAGGATTGTCTGGGATGAGAGAAAAAGAGGTCCAGTTTCACCTCAGGAAGACTTGCTGACAAGTTTGACAATGACTCACCCGAGATGCAAAGACAAATCTGAAGGATGATGAACAAGAAATGCTGGCCAAAATCTTGGCATTTTCAAATGCCATGTCTAACTGCAAACTTGGCATGGAGCTACAGAAAATGAACTGGTCATGCAGGTCCCGGTTCCTGGGTGACCCTCGGTTCCTATAGATACCCTCCAAACATTGAGAGTCTGGTTCAAGACACAAACAGAAATTCGTCTCCCCATAGTGGATCACAAACAGATTGGAAATGAACAGATAGGCTTATGCCAATATTTAAATATTAACAATAATGTTATCTGATAATTACATCACTTTGTCTAGAAGAATTAGGGAAGACTTTCTGCTTGAGTTGCTGGAGTGCACCACTTTTCAAAGGATATCAAGTATAAATAAATTCTATTACTTACAACAAGATGCAGGCTTTGTTTAGTTACAAAGAAGCACAGTAGAATTCTAATTTAAGTCAAATAGCTTACTGAAGAGGACACGACAGATATTATTTTCTTCAAGTTGTCACTAACCATTTTTATCCTAGCTATAGTGACACAGAAGAGAGCACTCAATAATAATTGGATGATTTTGTTTTTCAAAATTCTATAGGGTTTGCTGCAAATAATTGTAAATATAGACATTGGGTAGGGATAGGTACAAAGTGGACAAAGGATATTTATCATACATAACACAGGGGGAAAAGCTTGCAAGTTGTTTTTAGAAGCCACTTTGTCTTCCCGTGAAGTCATCAGTTAATCAGAATGTCTTCAGGCAGCACTGGATGTAGAGGGGAGAGTACAAGTCCTTCAGTCAAAAGAGCAGGGTTTGAGTGCAAGCTCTGATTCCACTAGCAAAGTGACCTTGCTCAAGTCACTCTGTCTACCAAACCTCAGCTTTCTCACCTGTAAATTAGGCTAGCATAATCTATTTAACCAGATTAACTTTGAGGCTCATATGAGAAAAATATGCATGCAAATATGCAAATATAAAATTAATTAAATTTTAATCTAAAGATGCTTTCTTTTCATTTTGAACTTAGGGCTTCCTAATAAGCACTTTGTTGTCCTATCTTAATACACTTTCTGGTTTGTGAACCAATCAGAATCGCAAGTTTACTGAAGAGGACTCAAAAATGAGTTTTGTTTGGCAGGAAGACTTAATTTCCTAATGCTAATGGGCACCTCCAAATTTAAGTGACATCTGAGTTCAGATTTGCTCTACTGGATCATCTAAAAGTAGATATCTCTGTTTGAACATAATTCGATAAATGGAAAGATTATTTTATTATTAGAAAGTTAATGAGAGACTAAATCATTCCTATCACCTGTGTAGAAAACATTTCAACATTGAGTCCCAGGTCTTTTAAAACTGAATATAAATTTTTCTTCATTATATTTAATGTTTTCTATTATATAAATAATAGAAAAATTAAAATAGCACAGCAGTATAGTTAAGTAAAAAATAAAACTCTCCCATTTACTATCCACCTCCCAATTCCACTCATTGAAAATAAACACTGATATGTTCATCATTTCCCCAATTTTTTTCTATGCAGGTGCAAACAAATAGATTAGATAGATATTTTAAAAAAGCAAAATGAAATTATATTGAGCATATTGTTTTGTAAATTGCTTTTCTTCGAGTAATACACTTTGAGCCTTTTCACGTCTCTCTTTTTGAGCAGTGACTGTGATAATCTCTAGAAGCGACTAGGAGAGACCCCCACGTCAGGGGCGGAGGTGGCAGGCACAGAGCTGGCAAGCTGGAGAAGAGTTGGGTTGACTAGGCCAGGCTTCCCAGAAGATGACAACCTTGAGCTACATGAAGTTTAGGCAGGAAATCTAAGGCCAGGTTGCAGGGCAGACCTCCCTAACAACGTGGAAATAATTAGCATTTGAAAGAAACAGAAAGGAAAAGGAGAAAGATTTGTGTTTTCTAAATAGCTCCGGTGCACCAGGCACTGGACTGGGTCTTCTCTCATACTACCCTATTCCCAAGTCTCACCACAATTCTTAGAGGCAGGTGCTACTGCCCCCAATTTGCAAATAAACGGATGGCTTTGACAGACCAGTCAATTCACAGCACACCTAACAAATGCCAGGGCTGAAATCTGAACTCTGGTCTCTAAACCCAAAATCCCCATTTGTTCTGCAGAATAAGGAGGGCTTCCCATGGATGGGATTAAATGACACTTGCATAACACCTATTTCAATGCTTAATATATAGGAACTACACAGGAAAATTTAGTCTTTCTCCCTCAACATATAAGTCTGTTTGAGATGTTTGTGTATCTAAAATTAGGCACATATGGCAGGAGGGAAGTTTTTCCATCATTCTTTCTACCAGATATATTCTATAGAAGGGCTTCAATAGATCTTTCCAAGTTGGAGGGCTAAATTTGGTACTGGCTAAATGAGGCATGCTTGAATTTAAACAAGAAAACAGAATAAATTGTGATTTACTTATCTATTTATTGGTAGAATGTGAAGGTTCTTACCCTGTCAATGCATAGCTGTGACAGAAGAATCTTGGATATCAAGTTTTCCTGTCCTAACAATCCAATAGGTATTTAAACTAGCAGCGAGTCAGAAATGCATGAATTGAAATTCCCCTGAAATCTAAGGTGAGAACGTACTAATGTCAGCTCCTGCTAAGCTCCCACTAAGCACTGCACTGATTGCAACTAATCAGGGAACTTTGCTCACTGACGTGTCCTGCAGGCCAGTCAAGTTCTTGCACAATGGTTTGGGAAACAGCTCTTGATCCACAAGTATGACAAAGTGATCAACAGTAACACTCACACAGGAGCTTGGCCTGCTCTATTCATGACCATATCCCAGAACTGTAGAGAGGTTCTAGGATCCAGGAGAATCTCAACGATTATTTGATGAATGCATAAGTGAACAAACACAAAGCCAATATGGGGATTTGAGTGCTGGTCTCCCTTCTGCCCCTCAGAGCCATGTGTCCATGAACAAGTTTTCAACCTCTCTGGTCTCAGTTTGCTAGTCAGTGAAATGATCTCCAATGTTCCTTTCACCTCTTTGTCCTCCTGACTCTTCTTTCATTTAACTTCTACTTGAAAGATGTCCTCCCTGAGGATCTCTGTATCTTTCTTTATACTGTTCCTTGACCTTTCCTGGGGAAGATTCTTAAATATGAGTTTCTCTCCTTTAGTTCTTTCCTGTTAAATAAATTTAAATGAGCATGTTAACTGTTATCATGGCTCAAGAAATGTAAACAAAACACCTTTAGAGCTGATTAACCAAGCACTGTTAGCTGTACTGAGAGAATAAACAAGCTTTGGAGGTGGAGGGGTGTGGGGCAGAGATTCTAGGTCTAGAATTCTGTCTGTGATTCTGTAAGTAGGGGCAATGAATGTCAGTCCTCGACAACTACTAGTAGCTTAAATGCAAATATTCTGGAGTAGGGGGAAAATGTTGAAAATCCATACTAAACTGCAAGTGACTGGTAGCAACTCCAACTCTTATATTTGGGTAAATTTTTTATGGGGTAGTGAGAGGAGAAAGAGGAAGGAAAGTGATAAAGAACAAAGGGTTTCTGAATGAGGAAAAAGGATGAAAGGGTAATTTAGAGATAAGGTAGAAAATACACTTGACCCATTGAAAGTCTGCTCTTTGGCCAAGCTCCTTAAAAGGACAGTTTCATTTATGAGGGGCACAATCCTTTAGTTGAATTGGGTATTTTTGAGGGGAACTCTTTTTTTCTCCCTTTTCTTTCCTGCCCAAGTTATTTAATATTGTAGTTGTGTAATATTCCAATACATCAATGTACCATGGTTTGTTTACTAATTCCTATTGAAATCTATAATATATTTAGTGATTTTCTATTCATAAATATTTAGGTTGTTTCCATTTTTTTAAATTACAAGTAATGCTGCAATAAACATTTTTTACCCTCCCTTGTTTATTCGTATGAGAATAGTTACAGTTTAAATCCTTACAAGGGATTTGCTAGACCAAAGAGAACGTACATGTTTGTAACAACATGTTCTTGCTCCTGTTAACCATCTCCAAATTGCCCTGTTCACCAACTCTAGGTATTTTCAATTTTTAAAATATGTCATGGGTGAAAAATGGCCTCATTGTTTTATTTTGCATTTCTTGTTTCATGAGTGTGGTTAAGCCTGTCTCCATATCTTTGTTGGCAAATGGAATTCATTTTTCTATGAATTCCTTGTTAATATATTTCATCCATTTTTCAGTTAAATTATTTATCTTTTTCCCTGTCTTATTGATCTGTGTCCTTTGCTTATTAAGAAAACCAGCCCTCTGTCTTAGTTATTACAAATATTATTTTCTAGGTTATAGTTAGTTTGTCTTTTGACTTTGTGGTACATTTTCTTTTTTTTTTTTTGGTAAAGATTTATTTATTTCTTAATTTTTTATTTATTTCTCTCTCTCCCCCACCAATTGTCTGCTCTCTGTCTCCATTCACTGTGTGTTCTTCCGTTACCGCTTCTATCCTTATCAGTGGCACTCGGAATCTGTGTGTCTTTTTGTTGCGTCATCTTGCTGCGTCAGCTCTTCATGTGTGCTGCACCATTCCTGGGCAGGCTACACTTTCTTTCGTACTGGGCGGCTCTCCTTGTGCGCACTCCTTGTGCGTGGGGCTCCCCTCAGTGGGGGACACCCCTGCGTGGCATTGCGCTCCTTGCGTGCATGAGCATGCCAGCTCCACAAGGGTCAAGGAGGCCCGGGGTTTGAACTGCGGACCTCCCATGTGGTAGGCAGATGCCCTATCCATTGGGCCAAGTCGACTTCCCTCTATGGTATATTTTCATTCAGCACTTTAAGTCTTCCTTTACTTGAATTTAATCCATTTCTTTCCTTTATAATTCTGAGTTTTATGTCATGCCTTTGCCATGTCAAGTCTATGTTTTTTTAAATCCCCTATTTAAAAAATATTTTATGGCATTTCCTGTGCTTAAATGTTTGATTCATGGTGAAATTATTTTGCTTTGGAGAATGAAGCAAAGATCAAACCTCTTTTCCCCAAACAGTGAGGCATATATCTCAATGTCATTTAATGATTAATCCATCATGACTTGGATGATTTGAAAGGCTCCCTCTATCATACATTAAATTCTCATATGTATTGTGCTCTATTTCTGTATTTTCTATTTAGTTCTTGTACAGCATCAAATGTTTTAATATAAGACAGATATTATACCTGCAGTACCCCCACCATTATTCTCTTTCATAACATTTTCCTGGTTACTTAGGTATTTTATTTTCCCAGATCACAATTATATTAAAAATGGATGTGATCAGATCAACACAACATCATCTTTGCACAAAGAACATACACCTCCGCCTTATGCTCTGCCTTTCTGTTATGACAGAAGAAGGGTCCCTATCCCACATAAAGTCCCCCTCGCTGCTGTGATCTGATCTGCATCCCCTTTTGCTCTTGCAATTACCACCCTCATTCATCATCAATTACTTGTTGTTATGATTGAATTGTGTCCCCTCAAAAGATAGGTTCAAGTCCTAACTCCTAGCCTCATGAATATGATCTTATTTGGAATTGGAATATTTGAAGATGTTATTCACTAAAATGAAGTCAGTCTGGATTAGGGTGAACCCTAACCCCACATGATTGGTGTTCTTATAGGAAGAGAAAATTTGAATAGAGGCAGACAGGGAGAGAGAAGACAGCTATGAGAGAGAGATAAGAATGGAGTTATATTGGCACCAACCAAGGAATACCAGAGATTGCTGGTGATCATCAAACGCTAGAAGAGACATGGAACAGACTCTTCCCTATGAATTTCCCTTCAGACTCTAGCTTTCAGAAGGGAGACAATACATTTCTGATTTCTGTTGTTTTAAGCCACCTTTGTAGCACGTTGTTACAGTAGCCTTAGGAAACTAAGATACTTGCTAGCTATGGAACATATCACAAGGTATCCAAATATACCTTAATATTACCCACTCAGAAAAAACCTTGGACTCTCTTTCTCATCTGTCTTTTGCATCATCTTTTTGCTCTCCTTTATAGCAGAAATTCTAGAGTCACCTGTATTTGCTTTCTCCACATTTTCACTCCCCATCATCTCCTCAACCACTCTATCAGGCTCTTATCTCTACCACTGCCCTGAAGCAGGTTTTATCAAGGTCACTGATGTCCATCACTTGGCAAATCCTTGGTCAGTTCTCTGTTCTCATCTTTGACTCTCAGTACCCTTTGACCCAAGTGATTACTTTTTTTCTTGATATATTTTCTTCTGAGGCTTTGGAGTCATCACATTCTCCTAATTTTCCTCCAAAACCAATGGTCCTCCTTCTATGTGTCCTCTGCTGGATCCTCTTAAATCTAATCTTTAAGTATTAGAGAACTTCAGTCATCTCCTCTCCTCTCATCCCTTCTTCTCACCTTTCCTGCCCTATCCATTCTCTCTTTCCCCTCCTCCTTTGCTACACTCTTTCTTCCTTTCCTTCATTTACAATTTCTCTCTACTTGATATTATCCAGTTCCATAGCATTCAGTACTCTATTTCTCTAACCTTGATCTCCCCAAAGAGTTTGAATTCTTTCTCCAAAGGTCTACACAAAATCTCTACCTGGATGTCCAATAGACATTGCAAGCCTGGTAGTCCAAGATAAAATTCTTGTTTCTTGTCCCCATTTGCTGCTCCCCCAGTCTTAACCAGAGCAGTAAATGCAGTGCTACTATCTTCCCCTTGTTGAGGCCAAAAACTTTTGGACTTGTCCTTGGTCCTGTCTTCCCCTCATACTCCATATTTTTTCATCAGAGAGGTCTCTAGGCCTTACTTCGGAAATACAAACAAAGCCCTACCACTCCTCCCTTTTCCCGTGTTCTGCTGTAGATTTAGCCTTCATTTGCTCAGCCCTGGGCTCCCAAACCTCCTGTTTCTACTCTTGTCCCTACCTCACCCCCTTGCAGCTGATTCTTTACACAAAACAGAGCAAATTTTTCATAGCATGAATCCTATCCTATCACTGCCCACATTTAAATTATCTGTTAAAATCCAACTGTTTATCATGGAGTGTGAAAGCTCTAGAGAATCTGACCCTTCTTGATTCTCTGAACATCTGACAGCTCCCCTGCCTTGCCCCCTCCACTCCAGCAACCCTGGCCTCCTTGTAGTCCCTGGAACACAATGAGCTGTCTCAGGGCCTTTGTTCTTGCTGGTCTCTCTGTTAACAGGATTCGTCTCTGTAGCAGTTTGTTATTATTGATCAATTCCAAAGAGAAGTATTGGATTATGTTTATAAACTGATCTTCTCCTCTGGGCATATTATATTGGATTCATAGGTTTACTTAATTAAGGAATTATGTAAACCTCTTGTGTCAGTAGGGCATCGAATCCCCACCCTTTGGTGGGTGGGGACTCAAAGATAAAAGGCATGGCAAAGGACAGAGTTGAGGGCTTTTAAGCCTGCAGTTTTGATGTTGGAGTTTGATGCTGAAGCTGGAGCCCCAGGGAAAGAGACAGAGCCATTTGCCTGATAGTCTACAGCTGACCTTATGGAGGGAGGCAAAGCCTAGAGAGCCTCATAGTCTACAGCTGACCTTGTGGAGAAACCAGAGGACCTGAGCCCAGTGGAACCCAGGAAGCCTGAACCCTTGCAGAAGTCAGCAGGCATCTCACTCCGACACGTGGAAATAGACTTTAGTGAGGAAAGTAACTTATGATTTATGGCCTGACATCTATAAGCTTCTACCGCAAATAAAAATCCTTTATAAAAACCAACCAATTTCTAATATTTTGCATCAGCACCCCTTTCGCTGACTAATACAATCTCATAGTAGTTTGTAAAGATCCACATAAGCTCTCACTCAAACGTCATCTCCTTAAGAGGCCTTCTCGACACACCCTAGCTAAAGCAGAGTCCCTTCATGGCTACATAGCCACATCCCAGTCACTCTCTATATACTGCCCTATTAGCTTTCCTTTGTCTCACTTCTCACTTAAAGCTTTTTTTCTTTTATTTACTTCAAACTAAACAAAAATAACAGAAAAAGGCAGCTCAACAAGTTATGGAAGCATTACTCCTAAAAACTCCTGTCCAGGCATTTTTATCTCATCTATTCCCAAGTACTACCTCAATTGTTCTTCTAGTGTTCAGAAAGAGATACAGAAGAACACAGATTAGTTAAATGACATAGCCAAGGTCTCCTTATTAATGAAAAAAAATGAAGAAGAGAAAGAAAATAGGTTTAGTCATATTCATATCTCACAAAACCAAACTCCATGTTCTTTTATTTTACCATTAGCATTAATATACCAACTTTGCTTTTGCTACAAAAATATTACAATGTTGTTGTTAACTATAGCATATAAATTACAGTAGTTACGTTTCCCCCTGTGTCACTACATTCTTAATACCTTGTAGTAGATGAATGTTCCTGTATTTATATTATTAACCACAATCTCATCTACTGCCAAAATCATTATTATATATTCCCAATATTATCCTCCAACCCACATTAATCTCCCTAGACTACTCATTTCAACCACAATCACATCCATAAATCAAGTGTTTGTTACACTCATTATATTGAGTTACCATCAAATTCAACCATTCTACATATTTCCATTTGACCTTATTAAACATTCTACATACCAGCATTGTGTCCCCCTTCTCATCCCACATTCCATCTCCCACCAACCTATACTTCATAATCCAACTCCATATGTCTACTCATTGTATATAATTCACATCAGTGAGACTATACAATATTCATCCTTTTGTACCTGGCTTATTTCACTCAGCATAATGTCCTCAATGTTCCAACCTGTTGTCATGAGCTTCCACAATTGATTCCTTCTTACAGCTCAGTAATATTCCATTGTATGAATGTCCCATATCTTGTTTCTCCATTCATCAGTTGATGGACATTGAGTTTATTTCCATCATTTAGCAGTGGTGAATAATACCACTATGAACATCAGTGTTCCAATATCTGTTCATATCCTTGTTTTCAAAACAGTTATTCTGAATATATTCCTCATATTGAGATTGCCAGATCATATGGCAGCTCTATATTTACTTCCCTGAGGAACCATCAAATCATCTTCTACAGAGGCTACAACATTTTACACTCCCACAAACAGTGAAGGAGTGTTCCTATTTCTCCACATCCTCTCCAGCACTTGTAACCTTCTGTTGTTGTAGTTTTTTTAAATAACAACCAGTGTGTATGGCGTGAAATGATACCTCATTGTGGTTTTGATCTGCATGTCCCTAATAATAAGTGATGCTGAACATCTTTTCATGGGTCTTTTGACCATTTATATTTCCACTTTGAAAAAATGTCTTCAATTATTTTGCCAATTTTTAAATTGGGTTGCTTGTTGTTTTATCATTAATTTGTGTGATCTCTTTATATAATGTAGAAATCAATCCCTTATCAGATATATGTTTTCTGAAAAAACTTTTCCATTCAATTGGCTGTCTTTTTACCTTCTTAACAAACTCGTTTGAAATACATAGGTATTTAATTTTGAGCCAGCCCCATTTATTTTTTCTTTCACTGCTCATGCTTTGGGTGTAAGGTCTAAGAAACCACTGCCAACCACAAGATCTTAAAGATGTTTCTGAACATTTTCTTCTAGGAGTTTTATGGTTCTAGTTTTTATATTTGGGTCCTTAATCCATTTTGAATTAACTTTTGTATAAGGTGTGAGATAAATGTCCTCTTTCCTTCTTTTAGATATGGATAGCTTGTTTTTCCAGTACCTTTTTTGAATAGGCTGTTCTGACCCAGCTGAGTGAATTTGACAGCCTTGTCAAAACTCACTTGACCATAGACATGAGGATCTACTTCTGAAATCTCAGTTTAATTCCACTGGTTAGTCTATCTTTTTGCCAGTACCATGATGTTTTTACCACTGTAGCTAGATAATATGCTTTAAAGTCTGGAAATGGGAGTTCTCCAACTTCCTTCTTCTTTTTAAAGATATTTTTTGGCTATTAAAGGACCTTATGCCTTTCAGATAAATTTGATAATTGGCTTTTCCAATTCTACAAAGAAAGATATTGGAATTTTTATTGGGAATGTGTTAAATCTGTAGTTCAGTTTTGGTAGAAATGATGTCTGAATGACATTTAGGTTTCCAAACTATGAACACAGAATGTCCTCCCATTTATTTAAATCATCTTTGGTTTCTTTTAGCAATGTTTTATGGTTTTCTGAATATAGGTCCTGTACATCCTTGGTTAAACTTATTCCTAAGTATTTGATTCTTTTAGTCGCTGTTGTAAATGGAATTTTTTTCCTCCTCAGATTATTCATTAGTTGTGTACAGAAACACTATAGATTTCTTTAAAAATTAAAATTCTCTCAGTTTTATTCTAAAAGAAAACTTTATTTTTAGTATTTAGCCTGAAGAAATAAATACCCAGAGTTATTATGATAGTCATCTCCAAATGAAATGTGGAATAGGGAATTAATTTATTCATTGTGTTCCAAAAACTGAAACTAGATGGAAGTCAAAAGGAAGAAAATTCTAGCTCAAAGAAGAAGTTCCTAAGAATTAGAATTATTTGACATGGGGCTGAGCTGCCTAATGAGAGGGTAAGTTCTCCATCACTGGAGATATCCAAGCAGAGACTGTGTTATTATAGAAGCAACTCCTAAGTCATATGGGTGGTTGGACTGCAGGCATCTAAGGACCCTATTAACTTGAAGGGGCTATGACTCTATTTCTACTACAAGTCTTTACCAGTTTAATTCCAAGAAATTAAATCAACACAAATATTCCCCAGTCAAAGATAGTGGAGGGGCTCTGGAATTGAGTGATTTCATGGTGAAGTCAGACTTCATTCAGGTACTTCTGGCTCTACCCTATGAATTATATCTCTTTTCACTAAATAAATCTGTGAGACTGGCTCCAACTTTTCAGAGGTGTTTTACTTCACAAAAGCACCATAAAACAGAAGGTGTTATAATACAAACTACTTGGTATTTTCCTTAAGAAATCAGATGACAAAGCTGAACAGTCAGTAAGCTTTGTAAGATGTTACTTGTGTCTGCAAGTTATTGCTTTCAAATAAGCTAAATCAAATAGTGTGACACTATTGAAAAAGTTTTTTCCACAGTTGTTTCTATTGACCTGCAAACCTGGATTTTTTTGCCTCCAAAACCTTGAAACATTCATAAAGAAAAAGAAGAAAAACTGCAAGAGAAAGTAATAACGATAGTAACCATGCTTGCTATTATCTTCATTTGAAAGAAATGGTATTGTTTGCAAAAGGTCCAAGGCTGTGGAGCTAAACCGCAATTCTAGATAGCCCAGCAAGCCTTTCCAGAAAGCAGTGTGTGAGCGTCTTTGTTCCAGGGTTTTATGGAAAGGAATCATTTCACAGTTTATATGGGTTCTATAAGGGCCTAAAGCTAAGAAGTGTAAGGTGACCTGCAGGAGGTATGCAGGGATCACTAGAATGATTTGAGAAGTCTCTTCAGGCTGTTGGATTACACTTATGAGCTCTTAAAATGTGGCTGCTATTCTGACCTTCTTGTTCTCAAGTCTAGGGCTCTTCTGAGCTAGGAAAGGGATTCCAGAACCGACCCACACTCATGTGGCTGTAAGTCACTCATTTGTCAATCCAGAATCCAAGGAGAAAAGAGATCTAAAAAAAACTTTTTAGATCTTTGAGTATATTAAAGTGACATTTTATACAACAAAGTCTTCTCTTAGGAAGTACACAGGAATTTTCAAGCAGCCTTGAAAATCTACCACAATGGCTTTGTGGAATTTCTAGAAGCTCATTCAGAGCTTTGGATGACATATCCACATGTGTATACCACAGGCTGTGGTTGTTAGGCACGTCGGGATTAGAAGAAATCCTCTTCACAACTCAATTAAACAGAGAGACAGACACATATGCCTGACACATGGCAGAAGACACTTGTCACCCAAAACTCAAGAAGCTTGCCTTCAAGATTTGTTTGATGACTTTTCATTTCAGGAAAAATAAGGCCAAGGTAATGTTCCCTGAATTCTAACATTCTGTTTCAAAAGAAATCCAATTTGATGGTTCTTCAGCTCCAGCCCAAGATCTCTGAGCATTCCAAGGGGGTGGTCTCCTTCTTCTTTTCTTTTCTTTTAAAGTTTGCCTCCCAATTTCAGGGTTTTTTTCTTATAAATTGGGGATAATATTACTGTCATCTGTACTTAAAAAAGATTATTGGGGGGAACTAATAAAATAACTTGTGTGAAAATACTTTAAAGAACCTTAAAGTACCATTCAAATATGGAATGACATTATTCCTTACCACCTGGATTTAATTGTAGAAGCATCTTTTTAAAATTGCATTCTCTGTAGATGACAAAGATAGCAGAGCTACAAAGAATAAAGAGCCTATTAGGTTCTATCCATCCTTAAAATATGAGTTTCCTTTGGCACGGAGGCTATGATATATGGCAATGAGTCTTCTTTGGGTGTGCTTTTAGAAACCCCTCTCGTTCCTTTTCAAGCATACCCAGATATAATAAATATATACAGAAAGTTAGCGAATTTCTCAGCATTTAATTACGAAGACTGTGCAATGTGTGGGTTGGCTCAAAATATTTTCAAAGAGGTACTTCTAACTTTTTAAAAAGTTCCATATTATACAAAGAGTATTGCTTAAATTTCTGCCACCTCCATAACATTATCAGCTGTTTGAAATAGGTGGCAAAATTAGAAATTATATTATGGAGGAAACCTCAATAGATTGTTATCAGATTAAATGACTTCTTGATTTTAACCACTTTCACTCCATATTTAGAGGGTTTTCCCCATCATGATTTTGAGAGTATATAACGTCAAGTTACAGGATCAAAAAATTTTAGTCCCAGTAGGAATTTCAGAAATAATCCACTTTATCCCTTCCTTTTATAAAAGAGAACATCAAGACTCAGAGATGCTAAGTGAATTGACTAGAGTCACACAGCTAATACCTGTGAAAGAGAAATTAAAACTCACCTCTTCTGGCTTGCAGTCCATGGCTTGTTCCGCCCCATCACCCCCTGCTACCTTAACCCAGGGTAAGAAATATTTAATTGAGGGCAAATGACCACAGACAATGAACACATATTGTATTTCTCCTTTGGATTTCTTCATATGTCACCGCAGCACCTAGGAACTCAGATAATTATACTGTGAGGAGACAAGTGACAGGAGAGCAAAACACCTCCTGCAATTCCTAGTACTTTGTCAAACGTAGAGGATGTGGCAAATTGCTACCTGTAGGCTTCTGGAAGCAGGTGGGAGAAGTGCATCACTGCAAAGCAGCAGTCTTGGTAGCTACCTTTGTAAGATGTAAATCTAAGATTTGGGTAGATTTGGGGGATGGGAGTTTAGAGAGGGAAAGCCCTTAACCCCAGGTCTTGGACTGAAAATATTCTTTCCCTAGTTCCTGTCAAATTAATTTGAGCTGTGAACAACTACCTCAGCCAGGGAGCAGAGCTGGATAGGGAACAGGCGAGGTTGATCCTCTGTTACTTAAACTCTTCGGGTCTTCTATTATGTAATTCAGCTTTCCTCTCCATAATGAAGATCAAATTATATTCAGGATTTTGGTTTGCTGAAAAGAGAGAGAGAGATCATAGGGACATATCATTTTACAAAGGACAATGCCAGCAATTTCTGAATGAATCTGGCAGCTAAGCTCAGTAATTATTTGGACCAGCAATCACCAGATCTCTGGGGATGGACTGAGCTAGTGGGGCTTTAGAAAGGGGCAGAGCCACAGAGGCATCCAGTCTCCAGGTAACAGAGATCACTGGTTCTTATTGCTCACTACAGCACATTCTCTTAAGTCACAATATTTTCCTAAAATTCCAATGTGCTATCATGAAAAGAAAAGAAAAAAAATCACCATGTTCAGAAAAGTGTTAATTTTCTACTTAGAGCCATTAGAAGCAAACCTGCCTCATCAGGACAAGAAAACATTGAAACATTCTTCACATTAAGATATTTGGAAATTTTGGTAATAAGGTAGAAATGCTTTCTTTGTTTAATTTTTTGTTTTTGAGGTACCAGGGCCAGGATTGAACCCTGGACCTCTTATGTGGGAAGCTGGTACCTAACCGCATTGGCTCTTTTGAGTTGGTTTTTCGTCTGTTTGCTTGTTGTTTGTTTGTTTGTTTTGTGTTTTTTTTTAGGAGGCACCAGGAACCAAACCCGGGACCTCCCATGGAAGAAGCAGGTGCTCAACCCTTTAAGCCACATCCACTCCTATGTATATTTTTTAATTATAAAGAAATTTGGTGCCAACTAGAAAAAATGATTTGTGAAATAATTAATTCAAGCAAGATGCCTAGAGAAACTGAGTTCATTATTCTTTCTCCAAAAGTATTTCAGTAGAATAAATGTCTGTTTTGCCCAGTGCAGAACAGAAGTGTGGCCAGTAGATGGAAAATAAAAATGGATTCTGGCTCCATGTTAGGAGAACTGCTTAGTGACTCATGCTGTCCAAAGACGTAATGGACTGCACTGGAAGGGCGCCATGGCTGGAGATGTTTAAGCAGAGGAAGGAGTGGAGGAAGACAAGATGGGGCAATGTACTCTATAACCTTTCCACTATAGAATTTTTAAAACCACTTGCTTTACCTTTTCTACAGATCCATGGCTGCTGTAATGTAAAAATCATGAATTCTTAGAAATGCATATTCAACATCTATCCCAATATAACAACAACAAAACGAATTCCAGAACATGGTTTTAGAAAAGGAGATCTTTATTTATAAAGCCTCTTTCATACATCCATTCGTTCCATACATCCAAAGTTGTGAATAACTACAGCGTGCTCAGTCCCACTGCCTTTGGTCAGCTAAGGCTCTGAGGGGAGGGTTCTACCCATCACCTGAACGCCCGCGTAACCACATTTTCCTGTAATGGAAATAGTTGGTGTAGGCAACCAACCTTTTCTCCATGTTTCCATAAAGCAGAATAAATATTAGGTCACAATGGAATAGACTAAGAGAATTTGACAAGCAGTCTGTTTATTCTTCAGATTATAAAACTGCTTTCAGGCCACATTAAAGTAACATGTACTGGCCAAGAAAAAGAAGTGGTGACTGTGTACAAACAGAATAGGGACTTTCAGACAATCGGGAGAGGGATGGCGAGTTGTCCCTCTGCCCCACAAGTGGTGACAGAAACTAGAAGTTCTGTTTCACAGAGGTAGTACCTCAAATATAAAGGACTAAATTGGCATAGAGAAAAACACATAGGTCAAAGGTGGGAAAAGTAGTCAACAGGAAATTTCTAATAAGTTAAATATCATAGGCCATTGAAAAGATGCCTCTTATTAATTTGGAATATACCCAAAGAAACTTTTAAAATACACAAAATATATCTTCACCCTTATTTTTAGGTATTTAGCTGACAATTTAGGCTTTTGTGGATACCACCGAAAGCTATCATTTTATGTGTACTTTATGTCTGTCTGTCTGTCTCTCTTTCTTTTCTGTATCTTTCCCCACATGCTGTTCCCTCTGCCTGGAAAAGTTATCCTCTGTATTCACCTGCATGAACTCCATCATATTCTTCACATCTCAGCTCAAATGTCATTTCCTCACCAGAAAAGCATTCCTAGGGTCCCATTTTATTCTCTCTCTGGGAATCTGCCTCATTTCCTCATGGAACTTACCAGGTTTTGCAGTAATATTGCCATTTGTGGGTTTGTTTAGTGGTTGACTCCTGGAATAAGCACCTTGGGATCAGGAACCTTGTCCCTCCTATTTCCCATTGGTCTCCAGTGTCCAGCATGGTGCCTGAAGACATGATTCTGGATAAATAAATGAATTATTGAAGACTCAGAACAGGATCAGAATAATAAGCAAGGAAGCCCTCGGCATCCAGGGAAAATGCTGGTGAGTGCCCACTCTTCCCTCTCGTGTCCCCAGAGATGAGTGGTATGGAGGGGTGCTGCTCTGGCTTTAGAGCATGAAGGTAAGATGGCAAACTTTTCTGATGGCAAATGATTCCAAGGCTCAATATAGCTGATGGTTCTCAATTCCCTGCTACCCAGGAAGACCCACGTAACTTGCACTACTCTACTATGGTATACACCTCTGACAAAGCATTACCACTGAGAATGGCTAAATGAAAAGAAGGCTTTAAAATTGTTTATATCTCTCCAACAAACAAGATGTTTTATTTTCAGAAAAATCCTTTGTTTATTAAAGTATCACATAAACAGACAAATAAATAGAAGTCTAAACTTAGAGATGCCTCTTGTTTTTTTTTTCAAGGAAGCAGCTTGATTCAGGGCCCTCCTGACCAGTCAAAGCCTAGACCCAGATGCCTCTCCTTCCTGGCACCTACCACAATTGAAATTTTACATTTACTTTTGTGGTTATTTTAAAAACATCTCTTCCTCTCAATAGGCCATAAGCTGTCTGAGGGCACAGGCATTGTCTGCTTTTGTTATAAGTATATCCCCAGTACCAAGCCCAGTAGAGATCCAATGAATGAAGGAATGAATGAACAAGACCACATTTTACCTTAGCCTGACTTTATTATCAGCTTCCTGGGTAATTCCCTTTCTAGTGTTCATTCTCACATTTGAGAAAAATGGCTATAATATCATCCTACCTCTTCTTAATATAGTTTCAAGGATCAAAGGGCCTTAAAAGGACATAAGCGTCCTAAGAAGGATAAAATCCCATTAAAATGTAAAGTACTACAAAGAAGTGCTCTTGCTATCATGACTATAGATACAGGCAACCGAGCAGAAAGCTAAGCTGAGATCAAGTGTGACCTGAAATCAAGCAGATCTGAAAGCAAGTGTGGAGCAAGGGACAGAGAAGGGATCTAACCTACAAGGGAACTTGAGGAATTTTGAATTATCAGTGAAACCCTTCAGGAGTTCTATTTATGGAGGGACTCCCTATATCACCCCAGGGAGAAAGAGAAAGAATCGTAGAAATTTCAGGTGACCCTTGGGTTGACACTGCAGAACAACTGGGAAGAGAAAAATTATCCCACACGCCATGGGGAAGATGTTGGGGAGACAACTTGTGTTCAGAGAGCTTAGTCCTGGTCCTTCAGTTCAGAGTTAGTGTGAGACAGTACAGGATGGAGTTTGCATTAGAGAAATGTGTTTCCTTAATCAAGAGAATGGTGAAATACAAAGAACAAGGTTACATTTGGGGATGTCTTAAAGCTATAATTACTCAATAATAAGATGAAGGATAATAACAACAAACAGTGCTATTTATTGTCTAATATGTACTAACAAGGTATTAATATGTATTAATATTGATAATAGATATATTAATATGTACATCAACTCTGTAAATTAGTATCCCTCTACATATTTTACAGATGAGGAAACTTATATTCAGAGACGTCAAACAACTTGCCCAGGATCACACACCTAGCTGGCAGAGCTGGGATTCAATCGCAGGACTCCTTGACTTCAAATATCATGCTCCTTCCACTGCGCCTCTCCAAACAAACCTCCAGCTGGAGAACAAATCATCAGGACCAGCTACATAATTTGCAGGGCGCTGTGCAAAATGAAAATGCAAAGCTCCTTATTTAAAAAAAAAAATTTTAAGAAGCAACAGCAGAGCAATAAACCAAGTATGGGAGCCTTCTGAGCATGGGGCCCCGTGTTATATGGGCAGTCCCATGAAGCAGTTCCTGCAACCCATTCAGGCTGGCCAGAAAAGCCTCTCTGAGGCTACCTGTAATTGAAGCTTTGGCCAGAGAAATAATGAGAATGATATGGGTATAGCAAGGGGCACTGGTAGAGGAGAAGACAGGGGTGGGACCACAGAGGAAAGCAAACTCTTGCTACTCTGCCATGCAGGGGTCCAAGCCATCTGGGACAGGCATCAGCGGACGGCCAGGGCCCTAGAATCCAGGGAGCAGCCCTGGGCCAAGACTGGGCTTGGGCACAGTGGCCATCAACATTCCCCTACCCCGCCCTCAGCTATCCCCAAGAAAGGTGCCCTGGGGAAACAAAGGCAACTATGGCATAAACAGACAAATATTTAAACAGAATGAAGAGAGAAGATTCTCATGAGAAACCAAATAAGAAACATTCACTGGTGTAAACTCATGTTACGTGGGAGGCAGAAGCAACAAAACAGGACTTTTTCAGTCTGGTTTCAGTCCTGCCAAGTTGGCTCAAGAACAAATGCAATTAATTTCTAATACTAGTACTGACTGACCAAAGTTTGTGGGTTCCAAGAATGCAATTATTTGGGGGAGATGATGAGTATAGTAACCATTTTATCATAATTTATTTGTTTTTAATACTAACTCAAAAACCATGCTTGCTAGTCTAGAAAACTTGGAAAACAGAGACTTACACTAAAAAAAAATCACCCATACTTCTACAACTCAGTAATAATCATGGCTAATTTGACCTTTTGTTATTTGTGCTTTCAAACATATACTATATGCAACACACATATATAAGTAATCGTTTCTTTTCAAGCACGATTTTTAGCCTTACCAATTTATCATGATATTTTTCCTTTTTCAAATATAATTTTATGTGAGTTTCTTAATAGCTGCAAAGGAGCTCACCACAAAATCCTCTATATCAACTTTCTTTTTTTTTTTTTGTATTTATAAATAACACTAATACAAAAATCTTTTGCACATCCACTTTCACCAGTATATAATTTTTTTTTGGTGTTGCTCAGAAACTATTTTCATTTGGTGTAACATTTCCTCAGTTTCCACTCTTAAAATAAGCCATGGAAAGAAAGTGGTTATGGCAGTGCAACTGTAGCTGGACAGATTCCCTTC
Organism: Dasypus novemcinctus; assembly: GCF_030445035.2. Lineage (NCBI taxonomy): Eukaryota > Metazoa > Chordata > Mammalia > Cingulata > Dasypodidae > Dasypus > Dasypus novemcinctus. Next base: position 56,729,857 of record NC_080676.1, read on the forward strand.
TTCTTAGCACTTCCCCTACGTGTCATTTATGGAACCTGACGCTCTCCACCTCCTGGCTATTTATTCTGTAACTAGATACCCCTCAAGGAAGAAGGCATCTGGGACTCATCTCTTTTGCCCTGGGGCCTTGTTCACATGTGGCGCTCCATAAATGTTTATGCAATAACTGAATAAATTCCCCAAATCCTGTAGCTCAGTCTTAATTTCAATCCCCTGGCAATTTTGCTCCATAATTGATGTGGCATTTCTTTCACAGTTGAGAGATTGGAGTTTGGGGATATGTCCCGAGGGGCTCAATTAGATCCTTTGATGCTTCTACCACCAGGTGAGCAGAAAGGGTCTTCTGGGAAATTTAGCAGGACAAGTAGTTTAGGCTTTCCTTAGTAGATAAAGAAGAATCAAGAAACCAGTTCTTGTACTATGTCTATGCTCTCCAGAAATGACTTGATGTTTTATGAGAAAAATTAATTATGATTTTTCTAATTTGGAAAAGCATTATTAACAGAAAAGCATTGCTAAACCTTCTTCTGTGGACCATTCAATACCATAAAAAGGAAAAAGAACAACAATCTTAAGCAGCACACTCTCTCTTCTTAAATGTGATGAAACTCCAGTTTTAAAGCTTTGCCTGGCTCATTCCACTCCTCTCAAAAGGCTGCCTTTTTCCCTACTTCATCCTTGACTGGTCTCAGTTGTTCTCAGCAGTTGAAAGTGTTAAATGACGTCTTATCTATTTGGGGTAATAATTTATTTTAATTGTCATGAGTGTTCTGCCCTGATGAATTGCAATAGAATTTCCTTCCCCTGTGTTGACCTCCCACTAGGTGCTATGCAGTGTGCTTCCTACTATGTGTTTGTTTTACATTGGAAGCTGGTGAACAAAAAAGAAAGAGACAAGGGCCCTGCTTCTATCATTGGACTTGAAAAGGGATGGGGCAGACAATTCAGTCAACCAACATCTGGGGGTCCAAATAAATCCACTTCAGTTCTTTCTGAATGAATGAGAGGGCTTACTCAGTGTACTAGTCAGTCAAAAGGGGTGCTGATGCAAAGTACCAGAAATCCGTTGTTTTTTATGGAGGTTATTTATTTGGGGTAAAAGATAACCATTACAAGGTCCTAAAAAGTCAAATTCAAGGTCGATTTCTCACCCAAGTCTGCCATGTGTTGAAGCAAGATGACAGGAGATCTCCTGGTCTCTCCTTCCTTCTTCCTTTTAAGGCTCCATGGGACCAACTTCTTACAATCTCAACTGTAGGTTGGCATAGGGTTGTCTCTCAAGGCTTCTCAGCTGCTCTGTTCTCTTCACAAGGTCATCTGTAAACTATCAGGTGAATGGCTCATCTCTCCCTGGGGCTCTAAGATCAATACTGACAAGGTTCTCTCCTCTGCCATGTCTATGGATCTATGGAGCTCTCTTTCTTCCTGTGTCTTCTTTTTTTTTTAAGGATTTATTTTTATTTATTTTCCCCTCTTCCCCTCCTCCTGCCCTGTTGTTTCTGCTGTCTGTATTGTCTTCTCATTTTCTCTCCTGTAGGATTCACTGGTTTCAATCCTGGAGACCTCTGATTGGGAGCGAGGTTCCCTGTCAATTGCACCACCTCAGTTCCTGGTTTCTGTGGCACTTCACCTTGACCTTCCCCTTATCTCTCTTTTGATGCATCATCATCTTGCTCTGTGACTCTCTTGTGTGGGGCACTGGCTCACCACATGGGGATTCAAGCGGGCGCTTGTGCAGGCACTTTCTCACCACATGGGCACTTTCTCTTCTTCTTTTTCACCAGGATGCTCCAGGGATCGAACCCAGTTCCTCCCATATGGTAGGCAGAAGCTCTATCAGTTGAGCCAAATTCACTTCCCTGTGTGTGTCTTCTTGAGTGAGTGTCCATTTATATAGCCCACCAAAGGGGCAGGGACTTAACCTGAACTACAACCTACTGAAATGGTCAAATCAAAGCTCTAATCATAATATAATTTAATCAAAGACATCTCAGTGGAATCTAATACAATCAAATGGTATCATGCCCCAAGGAATAGACCAGTTTACAAACAAAATCTCTCTTTTTGGAATTCATAAATAATTTAAAACGGCCACACTCAGGCTTTTGTAAACTGTTTAAAAGCTAGATAAGTTTGCACCCAGTACAATAAAGGGAATTAGGCAAACATTTCAAATTTCTACCCACACACTCCAGGAGAAGATGGTGTGAGCTACTCTTCCTCCATACAGCAGACCCAATCCGCAGGCTCCTAGCCCTTCTTACCCAACAAGGGAAATGGTTCAGAGCAACGGTGGGAGCCTTTGAGGGAATTCCAGGTGGGTAGAAAGTCACATGACTCAAACCCACATCCCTAGGTCTGTGGTCCTTTCTTTCCCCTTCACCATGAACACCCCCTCCCCAAAACACCACATTGAATAGACATCATAGTGTAAGTAAAAGAGCTGGAAAAGAACTAACTTTGAATTTTGCCTCAACCATTTATTAACCTTGGGTCTTGGGTAGGTCACTTCACCTCTGAGCATTCACAGATGGGGACATGCCTGACACACAGTAAGCCCTCAGTATGGAGTAATAGCAATAATTTTGATTCCAACAGTGAGGGTTGTCCACGGTCAGATTGCTTAGAGTCAAATCTCCTTCACAGCTATAAAACTATGTGAACTTGGGCAGGTCACTTCAGTTCTCTGTGCTTCAATTCCATCTGCTGAAAATGGGAATAATAATAATATTCTGTACCTCATAGGTTTTTGAGTGCTAAACAAACTTATATGTACATATTTATGTACACATAGTGCTTAAAATCTTGTTGGCTCTCATTACGATAATCAGATAGTTGCTGCTATCAGAAGTCATAATGGTGGTGGTGGAGGGTGAGAGTTACAATAGTCTGTGTTTAATCATGCCCAGGTCCTCTCTGGTTATATTTAATCATCTCTGATTAATTCAATTAGGATTTGAAAGACCTAAATTACTTGTATCTTTCCTGACTTGGTAATGACACCAGCACTTACTGAGCATTTTCTATGTGTCAGAAACAATTTTAAGAACATTGGAAGCATTTTCCCACTTAATTCTCACAATAGCGCTAGGAGATGGGTGCGACAGTTATCTCCATTTTATAGAGAGGGCCACTGAGTTACAGGGATATTAAGTGCCTTGTCCACGTACTAGTAAGAGGACAGGCTTCAGGCCCACATGCTGACTCTAAAATGATGAGATAAATCCCTCCTTGCTCATTGCTGAATCCTACTGGGGCTCGATCTCCTGTGAACAGCCAATAGCTATTGGATATTGTTTAACCATCCAAATACCATCAGTTCTTAAAGTGTCAAGGTGGTATTCTAAAAAGCAATCCCCAAAATGACCAGAGTTTTTGCCGTTGAATATCATGGTATTTTGAGATGGCTGAATATTTCTCTCTGCTGCCTGTGTTAGGATAAGAGGGAGTGCTCCTGTTTGCATTCGCCAGAGAAGGATTGTGACCTATTATCTTACGGTGTTATCTGAGCTGCTGGTGCACAAGGAAGTTTCCTCTGCTAATGGTTGAACTGCTCTTCAGATAAAGGCCTCCCCTGGATCTCTGCAGCACTAATTAATCAGCTGTTAAAACAGTAGTTGATAAAGACAGGCTTACTTAAGGTTCGAATTGCCTGCAATCAGAGATAACCAGTGAGTCCCTTTGGCAGTAAGATATGAAAATAGGAGAATGATCTCTTATCAGAGAGAACACGGTACTCAAATGAAAAATGCAGTTCCAAAAATATTTAAAGAAACTTTCAAATTGGAATAAAGTAAACATATAATTATTTCTTTTAACCTGTGTGGAAAAAATGACCACAGTATACACATGCACACACACACACATATTAAAACATGACTGACACTGCGGCTTCAGGATAAGTTGAGTGAGCAGAGCTGGAGCAAATTTCATGGATGTGGTTACACAAGAGTGTGTGACACGTGACTGCTGTTTCCCAAAAATGGCTCCTTATTTGCCAACATTGATTATTTTAAAAAATTAAAGGATTGATTTCCTCAGAGGCAAGGAACATGATTTTAAAAACAATCTTTTTTAAAGAAATCACTTGGGAAAAAAATGAGCATATGGTGGATGAATGGAAATAAATTTCCCTGAGAAAATGCCATAGATGAAATGGGGGAAATAAAGCATGTCAGTAGGTTTAGATGTTAGTAAAAGCTTTCAAAGTGTCTTAAAGGAAAGAAAGGATTTAACTAGGGTCAATGTGGAAGGAAGGACAATTCCTTCAGGGAAGTTCAGACAGGTAGAAATATGAAGTGTGATGCAGCGGCTACGAGAGAGCCTAATGTGGGCAGAAATGCAAAATCGAAGATGTCCAGATATGATGTCTGGAGCTGAAAGATCTTCGCAAAAAGTAAATTCTTTGTTCAGGAGAATGATAAGTTGAGTAACCCATAAAATTTTGAGTTGACTAGTAAACATGTAGTGAATGAATATGTAAAGCCCCCCCCAAGAAACATTTATAACGTTTTTTGTAGGAACAGAAGGGAAGCAAGTCTGTACACTATGGTGACTAGCCTAGATTAATATTACATTATTTAATAAATATGGCAAGAAGAATAAGATGACATGGTTTCATTACTTAGCTTGAGGGAGAAAAGTAGATTCAAATGCAAATACAAAAACAAAACACCCATCTCTGGCACTAAGGTTCTAGAGTGTGGGGGATTTTCTTTTTAAGTCACACGTGGACCTAAACCTGAGCTAAATGTAAAAAAATCTTAACTTGGAAAATGAAACACAAAGCTGGCCCATGCTGTCTTTAGTGCCATTGGGCTTACATTGTCATTTTTAATTTACTTATTTTTGTAAACTTAGTATAGTGAAATGGAAAGATCAGTGGCTTTGGAATAAAGTGACACAATTATGGAATAGTGATTATTATAAAAGCTATTGATCTTTCTAGAGTTGAATAGATAACCTCTCAGAGCCTCAGTTTCCTCACCTATGAAAATGGTGAACAGAGTGCGATCACCAAGCTACATTACTACTGAGATCTCTTTCAAGCCTAACATCTTATAATTCTAGATTTCACCATATATCATTCATATCCAAATTCTATAAATTTTATTGTCAAGTTCAAGTCACAAATCCAAAAGCACCCTGAAAGTTCCTAGATACGGGGGTTTCAAGAAGCAGTGGCCGCTGAAAGACACACTACAAATGTGCAAGTCTTTCCCAAAACCCTTATGGAAATTTTGATTTTTAAAACACAGGGGTAATTTGTAATACTTAAGAAACATTTGACTGTGGAGTGGACGTAGCTCAAGTGGTTGAGTGCCTGCTTCCCATGTATGAGTTCCTGGGTTTGATCCCAAGTACCTCCTAAAAACGAAACAAACAAACGAAAAAAACCAACTCTCACTGGAGAGCAGGTGTAGCTCAGTGGTTGAGCACCTGCTTCCAATGTACGAGGTCCTGGGTTTAATCTCTAGTACCTCCAAAGAAGAGAAATATTTTGACTAAATTTCACCTACTTACATATTTACCTAATGGCAACCCAATGGAAATTAGACATCACTGAATCGCTAAGTCACTAGCCCCATTTTCCATGCTTGAAACTGCCTTCAGCCTTCTGGAGGCTTTTTTCCCATTCCATTTGATGTGTAGATAGCATTAGTACCACAGTACCCAAGTGCTTTACAAAATACGATAGAAACTAGTCATTATTATCATTGTTTTAGAATGTGTCATTTCAGGAAATGACACGTGTGGGTGGCTGCTGAGGAGCATGTGACAGGGTGGCAACGCAAGCCTGAGTCTGGGAATCAGAATACCCCTGAAGTCCTGTGCCACCTCAGGTATTTGGTTCCACATGGGCTCTGTGAGTCACACTCCTCTCACATGAAATGCAGATAATCATAGCCCAGCCGCTGTCACTGTGCATAGCTGGTGGGGCTGCCGAGGTGGTTCACCAATGTGAAAAGCCAGGGAGACTCAGGGGAAACCAGTGTATGAATGTAGGGAACTATTCGACAGCATTATTTCTTTGCAACCTAAGAAAGAACCAACTATGGCAAGTAAACAAGGAAGGAAGAAAAATATATATCCCTTAAATAATTACCAAGACAGTAGCTTTTGAGAAAAATTAGGTACTGGAGATTATTTTTCCAAGATCAAGTACAAAGAACCTAAAACAGTTAAAATACATCGAATGCTTATTATTTTTAAAATATATTTTTAATTTATTTTAAAAAGATACATAGATCACACAAAATGTTACTTTAAAAAATACAGGAGTTTCCCATATGCCCTACTCCCCACACCCCCCACTACACTGCTACACAGCATGGATTATAGTTTACACTCTCTCCCAGTCCATTCAGTGGGTCATGGCAGGATATATAATGTCCTGCATCTGTCCCTGCAATGTCATTTAGTACAACTCCAAGTCCTGAAAATGCCCCCACATCACACCTCTTCTTCCCTCTCCCTGTCCTCAGCAACTCCAGAGGACACTGTCTCCACATCAATAATATAATTTCTTCCATTGCTAGAGTTACAATAATTCTATAGTGGAATACCAGTAAGTCCACTCTAATCCATATTTTATTCCTCCATCCTGAGGACCCTGGGATGGTGATGCCCACACCACTCTCATTTGAGAAGGGGCTTCGATTCCACATGGCTGGTGGATGGGACTCTCATGCCCGAAGCTGTAGAATCTCAGTTCCTTGGTGTGGTGGTTGATCATCCTCCCTCCCTGTCAGGTGACCTGGAGAGTAGGTGCTGCAGCACCACTGAGGCTCAGGCCCCAGCTGGCACAGACTGCCCAGAGATTCAAGTATCCTGGGCATTCACCAAAGCCAGCAATGAGTGCTTATTAGAGGCCAAGGTTTTTGCTACAGGTTTTCACACCGTAGCTCCTCTAAACTTCATAAAACCCTACGAGGGACATATTATTAATATCATCCCTACTTTATAGATGAAGAAATGAGTCACAAAGAGGTTGAGTAACTTGCCCAAGGTCACACAGCTAATAAGTTGCAGAGTGTGGATTAAAACTCACATGCACTCTAAGTGAGGTTCAGAAAAAAACAAAATACACCAATTTGCTAAAGATCCCATGGTCTGGAGAGTTAGACCTCATAGCCAAAAGCAGGTCCTCCTCAAGCAGGGACTGTCAGGCTCCCAGAATTTGCTGCTCACCTCAGCATTCTTTCTTGTCCCTCACTATCCATTCCCCCATAGCTTGGGCTTTTCCTCCTGCCCTCAGCATAGGGGTGGAGGAGGCTGACAGGATTGCCCCCCCTCATTATCTCCTATCCAGGATAAGTCAAGGCTGAGACAACCCCAGACAAGGAAGAGAAAGAGCAGGCAAGAAAAAGTATTAAGGGAAAGAGGTGTAGTTCCAGGCTAAGACACCAGACAACTTGATTCTGGAAGGACCCCCCATCACCTCTGCTTTCCTTCCCTCCACCTCCCAACCCAGCCAGTAGTCTGCCAGCACCCAGCGCTGAGCCTGGCATGTAGCAGGAGTTTAATAAATGCTAGTCTGCCTGCCTCCCTTCCCCACTATGTCCCCTGTGAGCACTAGAACTGAACATCTACAGGCGGGTTCCCCTAGGTTTTCACTGTGACCACTAGTGGTGGTCGGAGGGCACCTTCTACCAGTAAATTGAAAGCATCAAGCTAAATAACACCTCTGCCCCACCTTTTTATTCTTGCCACACACCTATTGAGATGGATAATCACATCCAAGGACTTGGAGTGACCAATCCCACTCTATTTTTAATTCGCACTCTTATTTCCAAAAGGAAGACTTGTTTGAATGTCATGCTCAGTTTTGGTGCATTGTGATGCATGGTAGGACACACAAAATGCCATCAGCCGCTGTTATGAGGGCTATAAACTACTGCCGTGAGCAATTCAATATCTTTCCTGGACTGCGTTGCCACTTTTCAGGGACTAAAAAGAGAAATGTTTTTCTTCTTAAATGCGCCGTGCAGATTCCATCCATTCACTAATTAAATACCAAAGAAATCTGCCCTTATGAAACTACAGAGACACAAGTCACACTTGCCTGGATTAATTTCTGGGCCCAGAGCTCTTAGAAGGATTTTCTTTGCATTATCTGCTACATTTTTGCTCCCAGTGCTCAACAGCGAGCGATGAGTGAAGCCAGATCTTCACACAGTGCCCTGAATCTGGCTGATGTCTCCTTGTTCCCAAGCACCTGCTTAAACAAAGGCCTGAGCTCCCCGGCCTTGGGTTCTATTCAGGGCGGCATGCTTTTCTAATTGTTTTGGGGGTGGTTGCCTGTGCACGTGTGTATCTGCTCCTGTTCAACAAAGTATTTTCTTGGTTTCTTTCTTTTTTAACTTCTATTTAAATGCTTAACTCATAAGGAAGAGAGAAGTAATGTCCATGGTTTCTGTCAGGGTAGAAGGGAAAGAGAGCTTAGGTCCTATGGAGAACAAAAGCCTTTTTATTTTGAAGGTGTCTTAATATTAGTGTAATGACTTCAGAGGATGAGATAAGGTAAGGAAAGGTAAGATGGGTGAGATAAGATAAGACGTGGTGGCAACATCAATAAGTAATGCAGTGTTAAGAGTACCAAAAGGTGAACACACTAAAAATCTGAAGGGAAACTGTAAATTTAGCCCAGGTTCTAAAGGCTTCCAATGTTATTCTAGTCTATGCTACAGAAATTGAATAACTGACTCTAAAATCTCCAGAAAGACTTGTTCTTTGGAATGCTGCTTGAGGAAGCAGGGTTTGGAATTAACCATTTTGCAGACACTATCATTCCTAGTGGTGAAAAAGGCACCAGCTCCCATTAAAGAGGTACATTAATTCTTCCTAACGCTAAGGCTTTGTTTTAGTAAATGGCTTCTCCTATTTGGGTATCAACGATCGACGAAATATTGCAAGAGTAAAAACAGACTGTGTTCCATACTGAGAGTTACATGTGCCCATAATTTTCTTCCCCCTCTCCAGGGAAGGAGTATAAATTACAGGCTAAAACCAAGCTCTTTTGGAAGCATATTGATAGAATCACTCCCATTTTGTTTGTTGCACTGCTGATCTGGGACATGGTGACTTAGGGCTGGGTTATCTGGCCCGACCCCATCATTTTTCAGGTGAAGACACTGACGTCCAACAAGGAACATGACTTCTTGAAGATGATATAATGGCAGAGACAAAACTGGAACCTAACTCCCAGGCCAGCATCCAGTTTTTGAACCACACCATGTGGCCTACATGCCTTGGAATGATGATTGTTAACAGTGTCTTTTAACACGGTACATGCCCAAGTGCTGACAGAAAACTTAGGAAGCAGTTCTTTTTTATTCTATATAGAATACTCACTTTCTGGATGTGAAAGAAAATGGATTGGCACAAGATTAGAAGAGAGGAGTCACTTGTATCAATTAATTGCCAAATTCTTCTTCTGGGTAGAGGAACAGTCTGGGAGTATTGTAAGCTTGATTCTAAGTTCAGATTTACACTGTCTTATGCTTCCATCTTCCAATTAAGTCTAAACAGTCAGTGGGTAAAAACTTAGCTACCCTTCTTAAAAAATCCAATAAATGGTTAATTTTTTGTATTGAAAAATACTGAGCATTCAACTTTGTTTTGGAAGATGGTACATATCCAGTTTTAGAAATACTAGATCTTGAGTTTTGGCTTATTGTCTATCTGCAAGGCTTTCAGGTTTTAAAATAAATTAAATCTCCCTGAGGCCTTCTGGGAGACTGCAGGGCCAAAGGAAAGCTCCAGGACACCTATTTTCCAGTAGTTAGTGGGTAACACTGAGCAGTGAAATGAGTCACCCATACTTTATTATTAATTGGAGTTTCAGTGAGTTCAAACCTGAGACTTTCCTGCAAGTTCCAAGATCTGAAATAAGCAGTGAGGCCTTTGATCCACTTCCAGGCAGACCTTTTCTTAAAACAAAACAAGAGGAAGTCTTCAGAGGGGGTGGGAAGTGAGGGTCAGAGATGAGCAGGAAGCTAAGAAAGCCTGTCCAAATGACTTGCTTTTCAATATTTCCTTCTACTCATTGTCCTTTTTGTTTTGTAGTCCTGTGTTGAAGGAAAGAGGGACCAGGGCAAGCAAGAGAGCACTTTTCAACAAAATGCAGTTTCTGGTCTTTCCTTTGCGATGAAGAATATCTTAGATTTCTAAGTTTGACATTTCCAGGTCTTGGTTCTTCTGGCGCTTTAACGCTTTACAGCCTGTTTGGCTTCATAAAATGCAATTGTGCCTTTGTTTTATGAATCTAAAAAAAGAAAAAAGAAAAAAACCTAACCCAACTTTCAAGTCCGTATTTACCTGTAGAAAACATAAGGGTACTGTATTTATTCATCAATTAATGATACACTTACTAGGAGTTTGGGTGCAGATTCACATGGAGCCCTGAAGTCTGCAAACTCTCTCAAGGCAGTAAAACGGGGACACGATGGGGCCCACCTCATTTTGAAGCAGGCTAGATAGGGAACAATGGAAGGATCTGGAACCTGGCAAAAAGTCCATGTGGACATCAATACCCCTAAGAAGCCTGCTGGAAGACCCTCAAGAGAGTCTCCCATTTGGAATGAGATTTCCTCCAGAAGCCAGAAGCCCTGGATATTCCCCAAGGACCTTACCATTGGGCCTTCCAGGGGATTGATGGGTGGGGTAATCAATCAAAACAGCAAACACCTGGGACTCCTCCCCTGCCATTAGCAAAGGGGCAGAATAATTGATGGTTTAAAAAGCAAGTGCAAAGGCCTTTTGCTCTCTCTTGCCTTTGCCTTGTCCCTGTGATTTTTCTTCCATTTCTCTTCTCACCTTCCTTAATAAATTACTACCTAACTAACCTGACATGCTCTTGAAATTCATTTCTTGTAGCGTAGTTGAGAACCTAGATAAAATCCGGAAACAATTTGTTTTCATCTCTCAGGGATCACTGTCCTTCCTTGCCTCTTGCCAGTGTCTAAGAAATTGCTGTTTGATATATTTCATCTGCTTTTTGTTCCAGGTGGAAGGGTAAATCTGGTTCCTGTCACTTTATCTTGGCTAGAAGCAGAAGTGCAAAGGAAGCTTTGAGGAATCATCTCATCTCTAGACAGAAGTCTTTATAAATCCTGATATGGACATGTCACAGTTTCTTCCCTCCCCCCCCTTCCTTCCTTCCTCCCTCCCTCCCTCCCTCCCTCCCTTCCTTCCTTCCTTCCATTCCCTTCTCTGTAGTTCAATGAGATAAAGGAAAGGACACCATTATCTGGGCTGATATGTAACCATTAACATTCTCTTTATGATACACCATGTGAATTGGGGGCTAACATTTAGTTAGCATTAATAAAGTACAGGATAAATGTTCAGCAGTTTCTATAAGTTACCTTTCACAAGTTTTAAACTGCTCTCCATAGCCAATACATGTATTGCTATACCTAATTTTCCATATTATAAAAGTGAGGAGAAGTGAGTTTACCCAAAGTCATACAACTTTGGGAGCAGTGGAGTGAGGATTCAAAATCAGAATTGACTCCCAAGTGCACATTCTTTACACTGTGTCAAGCCACCTTCATGGATCAAGTTATATTCCCCACAAAAATAGTTCCTAAGGTTGGCATTATCTTTTTTGTAGATTAAATAAACCAAGGCTCAGAGAGATGAAGTGTTTGGCTTCAGCAGGCCAAGCTGCAATGGAACACAGGTCTGTGTCCACAAATCTTCTTTTAATTCACTTGTTTGCCCCTGGAGAGTTCTGAGGATGCAGATATCACCCATTCTTTGTTTAATATTATATAACTTCTGGGTCTTTTTAAAAGCAACTTTTGAAATATAGTCTTTGTTGTAAAGTTTGCAAGATATGTTACAAAGGATGGTGAAAAATCCATATTGTTCAGCTGTAGTGGGCCTGGGAGTCTACTATTCTTTTTCTAATCTTATTTGAGAGGATTATTATAATTAGCTTTTGATATTGATTTCACAAATTCAAACATATAAATAACAAGGATACCCACAGACATACTTGATGAATATCCATTTACAATCTGTTTTAACTATTCCTGTAGTATTCACAGCTATGTATGAAATACACAAATTATAGAAAAATCCTGGCTTCATCCATGTATTTCTTTTTCTCCAAAGCTAATAAGTATGCCAGTAAATTTTCTCTTCTATTTTGGAGATGAATTTTTCCAAAGGCAAGAAGTTTATTTTAATAGCATGATATTTTTAAAACTAGTTTTAGAAGTGTAGCAGCAATACATATATATACCTTCAGGAAAACAAAAATTCAAGTAGGACAGAAGAATATAAAGTGAAATTTTATGTTCTTCCTTAACCCTTATTACCATCCTACAGCTGGGTAATAATTACTGGTTAAAATTTCTTTTGCAGCCTTCCAGAAATGTGTAAGGCAAAGTAATCCTATAAATAGATATAGATTTTTCCGTTATTTTAATAAAATGGGATCTTACTATAATGTATATCATATATTACATCGTATAATTTCTTTTCACTTGTATCTTAGATAGCTTTTCTTATCAGCGTATATACTTTACTGCAGTCTTTTTATCATCTGTATAATGTGATATATACATTAGCTATGGTATATTTAATTATTCTTCTATCAGAGGACACTTAGATAATTTTGAATTAGTTTGCCACTACAAACATTATTGCAATAAATTCATTGTAGATGCATCTTTGTAAATCTTAGAAGCAGAGATACTAAGTCAAAAGATGTGTACATTTAAAAATTTTTTAGATATTTCTCAATTACCCTCCTAAATCTTTGTATCAATTTGCAAACCTATCCTCAGTGTTTCAGTGTAGACTCAGTAAATATTTGTTTGATACATGTATGAATGAACATCCATTTCTCCATGCTCTTGTCAACAATAGCAACTGTTGAATTTAAAAATCTTTATCTGATAGATGAAAAAGGTATATTATTGTCTTAATTATTGTCTATAATTATAAGTGATATGAGCACACTTTTAAAAACTCATTTACTGGCCATATACATTTTATTTTCTAAAAATAGCCTATTTATGTCCTTTGGCCATTTTCTATTAAGTGATTTGTCTTTTTCTTTATTAATATTTAAAGGACTGTTTGTGTGGTAACTACACTGACCCTTTTCCTGGCATATAAACTGGACAAATGTCTTCTTAATTTGCTATGATATTTAAACTTTGTTTACTTGGGGAGAGGGAAGCTATATTGGCCTTTTTTAAAAGATGTGCTCAGTTATCAGCTTTTCTCTTTTCATTTCTAGCTATCTGATGTCATATTTATAGTCTACACATGGATTTTTCATGGCAGTTTATCTCTAAATTTCTTCTTTTTAATTTGCTAAGACCATTAAAATAATATATTAGCTACTTAATTAGCCAAGTTAAGTAAGTAAGGGTACATTTTGCTTAATGTATATTCTTTTATCTGAATGGTTGAGACCACTTAAGGTAATAAATACTGCTGCTATTATCATCATATAAATAGAGAAATAGAAGTACATAGAACTGAAAAATAACTCCATCACAGTGAGAGAAAGAGGGAGCTATGTGGGTGACTAGCTCTCAAACTCATTTGCTGAGGGCAGTAAAATAAAATGTGAAAGTAGGAAAGGTTTGTGATGAGAAAGAAATTAGAAGAATAAATGACTAATGGAAGGATATAATCCAATGTGGAAGGAGGCACAGTGAGAGTGAGAGAGGGGAGTATTGGAAAGTAGAAGACTCAAAAACTGAGGAAGGTTTTTAGTGACTCTTGAAAAGGAGGGTGGAAGAGCCAGAGAAGTAAAGAGTGAAGGCCCCCGGCAAATGCATGCCTCCCATCTAGTTTCTAGAGGCCGCTTTCTCTGTCTTCACTGCTCAGCAGGTCTCAAGGTGAAAATTAGCTCCACGTAAGCTTTACCTGTCGCCATTCCAGGTGTACAACTAGCTAAACAAAATCCTTGTGTCCCATATGCCCCCGGAAGGCAATCTTCAAGGTGATAACACCCAGAGAGACCTTTATTTTGCCAATTTTTCTTTTTCCTGTAAGAAAAATCAGAGCTCAGAAAAGTAAACGATTTGATATGGGCTATTCTGAACCAAAAGAAAAGTTTTAGACTTCCTCTTATCCATATCTCTCTGGACCTCACTGGGCTCATTTTTCTTTTGCAAAATAAACCAACAAAAGACAGCATTTTTAATATAAGACACTTTCATAAAGAATTCTTAGACTGGTCTCTGGAAAAATCAAGGACCAAGAAATCGACCAAGTAATTTGTCCCATTCTTCAAAGGTTATAATTAATTTAGTATTTTACCACTCTGAGGAAGATTTTGCATTCCCCAATGTCATCCAATCATATATTTAAAGCAAAAAAGAATCTCACTCTTTCTGTGTTTAAAATGATCCTACATATTTGAGGTTTGGCTAGACTTAGCATTAGCTTTGTTACTGTAGACTAAGCTCTTTTCTCTTTTAAAAATGAAAATGCAGTCTATTGCGCCAGTCCTTTCACATTCTGCCCGCCTCCCCTTCCACCCTGTCTTTTTTTTTTTAAACTCTGGGCATTAGAAACTATAAATATATCAATTTCTCCATTTCTCCAGGGTTCAGGATTTAGGCAGTTGTGTCTCTCAATTTCATACGATTTTTGAGATTCTATTTTACTCGTGTCCTCTCTGCACATCCAAATATGTCTATTTCTTAGCTAGTGATACGGACAAAATATGACTAGTTTCAGAACTATTTCCAAATTCTTTGTTTTGTCTTGTATTTCTATTGTGGCACTAATTACCAGCAATATGATTAATGCACTACTTACTGGTGGCTTTGTTCCCTTTGTTTTTCTGATAATGCTAATTAATCCAATTTTGAAAAAAAATACTTTCAGTTCTGCTCATACATGTCAGATTGCAGGTGCTTTTGAAATCACTTTCGCCTCCTTTAGCTTGAAATTAAAGCAAAAAGTAAGAGTAGACCAATTAGTGATATAGCTGGAAAAAACCCACCCTCATCAAAGTTGTTCATCTTGGAATGTCTAGTGCTGGCAGTGCTAAAAATGGCATTGAAGTACAAAAGTGTTGAATCATTAAAAAAGCTAATCTAGTGCAGTAATATTACTTAGATTTGGGTGCGATAGACTTTTAATATCTCCAAGCGGAAACATAGTTGAGGATAGCTGCCGAAAATACGGGCATCAATCAAACTTAACCCAGAATCCATTTGCCCCCTCCTATCTAAATGTTGTATCAGTCTTCCTGCAGTTCTCTCTTTCAGCAGGCGCTCATTACATTTAACGTTGGGAGGCTCAGTTTTAAACCTGTAGTTGTGACTTGCTGTGCAGTTTGGTTTATGTTCACAGCGTTCATTTTCTTTGTCAGATCAATAATACTCAATGGTACCCCTCCATTAAACTTCTCTCAGTACTTTTTAAGGGCTGTGCTAAATTACACTATATATCTCTCAAAATTCTAATGGTACCTATCTTTCCTAGATACCAAGGTGCTTTCTTTTTTATTTTTGGAGAAGTTTTAGATTTACAGAAAAATTGCACAGAAAGTACAGAGAGTTCTCATAAAACCCCCTGACCCAGCCCCCCCCACATACATAGTTTCCCCTAATATTGACATCTTCCATTAGTGTGGTACAATTGTTATAACTGATAAACCAATACTGAAGCATTGCTACTAACCAAAGTCTATATTTACATTACGGTTTACACTTTGTGCTAGGTTTTTATAGGCTTTGACAGATGTATAACATCATTACAGTATCACACAGAACAGTTTCACTGCCCGAAAAATGCCCTGTGTTCTATCTATTCAACCCTCTCCCTCCCCTCTGAGTCCCTGGCAAACACTATCTTTACATCAATGTTACAAGTCACTCCATTATTACAAGATAGCTACAATAACAATAAATCTGCTTTGGTCCATGGTTACATCTCACCCACCTTATGTTTGTTCATTCCTCAGTCTTGAGGGATATGAGATGATGTCCACTCTGACTGGATGCAGTGCTTTTTGCCCTAAGAAATGAAATTTTAAAAAGGTATTTCATTTCTCCTCTTTTAAAAAAATTAACTTCCTACAGGGCTAATTTTGTATTTACTTATTTATAGATTAGAAGATAAAGGGAAAAAGTCCTCTCAGAATTTAATAATCCTTCCTAGATAACTGAATTATTATTGTTGCTCTTAGATTCAACTTATAAAATTGTATGTTCTGTATATAATTTTGACAAATTTTAACCTAAAGTTAGTATGTTTGAGCCTAACATGGAATACCTAAAGTGACTATTGATTTCTTCTTAGATGACTCACTCACCATTTATTATATTTCATTTTGATCCTTCATACACCAATCTGTAATTTGTGTTTCTTATAGAATGTCAAGGAAGTTTTTCAGAATGCCTGCTCAGAGCTGTAGCATGTTAGGTATCTCCACCCCTTGTTTGCTTGTTTCATTTCTTTCTTCTTTTAAATAAAGTGGCAGAGGAAAATTCTCCCATTCATTCGCAGGGGAAAGGATAAAAACGCACAACCTGCAAATAGTTAAATATTTCTGTTGAGGTTCAAGGTTGCGCCTTTTAATTTTTAAAATTAACTTTGAAATGAATTCATTTCCGCAAGAGGCAGGAGACTTGGTGAAGTCCCCACCCCTTACAACATTAGATTAAAGTGCTAATTGACTTATTTGAAATATCACTTTTGACTAATTAATTCATGTTGCCCTTGACTGAATTGGTTCAAAACCCCAAAAGATCTTTAGAGAAAGAAAGAGAGAGCTGTGTGCCTTGACCTTCCCTCACCCCGAATCACATTTTTATTTACTATATGAAAACAAGCAGCTCTACCACAAAACAAAAGGCCGGAAAATTATGTAGGTTGAGGGAATAGTTTCCCCCTTAAGAAAAGCAGACTAATAGATTTTCTTTTTCACTAAGATTAAGATTTATGTTTGGGTGGCTCTAAAGAAACTACCATCACTCCAATCTAGACTTTCATTTACCAAGCACCAATTTTAGCAGCTGTGTTTTCACCATTCGTTTTCCAATCTTCCTTGACTCACATTTGGTAGATTATGTTGACAGATTCCATGTCGCCCTATATTCACCAAATAAATCGGGCTTTTCATGGTGTCACAGCTTGGAGTTGTACAACAGAAGTCTTTTTTTTTTTTGGTCAGGGAGAAAGAAAAATAAATGAGGTACTCCCATATTTTCAGCACCTTATTTTACTTTTCTTACTATAACCTTATGTTATAGTATAAGGCCATTTCAATATCGCCTCTCTATTTTGCATAAGGCTCTTTTAAATGATTTTCAAAAGTGGTTAAACAGCAGGTGGTATACAATTTTTTTAAAGAGCATGAGTGAAATTCTGCTGGGTAAGTAAATATGCTTAAAACATATTAAAATTTTCAGATGCTATCACACCAGAGCTCTGAATATTTGGCTAGATGATTGTGAATATGTGTAGGTTTCTTTTCGATAGCTCATCTTAACTTTCAAAATCTTTATCAGGTTTTTGATTCATTTCAAATTCCTGACCAAATTTAACACATAAAATGTATTTCATAAAATAATCCTTTATTGTAAGCTCTAGTATTCCCAGTCATAATTGTTTATCTTCATATTTCCACAATTTATTTATAATGACTAACATCAACAAACATGCTGAGAATTAAATTATTAAATGATACTCATATTTGCCCTGAGTTCTGCAGTGGTCCCTGGTTACCTGGAGCAACATAAGTAAGCATTTGGGCAATCATTCTAGCAGCATGAACTCAGTATTGTTTGCACAACACATACAAGGAAATGATATATAAAATAACTGAAAGCTACTGTTTATTGCGCACTTGTTGTGTGCCAGGCACTCTGCCAGGGGCTTTATAAATGCTGTTCATTTCATCTTAACTGCAGCCCCTGAGGGAACTATTATTTGCATTCTTAGTTTACAGATGAAGAAACTGAGGTTCAGCGTGGTTAATTCAAGGTTTCATGTGTTTGTCAGAAACCAAAGCACCTGAGAATGGATTCTTTGCTCTTAAATTCTAGAGCAAGACCACCATTCCTTTTAGAAATTCAAAAATTATTTTGATTAGGAAGCATTTGTTTTATTTCCAAACCAATGAGAAATGGTCAAAGGGCTTTTCTTGGAATCTTTGGTAAGAATGCTTACAGATATTTCCAGAAGACAAAAGGATGAACAATTTAGATCCTCTATAGTTTGACTACAGAACCCAGGAGATTCAAGAAAAGTTCCACGAACTCAATTAAAAACAAGAGGAAGGAAGGAAGAAAGGAAGAGAAAAGGGAAAGAAATCCATGAAATTATTATCTGGTTGATCACATTTTTCACTTTTTCAATTGCTTGAGTGCACTCTACAGATAACAGGCTAAAATGGCTTAAACACTTTAGCAGCCACAAAGAATCTTAGATCTTAGAATGTTCTCTCATTGAAAGGCAGAGGACTGGTTTCATATAAAAGCCAGAACATTTGAAACCTTTTCCTCTGGAGAGTTAAAACAAGTGATAGAATCATCCAAACTTTTTTTTTTAAAAATGGAACTACATATCCAGTTAACTAAATCTTTAAAGAATTTTTAAAAGGATTTTTATGTTCACATATATAGGTAGCCAAATTTGGTTTATATGTATTAAATAATGTGTGTGTACACATAAGGAGAGAACAAGAGATAAAAAAACACATCTTAAATTTGTTCCTTTATTTGATTTCAAATAATAGTCACATTATTATTTCATAAGGCAAGTACCTTTACTGGAAATGGTATATATGAGAAAACTGGAATGATATTAGGAATACGCTTACTGTTGATTATCACTCCATTTCTTCACAGTCATACTCCATATAACAATGTATATTCAAGAGTAGTTCCATGGGTGTTTTCTATGTTTATTGTTTCAATATTTATAAAGTGCTTATTATTTTAAGAAACTGAAATTTTCATGTGAAAAGCCACTTTTTAAAAAGAGCATCTTCATGAGGGTGGAAACATTTCTTTTCCTTTTTTTTTTTTTTTTTGGTCTTTATTTTTTTAATGTTACATTCAAAAAATATGAGGTCCCCATATACCCCCCACCCCCCTCACCCCACTCCTCCCATAACAACAACCTCCTCCATCATCATGAGACATTCATTGCACTTGGTGAGTACATCTCTGAGCATTGCTGCTCCTCATGGTCAATGGTCCACATCATAGCCCACACTCTCCCACAGTCCACCCAGTGGGCCATGGGAGGAGTGGTGGAAACATATTTATAACACAGTGGTCAACCTTTCCTTCCTGAATGCTGCACTAATAATATTACTAGAAGCAATAGGAACATGTAACTTAAGAATGATTAAAATATTGTACATGTTTAACTTTCACTTGTCCTTTTTATATGATACCTAATATAAATTGCTGATAACACTTGCATATTATTTTGTAATTTTTAAAAAATGGCTTTCCTCTGCCAGTTACTGTATTCTTGGGTCACTTCACCTTTCCTATGTGAAGATGAATTTTGGGAATACAAAATATCTTTCATCTAGCCGAAACAAAATTCAGGAAATAAATTAGCCACAAAAAGAAAGGAATTCACAGAGAAAATGTGGCATTGGTGTGGGAAGGGTGGCCATGGTGGCTGCTGGGTGCGGGTAATGGGAGGAAAAGATGAGATGGGGAGGCGTTTTCGGGACTTGGAGTTGTCCTGGGTGGTGCTTCACAGACAACTACGGGACATTGTAGATCCCCCCAGGACCCACTGGATGGAATGTGGGAG
This sequence comes from Dasypus novemcinctus, assembly GCF_030445035.2. NCBI lineage: Eukaryota > Metazoa > Chordata > Mammalia > Cingulata > Dasypodidae > Dasypus > Dasypus novemcinctus. Next base: position 56,749,624 of record NC_080676.1, read on the forward strand.
AGTGTGAGCTATGATGTGGAACATTGACTATGGGGTGCAGCGATGCCCAGAGATGTACTTACCAGGTGCAATGGATATGTCATGATGATGGGAGAGAGTGTTGTTGTAGGGGGAGTGGGGGGTGGGGGCGGTGGGGTTGAATGGGACTTCATATTTTTTGAATGTAATATTTTTAAAAAAATGAATAAAAAATTAAAAAAAAAGAAAGGAATTCATTCCAGAGGAAAACATAACAGATTTTAAATTATTCAATCTACGTGTGTTTTCCATTAGAATTGTAATCAAGAGTTGACTATACCTGCCTACATCAATTTCTATTTCTCCTACCTCAAAGATGTTTCTACATGGAAAAGTAGGCTACCATCCACCTGAGAGCTCATGCTGCAGTCACTAAAACTTATGCTTAGGAAGAACTTATAACAAGAATTTATAAACATGGATGATGTTTATTCCATTTTTTTTAAAGCTGAAAAAAAAAAGAGGATACTACATTACATACAATATAATTGAAACTATGTAAAAGAAAAATAGGACAAATATTAAAAGGTAATGCATCAAAATGTTAACACTGATTGTGTTGACTGACAGTTATGAGTAACTTTCCCCCCTATTCTCCAAGGTTTTTGTATAATAAGTATGTATTATTTTCACAAGAGGCTTCATTTAAAATGAGCAATATGAGTTTGAGTCATATTTTCAAGAAATGTTTAAAATCATTCTTCCATTTCACTGGACTTATTTTACATGTAGATGTAAAAATTCTGAGCTTGTGCCCATTAAGGAAGGCTGATCCCAGCTGGTATGTATGCTGGTGAGATGGCTCACTGGGATACAAAACAACTGATATATGGGAAGAAATAGAAACAGGGGAGTGGTTAGAATAGTCATGTAATAATAATAACAGAATGATTTTTTATTTTAATTTGAGGATGGTATCTGTGAATCTAGTTTAAGCCCCAATTATCCCTATCCCTTTGTTTTTTTTAACAAGAGTTTCCCCCATATCCTACCTAATGAAGGTATGTTTCTCCCCTAAACAATTGTTTTAAGAATGGAATTAAAATGTAAACCAAAAACAGTGGTAACTAATCTACATCACTGTGTTTTAATTCTATTTTTTTTCTGCCAGTAGTTATGGAAAAACACAGGTCGCAAAAAACAGAGTGTTGCTGACTCTGACCCTCAGGAAACTAACTTAATTTTCCTCATCAGTAAAAATGAGAATAATATGATGTACTTTATAAGGTTATTTAGAAAAGTGGCCTCCAATATCAGGTATGCTCACCCTACTGAGTGCCTAAGACATAAAAGAAGAAAACATTGGCACATTCTTATTTTATATGTGTGCATATGAATACTTTATAATTATGTTGTAATTGTATACATTATAATTTTATATAATTACATACATTACAATTTTATGTGCATACATTAATATAAAACCTTTGCTGACAAATAAATGCACAGTGTATGGATTGACCGTGGGGCCATTATTTCCATGAGTGCGAAGTCCACGTGTCTCCCCAGCTCAGGAGGGCTCCTGAAGGGGTGTGGGGAGACACATCACAGATGGCTGGGCATTCCTACCTGCTAGGCTGCTGGGGAGAAACTGTAAGGCATTATACTCTCCATGGGCTAAATGGAAGTGTGGATTATATTTTTCAGTTTTAACCAAAGTATACCTCAGAAAATGGTCTAATGGTTTATAAAGATCTCTGAAATGAAACCACATGTCGAAATTAATAAAAGTGTGAATACAAATGAATAAGGAAATGGCAAAGTTGCCACTTTTCCTGGCCCTAGTATAAGCCCACCAGTTAACGACAACGACAATCTGTTTAAACTTTGACACCATTATAACAACATAAAAATAACAAACACAAAAATACACTTAGAGCCAGAGCTGTGAATCATAAAGTGATATCAGGATTTTTATAAAATGTGAAGCATATTCAATTATATTTTCATTAAAATATTAATTATATTTTTAGTGAGAGCAAAATATTGTGCATTTAATAACAAATATAATTACTTAAATTATTGTTCGCATTATATCACCTTATTCCCATTTTTGTGCACATTTCATAAAGTAGATAATGTAATAGCAGTGCAATAAATGTGTACAATAAGTGAATATGCACGTTTTTGAAGGTGCATATTTCAAATTATGATATTTGGGGAGTATGATCAAAGCAGTTTGACAGCCATTGGTTTGAGGATTATGTATGAAAATGAATATGAGGTCCCAAGAACAGCATGTATCACCAGTGATAGTCAGTCTAACACGAAGAGGTTTCTACTGGTGACTGATGGGATATTTTTATCACAAGTGAGGACACCTGAGGAGTTACCCAATGACCTATGGGCAAACCCTGCTCTTTGCCCTCATAGAGAGAATAGTGGGGTCCACAGTAACTTGAAGCATTTGATGCTCGTGACCATCCATTTCTGACTTGTGCTCAGCATATATCCAGGGAAGTGATAGCAGTTTCATTTTCAGTATTCAAAAAGGTGGATATTATAAAACAAAAATACAACACAGCTGTGCTTAGGTAAGCCAAATATGTTTCTAAGAGAAATTTTGATTCCGGTAATGAGAAAGTTTAAGTATGTACAGCAACTTAAGCACTTTTTATTCCTCAGAATGAGTTAGAAAGTATTATTTACTGATCCTTCATTTTCTCAGGTTGAGTAATAAAAGTTAAAAAATAAACAATCATAGTTATTTTGCCCTCCATTATTGGATGGCTGGTTTCAATACAAGATTAGAGAATTTAGCATAGTTTTTATATTCGATAAAGGGTTTTCCATAGTTTTGTCACAGGGCTCCTTTACCTGAGATACTTACCCCTTGAGAGGGCAGAGGACTGAGAGGGTAGGTGGGGGAATGCTCACAGCTAAAGTTCAGGAGCCACACTTCAGCTCTTGCTTCCTGAACCATTACCTTATTTGAATTTTTTTTTTTTGTCTTTATTTATTTTTTAATTTTACACTGAAAAAATATAAGGTCCCCATATGCCTCCACCCCCCTCACCCCACTCCTTCCCCCACAACAACAAGCTCCTCCATCATCATGAGACATTCACTGCATTTGGTGAATATATCTCTGAGCACCGCTGCACCCCATGGTCAATGGTCTACATCACAGCTTGGTAGGCATTCAAATTTGTAACCTGTTAAGAAATCAGCAAACTTGTTTCTTTCTTTCCTAGCCCCTCCCAATTTTTTCCTGAACATATGAACATTTAAAAGAAAATTAATTTTAAAAATATATAGAAATAGTCCTGCTTGGAAAACTACGCTGACCCTTATTTTTATTCTTGAGGGATCAAATTAGTGTTAGGAGTGAAGGGTAAAATGAGCAAATATTTCTTTTGTCTTTTCTTGCTTTCCATCTTTCCTGGACTGGCCCCACCACTTACTGGAATGTTAAAAGAGAGGAAATTCTTTGGCCCATACATAGTTGCCTCATTCGAATTCCATATGTGCTCAGCAGTGCAATGAGAAGAGGCCCTCTGTTTCCTCGGTGCTTTGGGGAAGCCAACATAATTTGATTAGTACAAGGTGATATTTAAAATGAACAAAAAGCTGAAGGGTTGGGGCCTAAAACAGAGCAGCAGTTGAGAGTTTTGACAGGACTTTGCTATCTTGGCTTTTGAGTGGTGTATATTCAAAATCCTAATTCACCCGTCATTGCAAAACGCCCAAATCAGGGAGCAGGGGAACGGTGGCCCCCGGCCCTGTCCACCACATGCCTGTGCTGCACCGTGGTTGCTAACTAAATACCGTTCTTGCTACTTTTCCACTTCTGATTTCCTAGCCCTGTGAGAACATCCAGCCATTTAAGGGAGTGTCACTCAAGCTTATCCTTTGAATCAGAGCCCTTAGAAGAAATGCCAGTTTGTTTTCGGAGACAGTTAATCTGACGGAAGTAAATTCAAGTTTTGGCAAAGATCTGTGGTAAGATAGAGTGAAAAGCTGCCAAACAGTATTATTAGAGGAAGGAAAAAAAAGGCACGACCTCCCCAAGTCAAATGCCAAGCACACCTACATCAGTTTCAATCAAGCCAGAGAAAAATAAGATATTTTTAGACGCATTAAGCCTTAGTGCTTCTTTGCCCTGAGGGCTGCTTTATTACTGCAAAAGGAGTTTGTAATCATTTTTCCATGAGGTTCTTATAATTTAATATGAAGTAAGCTTTTAGAGAAACTTACCCTGAACCAAACTTAAACGCTTATTCCTTTGACTGACCCCACTGCCCCGTGATGCTGTTGACTTAACTTTGCTCCATTCGGAGGCCCTGCCACACGGCTCTCCGACGTCTGTCCACTTCCACTGTGCTCGGAGCAACAGGTGCACCCCCAGACTTGGGTTCCCTAGCCCCATTGTGCTGGATGAGTTGTTTCGCCGGTGAGACCTGGAATGAAGTTTTGGTATCCTGGCAGCCGAGCAGAGGAGCAAACCAAAGTCAAGGTCTGAGGCGGCTGGGGGCTTGGCGACGCTCTGCTCCAGTATGACTCTTCCCACTGGGGCGCCTGGGCCAAGGGTGGTGTGGCGGGCCCAGAGTCAACAAGTAATTAAGGATTAAGTATAGAGCCCTGCTTGGAGGCCAGGGCTAGCCCACAGGTTTTTCCAATTCACCAGCCTTTTCTTCTCGTACCGGAAAAATGGGAGTTGTAGTCCCAGGTGGGTAAAGTCCTCCTTTTCCTTTTTTCTGGCTACCCATCCACTGACAGGCTACAAGAGTCTTCCTTTTTTTTTTTTTTTTAACAATTGATGAAAGCACTTTAGTATAATTGTTCTATTTTAAAAAGTAATAGTACCCAGCTATTGAGAGATTCTGCTCTAGGCACTGTGTAAAGCAATTTACATGGATTACCTCTTTTAAAACACCCAATACACTGTGAAATACCTCCTGTTTTTTTTTAATTAGAGAAGTTGTAGGTTTGCTGAAAAATCTTGTGAAAAATAGTGTTCCCATATAGCCCTGTTGTTGACATTTTGCATTAGTATGGTTCCTTTGTTACAATTGATGGAAAAATATTAAAATTGTACTACTAAATATAGTCCATATTTTACATTAGGTATTTTTTCCTATATTCCACCCTATTATTGACACCTTCTCTTAGTGTCGTACATTCATTATAATTCATGAAAGAAAACTTCTTGTGCTATTAACTATAGACCACCATCTACAATAAGATTCACTGTGTTCTATAGTCCTATATTTTACATTTAATTTTTAAGTTTTATTTTATTTATTCCTCCCACCTCGTTGTTTGTACTCACTGTCTCATCTCTGTGTCTATTTGCTGTGTGCTCTCTGTCTTCTCTTTAGGAAGCACCAGGAGCCAAACCTGGAACCTCCTATGTGGGAGAGAGGCACACAGTCACCAGAGCCACCTCAGCTCCCTGCTTTGTGGTGTCATGGCCTTTCCTCTTCATGTCTTCTTGCTGTGTCATCCTGTTGCATCAACTCTCCATGCCCGCCCATTGAGCCAGCTTAGTGTCTTGCTCATCTTCTCCAGGAGGCATCAAGAACCGAACCCAGGACCTCCCATGTGGTAGGCAGGAGTCCAATCCCTTGAGCCACATCTGCTTCCTGACCTTTAAATTTTTATTCTAGTAACATATACACCTAAAATTTCCCCTTTTAATCTCATTCGCATATATAAATGAGCACTGTTAACTACACTCACAGTATTGTGTTTACATAGAAATTCTGTATAAATTAAACATCAGCTGCCCATTCTCTAACCACAATCCATCCCTTAGTAACCTATATTCTAGATGGTAACTCAGTGACTTTGCTTATGCTATTTAGTTCATATCAGTGAACTCATACAATATTTGTCCTTTTGTCTCTGGCTTTTTTCACTCATCATAATGTCCTCAAGGTTCATCCATGTAGTTGCATTCATCAGGACTTCATTCCTTTTCCCAGTTGAATAATATTCCATAGTGTGGACATACCACATTTTGTTTATCCAATCATTGGTTGGTGAGCACTTGGGTTGCTTCCATCTTTGGTCAATTGTGAATAATGCTGCTATGAACATAGGTGTGCGAATATCTGGTCAAGTTCCTGCTTTCATTTCTTCTGGATATGTACCTAGTAGCAGAATTGCCAGACCATATGGCAATTCTGTACTTAGCTTCCTGAGGAAATGCCAAACTGTCTTCCACAGCAGCTGAACCATTTTACAATCCCACCTGCAATGAATGAGAGTCCCTATTTCTCCACATCCTCTCCAACACTTACAATTTCTTGTTTTTTGAATAGAAGCAATTCTAGTGGGTATGAAATGATTTCTCATTGTCATTTTGATTTGCATTTTCCTAATATCTAGTGATGTTGAGCACCTTTCATGTGCTTTTTTGCTATTTGTATATCTTCTTTGGAGAAATGTTTATTCAAATCTTTTGCTTATTTTTTAAATTGGGTTGGTTGTCCTTTTATTGTTAAGTTGTAGGATTTCTTTATATATTCTGGATATTAAACACACATTGGGTATGTAATTTCCAAATATTTTTTCCCATTGTAGGTTGTCTTTTCACTTTTGTGATAAAGTCCTTTGATGTATAAATGTTTTTCATTTTGAGGTGGTCCCGTTATCTATTTTTTCTTTCCTTGCTTGTGCTTTGGGTATAAAGTCTAAGAAACCATTGCCTAATACAAGATCCTGAAGATGCTTCCTAATATTTTCTTTGAGGAATTTTATAGTCCTGATTCTTATATTTAGGTTTTGATCCACTTTGAGTTAATTTCTGTATTTTTTGTGAGACAGAGGGTCCTCTTTTGTTCCTTTGGATATGGATATCCATTTCTCCCAGGATATTTGTTGAAGAGACTAATCTTCCCCAATTGAGTGAACTTGGCAGTCTTATAAAAAAATCAATTGGTCATGGAGGTGAGAGTCTATATCTGAAATCTCAATTTAATTCCATTTGTCAATATAGCTACATTTGTGACAGCACCATACTGTTTTGAACACTGTAGTTTTTTTTTTTACTTTTTTTTTTTTAAAGAGGCTCTTGATTACATAAATGTTACATAAAAAATATATGGAATTCCATTATGCCCCACACCCTCTGTAGCTGTTTAGTAACCTTTAAAGTAAGGAAATGTGGATCCTCCAAATTCATTCTTCTTTTTCCAGATGTTTCTGGCTATTTGGGGCCCTTTACCCTTCCAAATAAAATTGAAAATTGACTTTTCCATTTCTGCAAAGTAGGCTGTTGGATTTTTTATTGGAATTGCATTGAATCTATAAATCATTTTGGATTGAATTAACATCTTAATGACATTTAGTCTTCCAATCCATAAACACAGAATGTATTTCAATTTATTTAGGTCTTTCATTTATTTTAGCAATATTTTGTAGTTTTCTGTGTACAACTCCTTTACATACTTGGTTAAATTTATTCTAGATATTTGATTCTTTTAGTTGCTATTATAAATGGATTTTTTTCTTGATTCCCTCCTCAGATTATTCCTTACTAGTATACAGAAACAACACATTTTTGCATGTTGATTTTGTCCCTCCCTGTTTGCTGAATTCATTTCTTAGCTCTAGTAGCTTTTTCTGTATATTTCAGGACTTTCTATAAATAGGATTATGTCATATGCAAATAGTCAAAGTTTTAGTTCTTCTTTTACAATTTGAATGTATTTGATTTCTTTTTCTTGCTTAACTGCTCAGGCTAGAACTTCCAGTACAATGTTGAATAACAGGGGTGATAGTTGGCATCCTTGTCTTGTTCATAATCTTGGAGGGAAATATTTTAGTTTTTCAACATTGTATATGATGTTAGCAGTGGTTTTTTATATATGCCCTTTATCATATTGAGGAAGTTTCCTTCTATTCCTATTTCTCTATTTTTTTTTTTAATCAAGAAAGGATGCTGGATTTCTTTAAATATGTTTTCTGCATCAATTGAGATGATCATGTGTTTTTTTCACCTTCATTTTGTTAGTAGGGTCTATTACATTAATTGATTTTCCTATGTTGATCTATCCTTCTTCCCAGGGGTAAATTCCACTTGATCATGGTGTATAATGTGCTGCTGGCTTCAGTTTGCAAGTACTTTTTCGAGGACTTTTGCATCTATTTTCATACAAGAAATTGGTCTGTAATTTTCTTTTCTTCTGGTATCTTTATCTGACTTTGGTATTAGGGTGATGTTAGCCTCATAGAATGAGGTAGATAAGTATTACTTACTCTTAAAATTTTGGAAGAATTTGAGCAGTCTTGGTTTTAATCCTTCTAGGGATTATTGGTAGAATTCATCTGTGAAGCCATCTGGTCCTGGCTTTTCTTTTTTGGGAGGCTTTTAATGACTGACGCAATCTCTTTACTTGTAATTGGTCTGTTTCGATCTTCTATTTCTTCCAAAGCCAGTATTAGTTTTTCATGTGTTTCTAGGTATTTGTCCATTTCATCTGGGTGTTCTAATTTGTTGATTTATAGCTATTCATAGTATCCTCTGTTGATCCAGGGAATAGTAATGTCCCACCCTCTCAGTTCTGATTTTATTTATTTGCCCCTTGTCTTTTTTTTTCTTTGCTAGTTTAGCTAAAGATTGGTCAATTTTATTGATGTTTTCAAGGAACCAACTTCTGATTTTAAAAATTTTCTCTATTGATTTTTATTCCCAATTTCATTTATTTCTGTTCTAATTTTTGCTCTTTCTTTCCTTCTGCTTGCTTTTGGATTAATTTCTGTCCTTTTTTCTAGTTCCTCTAGGTGTGCAGTTAGTTCTATGATTTTAGCTCTTTCTACTTTTTAATGTAATCATTCAGGGCTATAAATTTCCCTCTCAGCACTGCCTTTACTGCATCCCATGAAATTCGATATGTTATTTTCTCATTTTCATTTATCTCAAGATATTTACTGATTTCTCTTACAATTTCTTCTTAAATCTGCTCATTATTTAAGAGTGACTTGTTTAATCTCCACGTATTTGTGTGTCTCCCCCTGTTCCCCTTGTTATTGATTTCCAGCTTCATTTCATTATGGTCAGAGAAGATGTGTTGTATAATTCCAATCTTTTTATATTTTTTGAGACGTGTTTTGTGACCCAACCTGTGGTCTATCCTTGAGAAGGATCCATCTGCACTTGAGAAGAATGTATATCTTGTTTGTTTGGGTGTGCAACGTTCTGTACATTTCTCTTAGGTCTAGTTCATTTATCATATTATTCAAATTCTCTGTTTCCTTATTGACCTTCTATTTAGATGTTCTACTTATTTATGAGCATGTTCTATTGAAGTCCCCAACTATTATTATAGCAGTGTCTATTTCTCTGTTCAGCTTTGCCAGTATTTGCATCAGGTATTTTTGGGCACTGTGGTTAGGTGCATCAACATTTATGATTGCTATTTCTTCTAGGTGGACTACCCCTTTTATTAATATACAGTGCCCTTCTTTGTTTCTTATAACAACTTTTGACTTAAGGGCTATTTTATCTGATTTTAATATAGCTAGCTCCCCTACCTCTTTTTTGGTTAGTGTAATATTTACATGGATATTCTTTTTCCTGTCCTTTCCCTTTCAAATTATTTGTGACATTGAATCTAAAGTAAGTGTCTTGTAAATAACACAGAGTTGCATCAAGCTTTTTATTCTTTCTGCCTATCTGTGTCTTTTGATTGGGGTGTTTAATCCATTAACATTAAGTGTTATTACTATAAAAACAGTACTTACTTCAGCCATTTTGTTCTTTGGTTTTAATATGCAATATCTTTTCTGTCTCTCTTTTCCTTTATTGAAAACCCCTTTTCTCTATAGTTGACTTTTTGTGATGTATCTAACTGATCCCTTTCTCATTTCTTTTTCTGTATATTTTAAAAATACTTCTTTGTGGTTATTCTGAGGTTTATATTGCACAACCTACATCAATAATCTACTAATTTGAAAACATACCATCTTAACTTCAATAGCATGCATGTTCTCTGCTCCCATATCTCTTAGTTTCCCCTATTCATGGTGACTTTGTCCCACTTTACCACTTTGTATTTTGCATATAAATATGTATATTATCAGTATTCTTTTTTTTTTGTTCAATTATATTCTACCTCTTACAGGAATTAAAGAGTAGAGTTGTTATTGAGGATACAATTAGATTGGGTTTTGCCTTTACTCTTTTACTTAACCCTTACTGATAATCTTCATTTCTTCACACTACTCCAAGCCACTCTCTCTTCCCTTTTCTTTCAACATGCAGAACTCCCTTTAGTAATTCTTGTAGAACAGGTCTTTTGCTGACAAACTTTCTCAGTTTCTGTTTATCTGTGAGTATTTTAAACTTTCACTAATTTTTCAAGGACAGTTTTGTCAGATAAAGAATTTTTGGCTGGTGGTTTTTCTCTTAAAGTACCTTAAATGTATCATACCAGTGCCTTCTCACATCCATGGTATCTGATGAGAAATCTGCACTTAGTCTTATTAAGGGTCCCTTGTATGTCATAAATTGTTTTTCTCTTGCTACTTTCAGAATTCTCTCTTTATCTTTGGCTTTGGCATTCTCATTAGTATAAGTCTTGGAGTAGCTCTATTAGGATTTATTCTATTTGGAGTATATTGCTCTTCTTGGTCAGGTATATTTATATCTTTTGTAAAGGTTAGGAAATTTTCAGTTATTATTTCCTCAAATATTCTTTCTGTTCCCTTTCCCTTCTCTTCCCCTTTTGGAACACCCATAACCTGTATGTTTATTTGCTTTCATTCAAATCCCTGACACACTGCTCATTTTTTTTCTCTCTGTTCTTTCAGTTGCATGGTTTTGATTGTCCTGTTTTCTAGTTCACTAAGTCTTTCTTCTGTCTAAATACACTATTGTATTCCACTGGTATATTTTTAATCTTTACTATTGGACCTTTGATACCCATTATATATTTTCATATTCTTCTTTATGCTCATATATTGTCTTCTTAATAAACTTTAACTCTTTATCTGTACTTTCTTTCATCTCCTTGAATTGATTTAGGGGTTTTGTTTGATCTTCCTTTTTGCTTCAAATTTTGTGTCTCTTCTGAAGTTTTAATTTGTCCCTTTGATTTTCTGTTTCTTAACATGGCTTGTAAATTTTTGCTGATGTCTAGGCATCTGATTATCTTGATTAGTTAACTCTGAAGGCCGTACCTCCCTCTTGTTCAGGGTTTTATTGTTGATTGACTTTGTGTTAAGGCTCTTCTTTGATGCTCAGTCCAACTTATTCTAGACCCTAGAATAGCCTGTGTTTAACTGATATGATTTTATCAGATTTTCTTCATTTGATTCTTGCCCTGGGTATGTGGTGCAATTTTTTCCCCCCACATTTCCCCCTTTATTTTTAAAGAAGTTTTAGATTATATAACAGTTACATCAAAATATAGGGGAGTCCCAAATACTCAACCTGCACCTCCTCTTACATTTTCCCCCATTAACAACATCTGTCATTAGTGTGATACATTTGTTATGATTAATGAACACATATTGAAGCATTACTACTAACTATGGACTATAGTTTGCATTATAGTTTATTTATACCTTGACCCACACAATTTTATAGGTTTTAACAAAATGTATAATGGCCTGTATCTGTCATTGCAGTATCAGGCAGAACAATTCCAATGTCCCCAAAATACCCCATGTTACATCTATTCTTCCTTCTCCCTCCACTCAGAATCTCTGGTGACTACCACTGTCTTTATATCAATGTTACAAGTTCTTCCATTATTAGAATAATAATGTCCACTTTAGTCCATAGTTGCATTCCCCCATGTTAGTTCTTTCCTCAATCTTGAGGATTTTGAGATGGTGATGCCCACTCTGCTTCTGATTGAGAGGGGGCTTAGATCTCATGGGACAGATGGATGGAACAGTGTTGCTTGCAGTTGTAGATACCCTTTGTTTTGGGGGATGGGCATTTTCCTTCATCTTCATTTTGTTAGTTGTCCTGGGTGAGTCCAATGAACTGGAGAGTAGGTGTTGGCTGCAACGCTGCTGAGATTCAGGACTCAGTATGCATATGAACAGACTGAAGATTTAAGTCTCTAGAACATATATTTAATGGGTATAGTGCTAATATTAGGTTCAAATAAAAGGCACAGAAGAATCATGTGTCAGAAAATTATTAATGAATCTAACTCTGTTACACTGGGGAGAAAGATCATCTTATATTTCAAGGTAAGGCCCAATGATGGGGTGCTGATTTCCTGAAGTTATCTACCCTGCCTGTAGGGTCCAGATGTCTCTAGAGCCTTCAGAACACCATTGTTTATTGTGGTTGTTGGTGAGATCATCCCGGAATGTGCATAAGCATAACCTCTGGGGTGACCTCACTTTGACTCTCTTGGTCATAAAAACTCATTTGTATTTGATATTGTGGTAGCATTTTTAAGATTGTACTTTTTGTGTAACTGTTTCACTCATCAGGAGAAAGCTCCCTTTCCTCTGTTTCTTCTATGAGCATCTTGATCTGTTCTGGTGTGTGTGTGGTGGGGGCGGGGAGGTATGCAGCTTTTCTCCCCAGCTCCGGTGATTTAAGTTCTCTCCCTTACTCAGTGCAATGCCCTCTTTTCCTTTCATCTTTCAGTTCTGGGACATATTCTGTTTTACAGTAGTTCATTTAACCTCCCCCCCCTCCCTTTTTTCTGTGAGGCTTTTTTGCCTCCAGTTTACCTTTAGGGTACCTGCCTTCCCAGTGAGCCAAATGGGGTCAATCCAGAGAGGCAGGTCACTCCAAAAATGCCCACTTTGAGCTTAGGTTGTCTAGCCCAGAGAAACTGGACTGAATGAGATCACCTCTTGCCAACAGTTCTGTCGCAGTCTGTCTTTTACCCCCCTTGTGGTCCTTTTGTATGCAGCACATCTTAGAGGCTTGTGTTCCACCCTAGGTCTCTGTGGACTTGAGTCCCTGTGCCTGGATATATATACATGGGGCTCTAACTCACTGTTGGACGTACCCCTACAGTCTGTGTCCACAGAGGGTAGGGCCCAGGCTGCCACCTCTGTATGACTCCCAAGCTCTCCTGAACCAAGTGACAGGGAGGAGAATGGACTGGCAAGTCCAAGATGGAAATTTACTTCCTAATGTTTTTCTTTCTTCAATTCAGCATTTGTGGAGCCCTTCTCCTGTTTCTACCATCCTCCAGAGTTCTAAGCAGGTAGATTTTCTTTTTATTCATTGATTCTGTGGGGACTATTTTTCAGTGGGTGTGTTACATCACCACTTTACAAGTGTTGTCTTATGCCATACCATCTGTGGTTTGTGATTTGTCACTCCTTGGATTGCCAAAGAAAATGCTGCCATAGGCATCCTTTTATAGAATTACTCCCTGAATTGTGGGCTGGGGTGGGGAAGAAAGTTCTCAATAACACCCCTCATCCAAAGGAGATAGAGTAGGGAGACTAGGTGACTGGTTTCCTTTAGTCCCATATCACAGTGCACTCCACCAAGTGGAATTGGGTATACTGACAAGAACTCCCCCTGTTTACCAGGAACTATAATTTGAACCATATGAACTCACACATATTCAACAATTTTGCCCCCCCACCCACCCATCTAGCAATTTCATATAATTCAATCTAATTTTATTGAGCAGCAACCATGTGCTAGGAACTCTGCCAAGTGCCAATCAGAGGGTCAAGCCGTTGAATGGCCTGTGAGTTCAGCAATTTTGCTCCTTCTGTACGGATGAGGCAAATGGGGCTCAGAAAGGCAATATAATTTACTAAATCCATAGGGCGGGAAAGTGCAGATAACAGATTTTTAGCACAAGAGGAATTGGCCAACTTGGTGTGATTCCATATTCATGTTCTTTCATGTTGTCACCAGTGGGAAGAAGAGAAAAGTGCTCCTGCCGCTTACTTCCTGTCCTCCCACCTCGCCCCTGGGCACCAGATATTTCCCTCTCCTAACTGTCCCTGCACCATCAATCAAGCCATCACTGTGAGTCACTGTCCTGTGTTTACCCTTTCAGCCCTTTGATCTGGGTTCTGGCTCTATCAGCCCCATCTGAGCAGTTCTTCTGCCCTCTTGTTAGAGAGATCCTGCCAGACCCCAGGCACCACTCCTTCCCAGGAGCAGTTTAAAGACTCCCCCACCAATCGAGACAGCCCAAGGGCTGTGGGTAGGTTGGGACTTCAAGGACCTTGCCCGTGAAGGTCCTGCCCCAACAAGACAGTACAGCTTGCTTCTTAACCTAGGGTTACTGAAGACGATTCGGAAGGCTTATAAACTTGAAGGGAGGAAAAAAAAAACCCTACCATTTAATTTTCATTAAGTTTTAACTTAAATTTAACATATTCTTCCATTTTGAATGTAGGCAATAAAAGTGCATTATTAACAGTACCTGTGACTTTGTCATGAACAGAAATCCCAAGTATTTTCTATCCCTTTATAGTTCTTCCTGATATCTCAAAATATTCACCACAACATTCAAATCACGAGTGCCACCAGGTCTAATTTTTTAATTTATTAGTAAAGAAACATGTATATAACTATATCATGAATTTTCATTTTAATATTTTGGTCAATGAATTTTACTGTAATTGATTTTCTTTGTAAACCTACATTTCAACATCTTTTTCTGAGAAGGGGTTCATAGTCTTCACCAGAGTGCTAAAGAGTTCCCTGGCACATAAAATTTCAAAACCCCTGTCCCAGTGGTTAAGAGAGCAGTTAGACCATGCGCCAACTGAATCTTGATTTCATCCCAATCCCGATTCCATGCTTTACCCGCTGAGAGAACTGGTAGACATTTCTTTACTTTTCTAAGCCTCAATTTCCCAGTCTGTAAAAGTGGGATGAATACCTACCCTATAGGTTTGTTGTGAGGTCTAAATGAGATAACACAGGTAGCACACAGAGCATAGTACCCAGCAGAGGGTAAGGCTCAACAAACCCAGGCATCCTTGTGGATAGGAGGTGTCCTTCCCCGTTGCTCACTTCATTAGCGGAGGCATCACCTGCTGAACATGGTTCAGCTGTACAGAGAGGGCCAGGGCAGAGTTGTTTAAGGAGGCGTGTTTGTGCACCATAGCCACGCTTAGCACCCAGTGCTCATAAAGTTCTTCCAGGTATCCAAGGAGCCTCTGGATCTTTATCTTCCTGAGGAGCAAGGTCTGAATTTCACTTTGCTTATAAAGGGCTCCAGTAGTAGGATTTAGACCCACCCTGATTGAAGTGGCCCACACCTTTCTAACTGAAGTAACTGTATCAAAAGCTCCTACTTCCAATGGGTTCACGCACACAGGAATGGATCAAAGTTAAGAAGGAATGGATTAGATTTAAGAAGATGTTTTTCTGGTGCACAATACAGCTTCAAACCACCACACAAACCATCCCACATTTAAGCCACTGATTGTCAATATGCAATAACTGACTGATTCCCATGGGGCCATTAATGACTCTCCATTGGTGGACTTGGAGTCAGACCTCGGTGCTCCCAACAGTTGTGTCACATCCTAGTTCACTCACTAGTTGGGAGGGTCTCTTGACCTCTCTGTACCCCTGTGGAAGCAATCTGGTGATCTGTCTTGTCCTCCTCACCCAGCAGAATAAATGGAGAAAAAAGTGTGTGGGTCCTTTGAAAATTGTAAAAGCGTGGTATAATATTTGCCAAATATACCTCCTGCGTCCCCCCTTCCTGACCTTTGCATATATTTCCCCCTCTGCCACCAGTACTTTTCCTGACCCCACTTCCAGGCCTGACTCAGACATCACTTCCTCCATTGGTCCTCCCAGGGGCTGCCATCTGTAAGGATGCCATACAACCTTACCTTTTGCCTACCACAGCTTTATCCATATCAGTCTTTCTTTCTACACTATTCTGTATCTTTTTAGGTCTTGTCTTTTTCACCCAGTAAACACCTTGAGTGAAGGGCTGTTGTCTCCTTTCACTTTGTGTATATTACCCTGTCATATCATAAGTATTTACCTAAACTTAGTAAAAAATAGTTCAAAAACATTTTTCAAGATATTTAACACAATTTCTGACCTAGAAGAGGGTTATCAGAGAGAAAATAAATAAAAAACATGAAATTGTTCAAGTGCAAAAGCATTATCCAAGCATTATACTCTGAGCTTTGAAGAAAGACCAAACCGTGGGCTCTGTGGGCCAGGGATAGAGAGGATAATAGATCATGGAAGACTTCCTGGAGGAGGTGAGTATCACCAAGAGCTAAATAAATGCCAAGACTAATGACCCGAATGAAGCAGGAGGGATGGTTGGAGTATGCCTGGAGACTGATTCAAAGAGAAGAATAGAAGTGAGAGTTCATCCATTCATCCCTTCAGTTCTTCCTTCCATCTGCTAACCTTTAGTGAAGATTTACTCTGCCCCAGGCACAGCGTTAGGCACTAGAAAAACACAGATAATGGAGGGCAGCAGGCATATCAACGATAATTGTTATTGAAAGAGTAGGGATATAATTGCATCTCTAAGTCATGGCAAGCACGACACTGATACAGGAATTCTGGATTGTCGTAACTTGGGAAATGTCATTTTTAGGGGAAGAATCTTCGTGGGCTGGCCACATTTTTGCACCATGGATGGGTGGGCATGGGTACAGACAAACCGTTCATCTCTGGGTGTTTCAGAGGACAAGGGTAGTCTATGGAGGTTAATGTTTCACTGCAGCTATTAGCCTTTGAATCAATTTCTTTTAATCCAAAGAAAGAGTCTTTCTTAGAACTTTGTTTTTTAGGTCTTTAGTTATTCATTTATTTGTAGCCAAAAGTTCTTATGCTCCAACTACGTACAAGATATTTTCTGTTTGTTTTCTCATTTAAAGCACTTACTGGCCTCATGTAAAGTGGGTATTTTCCTCTCACATTTTACCATTGAGGAAATTAGAGAGGTTAGGTAACTTTCTCAAAGTTACATAATTTGTAAGTATGAAGTCAAGTTTCTGGACAAAGCCAGTTTATTTTCTTTCAGACTACATCATCCTATAGCCATGCTTTTTCATGTTAGACTCCATTTGCTGAGATGAGTACATAGCAGTAGGCTGGAAACATACTTTCTGTGCATATCCTGTCACACCCAGAGAAAATGTTCCAAAACTGAAAGAGAAAACTGCTGATCAGGTTTGTGCTGGGAAACGTAATATGAACCTAATGTTTTAGAATTGGATTCTTTAGAATTCAAAAAGACTAATAATAAATATGACGTGACCATTATTTTTGGTGAGCAATTAGAATAGCATTATCTTGACAGAATTAAGTTTCCATTAGTTGAAGCAGGAAGAGTATTTCCGAATTTGGCATATCTTCACTTTCATGCTGGAAGTAGGCACTGAAAACAATTCTCCTAAAAACTTCAAAAGCCCACTTATTGTTGGAAATTTGTTCATGTTTATATGTAGCTCTTCTTTGGCACTTTTTGTAAAATGCTTTAATATCCAATTTCAGAGGCTCTCTAGAATAATCATACCAATTCAGCATCCTTCCCACATGTATTTTAAAAATTGATTTAAATTAGTGCAAAGAATCATTTGAAATGCACAGGACTTGTGGCTCGGCTCACGGAGTCATGAATCTACTGGGGTCACTTTACGTAAGGATGTGTTTGTTGAGCCATCTATGTATGCATACACAGAAGGACACCTCGGACACACACCTGTTTGCATGTGTGTGCATATATACACACTTGCTTTTGCCCTCACATATACGTGTGCTGTGGAAATGCCTCCAAAATTTCCAGTGATTCAGTCTGAACAAATAATGCTTAGCACCCCCATGTGTGTCTCTTCTAGAAAACTGTATGGAATTCAAAGAATCCTAAGACTCAATCTATTTAGGGGAAAGAAGCCTGAGAAAAATGAAAAGCTAAATACCTAACTGAGAAGGGTTACTAATGACCCCATGGCCAGTGAGTGGTGAGGGTTATAGAAAGAGACCCCATAGTACTCATGATTGAGGCCGTTTCTTTAGCCTGGTAATAACCACCATCTCCTAACTCTTATATGCCAACACTTCACAGGCATCATCCTCACTCCCTATTTCAGAGATGAGAAGACAGACCTTAAGAGACCTAGCCAAGGGCACACAGCAGGCAAGGTCAGAGTCAGAATCTAAACCCAATTCTACAGGCTGCTGAGTCCTCACACTTCCCACCCCTTGCCACTGCTTCTTTTTTTTCACTTTTGCTTTTCAGAGGAAAGACAAGTCTTACCTGTAATGGAGCAAACAAGGCTCAGTGCCAGTCCCCCTTTCTGTGGTTTCCACAGGGTGCCCACCCTTCAGAGGAGAAATCAGACCCCACATACTGATGCCAGGAGATGGATCTGGCTGGGCAGTTTAGGAAAGTGGTTAAAGATAAGAGAAATTCCAGATGGGAAATAAGCTCAGCTTAGAGGGACTGGGAAGGCATTGGGCAGGGTATAAGAAGAGCAGCCTGTCTGTGTCTGGGACTTTGCTCTGTGCACCAAACTTAATGGGTACCAGACACTCCCTCTACCTGGTACACTGCAAATACATGCTTCTCAGGTCCTAGGAGAGACTTTGGGCTCAAAACAAAGTAAAATAAAACAAAGAGCCCTCTCCTAGGACCTTTGGAGCTATGACATGGTGGATCAGCGGCCTCCCACCAAAAGGTTGATCTCATTTACACCGTTTGCTCATAACCCCTATATAGTATACGATTCCTGGTATGATAAATATTGAGGTGCACACATATGCACTATATATATTTTAGAGATGTAAGTGGTTGACATTACTTGTGGACAGTTTAGTTATATTTTAAAATAAACTTTTAGTTTCAGAAGTAGAATTTATTATTTCTATTATTAAATTCAGATATGTTACTTTTTTCCTGACTAGAACACTTGCTTAAATGCCTTATTTTATTTTTACTGAGCATATGTCTCATTTGCCTTTACTCAAGAGGGGGGAGCTGATTTTTTTAAGAGAAATATTATTGGTGACCTTCATATCAAATGACTATTGTTTAGTGTCCTGTGGGCTCAGAAAATTTAAAGCTCATTAATCTAATCTAAAACTTCATATCATAAAGTTAGAGGCTTAGGTGATTTGTGTAAGGCACGAGGTCAAGTGGACCTCCCGACTTCCACAATGCCAGGGCATGGCAAGCCTTATGGTAGGAAGTTATAAGAAGTCATCTACCCCTCCCACTACTGCTGCTGCTTCTTGTAAGGCAAAGCATAAAGTTGTTTTTTTTTTCCATGCTCCTTATCTTTAGTCACAAGGTACTCTCCATTCACGTCAACTAAAGAACATTGCATCCACTGCTCTGTTTGGCTGCCAGTCTCTTGTCTCTCTTTGGCAATCAAGAGGCAGATACCTTTTCCTTGTGATGAGAAATGGTTTGTTGCCTTGGTTTGTTGCCTTTGCCAATAATGAAAACATTGGAAAGCGGGGTGGCAAAGCTGTTGTCATTGGCATCTTTCAAATGAACCACATCAAAATAGCCAGGATGCCTCTCTCTGTTGGTGATCACATCAATTCTTACAAGGTTACACCTCTAGTCACCATATACAGGTTACCAGTGTGGAACTTAATGAAATCAGTAATCCTGCCCATCTCCAAATCAGTTTGAAGGGTGTCATTCACCTTAGTGAGGGGATCAGGGTAGCGAATGGTGTGAGCCTCATGGGTCACCAGATAAGGGATTCTGCTCGTGCTGACATAAGAGCTTCCTCACCTTGCACAACTTGCACTTGACCTCCTCAGGTATAATACGATGAACAGCAAAATGACCCTCAGTATTGTAGATCAGATGGAAATTCTCTCTGGTCTTGTCAATGCTGAGGACACCCATAAAACCAGCAGGATAAGTTATATCAGTTTGGACCTTGGCATCAACCTTTATGAACCACTGCGTACAGATCTTCTTTACTTTATCTCCTGTCAGGGCATAGTTAAGTCTATTCCTTAAGAAAATGATGAAGGGGATACAATTCTCTCAGCTTGTGGGGCCCAGTGGATGGATGAGGAGCAAATACACCAGTCAGTTTGTCCAGCATTCAATGCTTTGAAGCTGCTACACACTTCAGTTTCTTCTTGGAACCATGAGCCATCGTTGTGCTACGCATGGAAAGAACGGATTTTTTTCTTGTTTTGTTTTTTTAAATAATATTTTATTTTAAAATTTTTAGATTTACAGAAAAATTACAAAAATAGTACAGAGAGTTCATGTATACCCTACACCACATTTCCCCTGTTATTATCATTAACAGGATATATTTGTCACAATTAATGAACCAATACATTATTGTTAGCTAAAGTCCCTTCTTTATTCATTAGTCCTTGGTTTTTAGCTAATGTTTCCTTTCTGCCCCAGTATTGTAGATCCATCCAGGATACCACAGGACATTTATTCTCCATGTCCCCTTAGGCTCCTCTTGGCTGTGATGGTTTCTTAGAATTTCCCTGTCTTTGAAGACCTCAACTATTTTGAGGAGTACTGGCCAGATATTTTATAGTTGTCCCTCGATAGGGATGTGTCTGATGTTTTTCTCGTGATTAGACGGGGGTCATTTTGGAGGAAGACCACAGAGGTCAAGGGCCAGTCTCACCACATCATGGGCATATGTAAAATACCTGCCATATTGCAGGTACTAAATAAACGAGAGAGTCTTCCGCTCGCCCCTCCTCTGGGTCAGTTTAGTAATCTGAAAATAATTTTTGTATGAACTATCTTTACTATGCTTCAGTCCCTGTCTTTTAGGAAAGGTGTGAAGCAGATGGACAGCAGACTTTATAAGAAAGTGGAAATTCAAATATTTGCAAATATTGCTCCAGGGTCATACAGTGTCTTGCATTGGGGTACTTGCCCTTTCCAGGTCCTCTCTCACCCTACTTTGTGCCCCTGAAGGGTGACTTCGATGGCCAGTATTAGTAGATGCTCTCTTTGCCCTCTGTATTCCTGTAGGGTTTGGTCAGTAGGGGCAAGAGCAGGAGTTTGCAGGACAGAGTAGAGTGCGTTGGGCATGTTTACTCAGTGCTCGCTCCTCGCTGCTGGGTTGCCATGGGCTGGCTCTCTCTTTCTCTGTCTGAAAGGCAGACTTGTTCCCAGCAGCTACTTCCCCTGGGTTCTTCTAAGGCTCCTCCCCTTGCCCTTCTGGCTGGCCCTCAGGTGCACACCCAGGGACCTGCACTTCCTCTTGTTGGTTTCCGCAAACCCTCCTCATAACCTTGTAAATTGGCTATTTGACTATTCTCAATTACCCCTTTGAGTTACCATCTCTTTCTTGCCAGGCTCCTTCTGGACTGATAAGTCTCCTTTACAAATTTGAATACAGAAAAGAGTCAAAAGGGCTGGTGATGGGTCAGTGGGCAAGTAGGGCCTACTGAATTGTGACTTAATAGGGAGGTTTTACGATATATTTAGAGAGTAAGTCCTGTATCAGGTGTCATGCTACTGCACCCTGTCTATCTAGTGCCCCTCAGAATGATATACCTGTGGGAGTATATGCTTATTTCAATGGTGCTGGCTTTACATAAAATAGTTTTGGAATTTAGAATCCCTGTTTGAAAATGAACTCTAGAGGCAGTTTAACTTAAAACAGTCTTACCAATCTTGATTCCTTCTCACTTCACCAACCTGAATTCTGAATTACTTTTGATTATTTCCAAAATAGCAAATCCATACTCAAAGCTTAAAGCTTAAATTAATGATTTTAGAACAATAAACACAGGCTGTGAAGGAAATACAGAAAAAAAGAAGAGTTCTATATATGTTGAGCCATGGCACCATTTGGTAGAAGTATATAACATCTCAAGGCAACTATTTTGGAGTGAACAGAAATTTTTTGGGATTCTGCTGTGTTTGTTTAAAAAAGTGTCATTACAACCATAGTAGTATAGTGTTTCATAATGCAGGATCTGGGATCTGACCTATTGGTTTTAAGTTCTAGTCTCATCATTTATTTTCTATGTGTAATATTAGATAAGTTACTTAACCTCTCCTGTGCCTAAAGTTTCTCATCTGTAAAATGGGGACAACAATAGTACTGATATCATTGTTTTGGCAATCAAATGAATTTAGTGTATATAAAGCATTTTAAATGGTGCTGGAATATAGTAAGGAATCAAATGTTAGCTAGTACCAGACTCATATCGTGTCACTGATCTTGATTAATTGCCATCAATTTTCAGCAAATTTGTGCATTGTGGCTGTTTTGATATATTCCTCAATCTCATCTGTTCATTTAATTCTTTTTTTTTTTTAATTCTCGCCTATTTTCTTCATTAAGCACTGCCAACACATGAAAGTTAAGTTTTGCTCAGAGATTTAAAAAGGAAGGAAATATATTTACTTTATTGTTTCTCCAGCCAAAAATTGAGTGTCCTTTAAAAGAAAAGTCTGTGATGTGTTCATGCTTCTGAAGATAGTCAAATAAATAAGCCACAAGGCTGAGAAAAGAAGGAGGGTCTGCTAATTCGCCAATTGTTGATAGTCCTAGTTAGGTGTTGAGTTCTAACCCAACACATGCTTAAGCAGAGGGGGGGACAAATGAGGAACACCATTACCGAGTGTGTGTTGTGCAATAAATCAGCATATCTAGTTATTTAAATTAACACATTTTCTAAATACCCAAAGGCAGGTTTGCTTTATAATTTCTAAGCTGCAGTGTTCTCCTGGAGTATGTATTTGGTTAAAACGTTGTACAGTCAAATTGAGTTGGCTGGACTACCGTGTAGCCCCATGAACCAATGGAGTAAACATTTGCCCCCGCTGGGACGTGGAAGGCTTCCAGGACTCCCGATTGTACACCTGTGAAACCGGTGATTCACCTCTGAGTCACTCGGCAAACGTCCTTAGCAGGCAGAAGCCAACCGGGATGCAGAGGGCGCGCTTGGCTGCCAGTTCTTTCCTGCTCTTTCGGAATAATGACATTAATGACACTTCCAAACAGCTCAGCCAGTCACAAAGTGGGAGATTCAAAAATCCATGTGGCAGCTGATTTCCTAATAGGATGCATTAAACAGGACATTGCATGTTTTACAGGCTGGGGTTGATTAGACTGTAAGACTTAAAATATGTAGCTAAAGTGGTTGAAAAATAGGCCTTGGAAGTTCAGATCAAAGGATTACAGGGGGGTGATTAGATAAATAAAAAGTTTAAGCCTAACTGAGCAAATAATTGCACATCCCCTGAAAAGCTTGGTTCACAGGGATTGATCAAATGTGAGTCACCCCAGGCACAGATGTCTTTCTAAGAATATTCCTTTTAATTTTTTTAATATACATCAAACGAAAAAAAAAATCTGGGTACTGACCAGCAAATACTCCTGTTTGTATAAGAAAAGCCTCTTTAAGATACCGACCAAAAAAATCCCTCATTGTTTAAAGAGGCCAGTTTTTTCCTTTCTCTTCCTTGTCAGTCCCTAATAAAAGGTTTTTGCTGCTTTAGCACGGACTAATAGAACTGGCCTAAAAATTTTTTAAAATATCTTTGTTGTCTTATCTTGTCCATTATTATATAGAAGTCAGATGCAGGTTTATGTTAAAAACATGTACTCTTACCTTTCTAAAGAAAAATATGTCACTGGGTAAGAGTCATCTTTGTCAAACAAACAAACAAAAGAGCATTCAGGCAAGCTTATCTGTGTACTGGTATGTGCCACACAAAGTTATTTCATTTAACCCTCATGGCAATAGATTTTCATTTTCCTATTTTATATATGAGGAAATTGAGGTACACTTGTAGATTAGGAAACTTGCCCAAAGTCGTGAAGGTAGGAAATGGCAGCATGGAGCACAAGACCGGGTCTAACTCTCGTTTTTTCTTACCTGATAAGGCTTCTGACTGGCAGTCAATCCTGTGTCCACAATCATTTGGCCGCTTCTTAGAGACAGGATCTCTGTATTGTTTCTTATTTTAACAATAAGCAAACTGAAGGAGATAACGGCTTTCTAAAAACCACATGAAGACCAGGCACACAGGTGAGTAGCAATGTGCTCAGGCCCTCCAAGTTTCAAGTCTGTGATGTTGTCTTTCGTCTCCTGTGGCCACATGGTGACCAGGCAAAATACTTTTGTAGCTGGAGTTCCTGGTGAGCTCTTGTCCGTGTGTAAAAATCAGCCGTTTCTTTGAAAGCGATGTTTATCCCACAACAATCCCAAGAAAATGGTGATCAGAATTGGGGCCTAGGGGTGGAGGATAGAAAAGTGGTAGCATCCGGGCCTGTCCAGGAATCAATATGAGTTTTAGTCTCCAGATTTGCAGAAGTGCTACTTTTCACTGCATTATTCTATCACTGATCATATTTTTACACCTTAATCCATACCCTGCTTATAGCTAAACACTTTAGAATGACCATTGTTTACTCAAATTATTTTGCAACTTCATATTGCTTTCTATGTCAGTTTTCCCTGGGCCTGTGAGACATGGAGAAAGTTACCTAACTCTCTGTGTCTGTTTCCTTATCTACAATTGAGGACAGTAATAGTACCCAGCTTATATGGTACTGTCTGTAAAACAATTGGCAAGCACTCCATAAATATTGGACATCTCTGTTGCCCCCATGCTAAAGTTAAGGAAAAAGATGATATTATGTTAAAGACCACCAGTGTATCCATTTTGACAAACAGGAACAAGTCTTTACTATGTTGGATGCTGGGCTACACATACGCAAAGACACAAGTAGGAAGAAGGCCAGGTTGCTGACCTCAGTGGTCTCCAGGTCTCCTGGGCCTTTTTGATGTGTGCTCACCAGAAGAGTCCCCTCTCCTAGTTGAGTACCACCCTCTGTTTTGAGTGGGAGGTGGCTAGCTATAGGGAAGCTTCCATGAAGAGGCCTGTATATACCTCTGATGCACAATTATACAAGTCTTGGGGTGGAACTCATCACACAGGCATCCAAATCCCAAGTGCTGTAGTTACTGCAAGCAGCTTTGGAGAAGTCATTTAACTTCATTCAGCTTCAGCTTTCTCCTCTGTGGAATAGGATTAGCAACAATTTATTATTATTTTACTTTAAAGTATCAATGCATTTATTATTGTTGTTGTTGTTATTGCACATATGGGTGGTCCTCGAGGAGGAACCAAGGACAGGACAGCTGTGCACAGGTTTGAGACTGTGAAGTCCTTGGAATGGATGGGGTGGCGTCATTATCTTAATAATAATATATCGAATATCAAATATACGGAGTATGTAACAACAACCCTAGTCCCCCAGGTTATTGTGAAAACTCAAGGAAATCTATGTAAAATCAACTAGCTCTAGTTATCACATGCAAGTATCCAATAAATGTTCTTAAAACAAACAAACAATACAAAGCACAGTCTCTTCTTGTCAAGAGTGTATGTGAAAGAAAGGCTTTGTACTATCAACACATTTATCTGCAGCAACAGGCCAGAACTAAAAAATAGCCATAATACACTTAGGATGTAGCTACATGAAGTAAAAACAAACAAAGATAAACTTACAAACAAACAGATTGGCTCAGTGTTGTGAAGTACTTTCATTATCCTTAGGAATCCATTGGCTGTTGGTTCTTGCAAGTTTCTGGGTTAAAATTTAAGATGCTCTGCTAGTAAAGATTCTCGGGGATGAACCTCCCTGGCAAAGAGGAATTATTACCAAGTGCTGACTAGTGATGCATCTGGAAAAAGACCTTGACCAAAAGGGGAGATACTACATACAGAAGAGTTTTTATGGCCAAGAAATTTCAGAGTAGGGAGGTCATTCCAGAGGTTATGCTTATGCACATCTCAGCAGGATCGAATTGGCTGACACAGTAAACAGTGCCTCAAGCAGCGAGGGGTCCTGAGAGCTCTAGAGACATCCAGACACTATAAGCAGGGCAGACAAGCTCAGGAATGCCGCACCCTGTCAGTGGGCCTTACTTCGGAATATATGCTTCCCAACATAACAGAGTTAGACTGATTTATAATTTTCCTACACAAGGCTCTTGTGCCCTTTTATTTGAGCCTATAATTAGCCCTGTACTTGTTAAATATATGTCCCAGAGACTTAAATCTTTGGTCTGTTCATGTGCCAGTTGAGCCCTGAATCGCCACAGACTTGCAACACCTACTCTCCAGTTCACTGGACTCTACCAGGACAGCTAACAAGGAGATGATGATGGACAACAACCATCCCCAAAAAACCAGAAAGAATCTACAACTGCAAGCATGTTAGTTCCATTCATCGGTCCCATGGGATCTAAGTCCCCTCTCAATCAGAAACAGAGTGTGCACCACCATCCTAAAATCCTCAAGATTGAGGAATGAACAAACATAAGGGAAAAATGCAACTATGGACCAAAGTAGACATTATTATTTTAGCAATGGAAGAACTTATATCATTGATGTAAAGGCAGTGGCCACCAGAGATTCTGAGGGAAGAGAGAGGAAAGAACAGATGTAACTTGGGGACATTTCGGGGATGTTGGAATTGTCCTGAATGACATTGCAATGGTGGAACAGGCCATTATACATTTTATCTAAACTTTTAAAATTGTGTGGGGTAAAGTGTAAACTGTAATGTAAATTATAGTCCATGGTTAGTAGCAAAGCTTCAAAATGTGTTCATCAAAGTTAATGTGGGAAATTATGAGAGGGAGAGGGAGTGGGGTATATGGGAATCCCCTATATTTCTGATGTAACATTTATGTAATCTAAGCTTTTTTAAAAATTAAAAAAAAATCTTTTTTAAATGATGAAGCAGATAATATAATACAAGGAGTTTTTCCACAGTGCTACTTAGGTTTTCACCAACTAGTTTAGAAAGTATCCACATGTTAAAAACAAAATACCGCAAGTCTGAAACAAGATTGGTTATTTCTTCCCTAGAGCAGTTTTCCACATTCACTTTGTCTCATGGAAATTTAGATACAAAGGAAAGTTTTAAGAGTGATACAGGTTCAAATTTTTTTCCTCTGAATGTAGATTTAAACTTCAATGACTATTAAGGGAGACAATGAGCCCGTATAGAGCAGTGTTTTTCTGGTAGAGTTAACTTCTCAGAATTAATTGAGATCCTGGTTAAAAATGTGGATTCCAAGCCAGTTATCTGGAGCCTCTGTGGGCTGGACCCTGGAATCCACATGTTTGACAAGCTTCCCTGGAGAATTTATCATACACAGAGATGGGAGAACCTCTGGCAAGTGAGGATAAAATTTTCTGGATGTATTTTGCCTTCAGATAACATCTGCCGATTTTAAAAAGAAACAAACTAAACAATAACAAGCAGATTTAGAATTGACAAATTAGAAGATAGAGTACCCAAAGACATTTCTAACTTAAGTAGTAGTAAATACCAATGCCCAATACATTTTACAAAGATCAATGTCAGGGTATTTTAAGCTTGCTGAAGGCCTATTATGAACTAGGAAAAAAAATTGTGTGTGTGTATTAGGACCAAACTGTTAAATAACCACAACAGAGCGGGGTCACAGAATCACTAATTACCTCTCCTCAATGCAAAATGAGTGTTTGAAAAATCTCCCTTACTCAAAAAGTCCTATTACATGTCATCCAATATTGTGTGCCCATCTTGCCAGGCACTGACCTAGGCCCAGATATAAAAAGATGAATCAAACACAGTCCTGCTCTCTACCTCATTAACAGTGGGTCAGAACAGTTTGAGAATCTGACAAAGTTCAAGTGCTTTCACCTCTGAATAGGTTCATATGTACAATCACCTGATTTTGAGTAACGTTTCAGGCAACGGATGGAGACCTCATTTAAACATTCTTTATCAAGTCCAGGTACAGATTATGAAGTGAGGAGGCTCTCGATCCTGAAAGGTTTGTAGTGGTTCCCTCCTCCCTAATTCAAAATAAAATCTAAATGTTTTAAAGAGATAAAAGTGACTGCATTCTCAATTAAAATTGCTTCTTTCTGGATGCTGTAATTGCCCGTTTTCTGTTTCGTTGGTCTTTGTTTTTGGTGTTGGTGTTTTTATTTGTTTTGTTTAACGCCTCTGCTTTGCCACAGCCCTAAGTATATATTTAATTTGCCTGTGGATAATCTAGCATTATCTAGTGGGAGGCACAGCCCCAAACACATCTGCTATGATATGGGCTGCTATGGGCGCTGGGAACACGGGAGTTCAGGGCCATCAATGCGGGGAAGAAAGTTTCATCTCCACACAGTCATCCTCATATGATTCTGAGTGCATTTTGTCAGTGACACCAAAGAGAAGAAATGTCTCTTGGTTAACAGGCAGTGTCCTCCAGGGCACCCTCAGCAATCCTTTGGGACTGACCCGTTATGAGGGGCATGTGTGAGGCTGCTGTGGAGAGCAGAAAGGGAAGGCATTTGGGTAGCATCCCATGCTCTCAGCTGTTTTCCAACAGAAGATACCACTGAACCCCTACTACTGGTGAGGATGAAGGACAAGGTAGCGTGAGAGCCAACACGAAGCTGGGGGCAAGGAGCAGAAGGGGAGAGTGCTTGTGAAGAGATTATAGGGAAAGGGCGTGTGGAGGGAAAAGATGAGTCAAGTGAGAGGAAGTCCTGCTGCACAATTAAGGAATGGAGAGGAAAGTGGATAAGGGAGGAACAGAGAAAGTAAGCAAGACAGGAGGACTGCAATTTTGCCATTTGCCCTAATGTTGATAACAAAACAAAGGTTCCCAGGGCAAAGATACCTAAAATGACCCGGATCCCCCATTCAGGAAAGATTTCCATTCTTATCATTCAAGTTATTTACCTCATAAGACTTTGCTTTTCGCCCTCCCTGCCACATGTTGAACCATGTCTTCTCAATCGCCACCTGCTTTCACCCAAACAGCCGGGAAAGAGTTGACTATTTACTTATTCATGCTTTGCCTGTTTCCAAACTGGGTTTCAGGCAGTTGGGCACTAGAGGTAAGTCAAATTTCAGTGTTAAAAATTCATCACTGTAAGAATTTTCCATATCTTTAGCCAGATAGTTCTCAATGAATAGAATGCTGTGTAAGGGCTGCCAACACTGTTTATATTCAGGTGTTTCTCTCGGCTTATGTAACAGACAAAAAGATCTCTCGTTCTTAGGTCAGTACTGGTTTCCTGTACTGGCTCCTTTTAAATATTTCAGGGCATGGTATCAGGAACCATACTTTCAGATGGAGAGTGGATCCATGTTTGTGAAGGACATGGCAATAGTAATTACCATTTCAAAGGTGCCTGCTGTTGTATATACAACCACATGGAATCCTCACAAGCTTGTAAGGCATTTGTTATTACTCCCCATTCTACAGATAAGGAAACTGAGGACCCAAAGTAGGATTTATCCACGTGCCTGAGGTCCCTAGCTAATAGGTGACAGGTGTCAAACAAAGGTCTGATCTACTTCCTTTAGACCACTCTGCCTTCCTGAAAATGGGAAGAGTTGGAAAAAGATGGG
This sequence comes from Dasypus novemcinctus, assembly GCF_030445035.2. Classification (NCBI taxonomy): domain Eukaryota; kingdom Metazoa; phylum Chordata; class Mammalia; order Cingulata; family Dasypodidae; genus Dasypus; species Dasypus novemcinctus. Next base: position 56,778,916 of record NC_080676.1, read on the forward strand.
GCAGGGAGGGAATCATCCCATGTAGTCCTACATTGTCTGAGGGTGAAAACTTGGAACCCTGTACTGTAGCCTTATGTAGAGATAGATACATGGTACATGGCATCTCTCCTTCTGAAAACTCCTAGAATTTCCACTTAATGGGCAGGATTTGCTTTAGTGTCACTTATGTAAATGTATATAGCATCTTTTCCCATGGGAACTTTTTTTTTCTACATGAGGACCGTGAGTTTGGGCCTGGATTTGTGCTCCTTTTGCCTGGCTGATGACTGCCGTGAACAATTCATGTGACCATTTAAGAGAAAAGATAAACACACTATTTTCAAGTGTTTGATACCAGTGTAGAAACAAGATTATATAATTAAAGTCCTCAGTGGCAAATTTTGACTTTTCACAGTACTTTAAAATTTTGGGGGGGATAGAGAAAAAGACTGTACATCACTCAAAAGGAAATGGAGATTTAAGAGGATGAAATCAGGGGTTAATGAGCCTTCCGGCACCCCTCTGTTAAGCCCTGCTTTTGTGGCTGGGCCTAGAGGAGCAGTGATGCCACCAGGATTCTGGGACATGTACTCAGACCCGCATTTGCTCATCAAAATGTCCCCCTCTGTCCAGTGACTGGATAGGACCTTGTATTTTATTTGCCTAGGGCTGAGTTATTTCACAAGTTAGTGACTGAGCAACCCTTCTCAAACTGTTTCTGAGAAAAGAAAGAGCTTTCCCCCACCTCCCCAAGCCTGACAGGAATCATTTGCTCATTGTCTGTTTAAGGTGATCTTTAGGTCAATAAAAATAAGATTTATTTTGTTCCCAGCCATAACCAACATCTACTCAGTCCATCTCCTATGGCTTGTGGGCCTGGATCAAAGATGCTCTTTGGTCACCAAAGCCCGTAATATATAGGCTGATAATGCTGAAACTTGAAGACAGTCAGGGCAACGTATATGGACAGGCACTTAATAAATAGACTGTTTTGATGATAAATAACAAAGATTGATAGAGACATACCGCCTTTCATTTATTTAAGAACCTTACTACAAATTTTAGAAAGTAGAGATAAAGAAGAACATAAAAATCACGTGTAATCTACTACACAAAATTAAACACAGTTAACATTTTGGTATATAACCTTCTAGTCTTTTGAGATATATGTAAAATATACTTTGTATAAAAATAAATAATACTATAGATGATATTTTTTAATCCAATTTTCAACTTTGCAAGGGAAGCGGCTGTGGCTCAATCAGTTGGGCTCCCGTCTACCACATGGGAGGCCCTGGGTTCGCGTCCCGGGGCCTCCTTGTGAAGGCAGGCTCGCCCACACACCACGGAGAGCTGGCACAGTGAGATGACCCAAGAAAGGGAGACAAGCAGATACAGAAAAAATGTGCAGCAAATGGGCACAGAGAAGAGATAGCAAAGAAAGGAACAAGCCACAAAGGGGGAATAAATAAATAAATGAAAAAATAAATCTTTAAAAAAATATGTCATGAGTACCTTCTGTATCATTAAACATTCTTCTTTAATTTTTCTGGCTTTATAGATATTCATTGCATGCATTTATTTATTTCCAGCTGAAAAATGGCTTTAAAAACTGATTTGAAAAGTAACACACACTCACTGTTAAAAATAATCAGAAAATAACAATAAAGAAGAAAGTTAAAAAAAAAAAAGATCTTCAGTCAGTCCTATAACACAAGATGGAATTTCTGTCAAAAGAATTGTGCTATAGTTTTATTTAAACTTTATCTAGGTCCACAATTTTTAAAATCAAATTATATCCCCAGGGAGAACACATGAAAACATCTATTTTTTCATATCTCCAAAGGTGCTATCATATTTATCTTTACTAATTTTATAGACTGAAAAAAAAGGATATAATTCTTTCATGTCTTCAATTCTTAGTAAGATTGATTACTACTAATCATTATCTTAATATCTTAATTAAGATAATGAACATATCTATTAGTCACTTGTATTACTCACTATATATTGGACACTCTTCTTTGTCCACTTTCTAATTGGTTTGTAAAAGCCCTTCTGTAGTAAGACTATAAATCTTTTTTTTGCCAAATAAATGAAACATTTTCTTCCATTTGCTCTTTGTCTTTGAATTATGCTTATTCATTTATTTGTTTTTAACTTTTGATTTTTATTTAATTTTAGATTTATATAAGAGTTGCAACGGTAGGACAGAGAATTCCTTTATCCCCTCCCTCCAGCTTGCCCTGATGTTAACAATTTATATAATCACAGTACAATTATCAAAGCTAAGAAATTAGCTTTGGTACAGTACTATTAACTACAAACTTTGGATTTCACCAGTTTTTCCACTAACATTATTTTTCTATTCCAGGATACTCAGTTGCTTTTAGTTGTCATGTCTTCTTAGTTTCCTTAATTTGTAAGGTTTTAGTCTCTCCTAGTTGTTCATAATCTTAAGGCTTTTTTTTTAACAAATCAATTTTAGTGATACATATTAATAAAGCATACAATTCATCCAAAGTGTACAATCAATGGTATTCATTATAATAATATAGTTGTGAATTCATCACTTCAATCATTATTAGAACATTTTCATTATTTCAATAATAATAATAATAAACAAAAAGCAGACAAACAAGAAAATTCCTCACCTCTCAAATCTCTGTTTCCCCTACTGTGCATACCTGTTGTTTCTGGCTCTTCTTGCACAATTACCTATTTGTTTATTAAGCAGTTTTATTGAGATATGTTCACATTCCATATGATCTTTCCAAAGTGTATAATCATTGACTTTTAGTAAAACCACAATGTGGTACATACATCATCTCAAAAATTTTAGAAAAATTTCATTACTCCAGAAAGAAAGACTCCACATCCCTTAGCATTCCTTCCCCAGCCTTACATAGCCACTAATCTAATTTCATTTTTATAAGTGGATTTATATTTATGTTTTATATAAATAGAATCATACAATGTGTAGTATTCTGTGTCTAGCCTCCTTCACTTAGTATAATGTTGTTGGTTTCTTGTCTGATATTAACAATTTGCAGTATTAACCTACAGTTGTTCAACTTCAAAGTTGTCCCCTGCAATATATGCAATTTTACCCTTATTCAGATTTCATATAATATATTTATATTTCACATAATATATTTAGTTCATAATAGCAAATCATACAGTATTTGTCCTTTTGTGTCTCACTTGCTTCACTCAACATAATGTCCTCCAGGTTCATCCATGTTGTCATAGGTTTCATGACTTCATTTATCACATGTATACACCATGATTTGTTTATCCATTCATCATTTGATGGACACCTGGGTTGATTCCAACTTTTGGGTATTATGAATAATGCTACTATGAATATCAGTGTGCACACATCTGTTTGTGTCACTGCTCACAGTTCTTCTGGTTCTACACCTAGCAATGGTATTGCCGGGTCACATGGCAAGTCTATATTCAACTTCCTTAGCAACTGCCAAACAGTCCTCCACAGTGGCGGTACCATTCTACATTCCCACTAACAGTAAATAAGCGTTCCTATCTCTCCACATCCTCTTCAATATTTACAGTTTTCTAACTTTTCAATAGCGTCCAGTATAATAGATGTGTAATTGATATCTCATTGTAGCTTTGATTTGCATTTCCCTAATCGCTGGTGATGTTGAGTATTTTTTCATATATTTCTTCTCCACTTGTATTCTTCTTTGGACAGTTTTCTTTTCAAGTTTTTTGCCCATTCTGTAAGCAGATAGTTTGTCTTTTTATTACTCTTAACGTTTTGAAGAGTACTAGCCAGGTATGTAGAAAGTCCCTCAGATTGGGTTTCTCCAGTATAAAGTCACTGCTTTTCTCTTCCCATATTTATTTTCAGAAGGAAGTCACTAAGTCTAGCCCATACTCAAAGTGGAGGGAGATGTATCAGAGACTTTGTGGACATATTAAAACTATCACATTAATGAATCAACTTCCTCCTTAAAGTTTCACTCATTAATTTTAGCATTCATCACCAGATCCTGCTTTGAGTAATCATTCCCATGGTGTTTTAAGGTGATTTTCTATTTCCCTCTTTGCTTCTCCATTTTCATTTGGAATCCTGTAAGAAATATTTGTCCCTTCTCCCCCAGTGATATGGTTGGTTTCAAAGGCCAAACAGTGTCACTAAGGGCTTGATTCCTTTATCTCTGCTCTGCTCTCTCTGGCTGTTTTACTGTAATGGCAAGATGGGTGCCTATTGCTCCCCAGGTGTGCTAATTCCTATTGCTGCTGTAACAAATTACCACAAAGTTGGTGACTTAAAACAACACAAATTTATTTTTACCTTTTTGGTGGTGAGAAACCTGAAATGGGTCCCACTGGGCTAAAATCAAGGTGTCAGCAGGACTGTGCTCCTTCTGAAGGCTCTAGAGGGATGTTTCATTTTCACAGCTTCTAGAAAAAATACCCACAAAGGGTTGGCTTAAAAACAGGAACTTATTGGCTTACAGTTTCAGAGGTTATAAGGCTTGCTTTCCCCCAGGGTCAGTATCTTCTGGCTGGCTGGCAGCCTTTGGGGTTCCCTGATTTTTCCATTACATGGCAATGCCCATGGCAGCAACTTCTCCTTTCCCTTCCAGGTTCTGTTGACATCAGTGCTGGCTGGTCCCGTGGCTTCTCTCTCTCTCTGGTCTTCCCTCTAAAGCCTCCAGTAATAGGATTAAGAGCCATCCTGTTTCAGTTAGGCCACACCTTACTGAAGTAACCTCATCAAAAGGTCCTAATTACAATGCGTTCACACCCACAGGAACGGATTAAGATTCAGAACGTGTTTTTCTGAGATACATAATTTCAAACCACTAAAAGGAGAATCTATTTCCTTGCCTTGTCCAGCTTCTAGAGGCTGCCCCTATTCCTAAGCTCCATCTTCAAAGTCAGCAAGGCCAGACCAAGACCTTCTCACCCAGTCCTCTATCAGGTTCTCTCTTTCTACTTCCTGATCCACTGATAAGGACCCTTGTGATTATATTGGACCCACACATATAACCCCAGTTAGCAAACTTAACTCCATTGGTAATTTAATTTCCCTTTGCCATGTAATGTAGATATTCAGAGGTTCCAGGGGTTAGGACATGGATGTCTCTGTGGTCCATTATCTGCCTGACACAAAGGGAATAAACTTTTTCATCAATGGGAACAGGGAAAGGGAGAGGGAAAAACATGCTTCTACTAGACTCAGCAGGTACAACCAAATTGGTTTTTACCTAACCCCAGGAAGATATCATTGACTTCCTTTATTTTGGGACCAACTGGGTGTAGTCCTGATACTTAACTGAGAATGACCAGGCATTCTTTAGGCTCAAATAAGCCTGGCCAAAATTTTAGCTGCTAAGTATCATTACACTTTCTATTTAAGGCCTACGACCTGCAATTGATTTAGGGACCAAAGAAATAGTGTCTTTGCAATATGACTATTAAAAACAGATTTTGGAAGAGAGACATTATGAATTCACCCTCACTCTTGATTGCATACAAGTCATTTCAAAGATCTTTTGAACCTACTGATTTCCTCTAGTGTTAAATATTTCGAACTTCTCCTTTGATCTAGAGATTCCCCTTTCTTATCTGCTATGGCTGGTGAGGAATGAGGAAACGCTGGCTTTGTTTTTCTTTTATATTGTGAGTATCTGTTCTCCATGTAAAGGACCCCTTTTCCTAGGTCTGTCTTTCCAGTGTGGAAGCCTATTCTGTTAGTGGCTCCTTATCCACTCTGCTCCACATAGAATGAGAGGAACTTGTTCTATTATACCAGAAAACTAAATATCTGGCCTCACCTTCTCTGCTGTCTATAGTCTCCTAGAGTGGCATGGCTCAGTATTTGGAAAAAAACAAGTCTTTGAAGTCATCTAGATCTGATTTCAAATCCCACTTTTGCTTTTAATAACAGAGTCTTTTTGAAAAATTAAATCCTTTGAGCTCTGTGTTTTCACCTGTTCATGGGTTAGAGTGGTCATTGTTTTCCAACCACTTGAATATCTTCACCATGAGGGAGTTACAACAAACTCAACCAAATGTGATCATTTTTCTCCCTTTTATTCACTCACTGAGAATCTACTAAATGCTACTATATGCTGACTTGTTAGGAAGAGCATGGAGATGAGCATAGCCAACATGGTGTTTACCCTCACATTGCTTCCAGTCTACAGGGGGAGACTGATATTAAAGAAGGAAGGACAGGTGTAATGATCATGGTGCAAAGATGACGAAATGTGACAGGCAAAGGTTTAGGAAGGGAATCAAACCTCTTTGTAACACTCCTAGAATTTTTTTTGCAGTTTACAGTGGATATGATTTTCTCTGCTGGGTGATGAGCTCTTTGAGAGCAAGGTTTGTGTCTTTTCCATCTGTGCCACCTTCTCAGTCACACAAAGCAGAGCTTAATAAAAATCTGTTTAGCTCAAATCTTCGTGGTGAACACTTTTAACATTACTGCTGCATATGATCAACTTAGGCACAGTTGATCATGATAGAAGGACTAAACTGTGGGCTCTTAGAGCAGCACTGCCTCCTTCATATTGGTGATTCAGTACCTTTTATAGAGTCAGGTGCAAAGTATGTAGACAAAATATTTTTGTTGAATAAATGAATGAACAAACCTGGCATCTAAAATTCCTTCTGTCCATCACTAAAATTCTCATTTGAAAAGAGAGAAGAAACATGCTTTGTGAATGTTTGTGTTAAATGAAAACTTAAAACTCTTTATGAGTAAACATAATTTTATCCTAGTATGTCTTAAATCTACCCTGCATGAATAAGGTGTGAGTTTTATAATCTCATTTGCTCTATCTATATAAAAACCTTTTTATTTGGCTTCAAAGTCTTCAGCTTCACAGCAAAATTTCATTATGTCCCAGCTGAGTTCTATTTAATGGAATTAAATTTCACCCTTTCTAATTATCTTTTGGAACAGACAATCTTTACAGAATAATTAGTAATAGAAGAACATAATGGATCATTGTCTTTATTACTGCAATGAAATCCTAGATGCTGCTCTAAATCTTAAAAAAAGATCTCATGAAATATAAAATGTATTGAATCCTTCCTCTTAAATTATGTAACATTTAAACTTTGTCAACATAGCTCAAAGATGATGGGAGATAATTATTTTCCTCCTTTACTTCAAATTATTTTATGAAACCACTTTAATGATCCCATTGAAATTAATTATGCTTACATTTAATTTTCAATTGCTTATTGGTAGAACATTCCATTATCACACATGACTTAAATGCACATTTCTCTTATTCTTTCCTGATCTCTGTTTTGCTTCCCTGGACATTTTGTTCTGGATTCTTAACTAAGTTCATTAAGCTGTATGTACAGAATGCCAAAGTTACCTAAAAGTATAGCTACTCCAATATAAAAAATGAGTGAAGTCTAAATAAAAATAAATTTCAATTTACCCATCTGAAATAGCACAGTGTCATTGGAGAAAATTTATAAAAATAGTTCAATGAAAAAAATCTCTAAACATGGTTAGTTTAAAAAAAGCATCAATAGTCAAAAAAGAAAAAAATTTTTTTTTTTTTTACCATCTAAACATTTACACAATTAAAACTTACCTTTAAAAACGGAAGACGGAAATGTAGTAGAAAAATGTGTAGGGTCCTTCTTGGACTTCTACTCTTTATAGTTTAATTTGTTGAGAATTTAAAATTACAGTAATTGTCCTTAAATAACTGACATTATTTGACACTACAACAACAGAGGAGTGGAAATGAGTGACAAACACACAAAAGACTTTTGTTATCTTTGTTTGTCTGCCTGAATAAATCTCTACAAGTATTTCAAAGATTTAAATTTATAGCATACTTAATCGCCATTAGATGGCCAATCCTATTGGTTTTCAGCTAAGTTTCATTGACATTCAACATTTTTGGTATCAACTTCTTTAACACATCTAGTTTGTCGCCACAACTATCTTTAAATTATTACCCTAAATAAAATGTTTTAATAAAATATGTGGGATTCAACAGAATTCACTTGCATTAAATAGGGTCACTTCTTTTTTCTCCCCTTATTCTGAGGGCTGGAGTTTCTTGGAGGGAGGGTTGAAATAGAAATGGAAATTTAAAAATTTTTAATTGACTGACTACCCTCCATATATGATGGCAAGTATATTTGGTTTAATTATTTCTTTCTTTGCAAATCAAGTGCACTTAAGAAATTTATACTGAAAGCTATTTACTGTGACTTAGATGTCAAGCAGAGTCGCCAGTAAAGAATCAGGTCTGCCATATTTTTATCCTAAATTTCTGCAAAGAATTTAAGTTACAAACAACACCGATGAAAGTTATTTTATTTATTTTTATTCATTATTGTTATTTAGTTCTTACATTTTTCCCCTTTCAAAATAAAATATGATCTACAAATGGGCATAAAACAAGAGTATCTTCTTGAAGGTCCTATTTTACTTCCTAGCAAAAATAAACAAAAAACAATTGAATTCCAATAGTCTTTTCATTGGCATCACTCTTTACATTTTACAAAATGTTTTCTCCTACTTCATTTGACATAAACCTGGCTTGAAAACTTCAGCTCCCTTTTGTGTTTTAATTTTGATATCAAGTTCCATCCATTCCAAAACGACAAGAGGCATGGCTCATCCTGTGTGTATTGTAATATAGTGACTTCCTCATTGGTAGTAAAGTAAGGAAATACTCCGTACAATATAAAGAAGAGTCTTACTGTGTGTGAGTACCTGTAAAACAGAAAATGTATTAGGTTTCTGAGAGGTCAGAGGGTTAGATCATGAGGGATGAATGGGGTATAGGGGTTTTAAGCTCACTAATGCAGGGTTCACTTCGAAGGAAAGATACTGTTTTTCTTTGTGGTTGCGTTCCTCTTTGCCCCTTATTATATTCCATTATCTTAAAGGAATTACAAGATGCTAACTTGTTTACTTACCAGAAAACAAGTATTTATTTTGTGCTTGAGACTTTTCATAGAGATTAAATACACCAAATTATGAGGACAATTTTTCCTTCAGTCCTCTTCTAGCACCTTCATGAAGTCAATGAAAACACACTCTGCCTATCTTGGTTCTAAGAACTTTTCCCCTGAAGTTATTTGTGCCCTTGATAATTTATACTAATTTACTGATTAACTAGTAAAAACTAGGATTCATTCCTCTGGCCAAAGAAAGGAATTTCCTTCTCTCCTCCTCACCTGGTGCAGGTGAAATGCCCCCACAGCTTTAGTTCTGATAATGTCTTTGCAGAGGCACTCCTTCCCTTCCTCCAACCTAGGAACATCTTTTTCCTGGTGGCCGCTGAAGATTTCCGTCAATTCCAAAGGAAACAAGTCTCCTCAAATCTGAAGTCTTTCGACAATGCTTAAATGTGAAATCACTGAAATTCCTTAACTTTTTCCAGTTGGACCATTGCAACTTCATCTTTTCAGCTGAGGGTGTTCTCAGAATCTTGACTACACATGCTGAATTCAAAATTAGGGAACCTCAAAGAGATCAGAAAGCTTAACCATGATCCATAGTTTCTCTAATATTTGAGCCAGCTTTTAGAGAGAGCCACGGACATTAAAAACTCAAGGTAGAAATTATTTTGGCAACCTGATGATGAGATACTCATTCCCCTATTAGTTCCCAATATCCAGTTATTTAATCACAGGGATATACCACTGATGGGCAGTGTCGGATGTCTCCACCCAGCTTTCAGAAAGGACACAATGATCCTAGGCACTAGGCCTTCTTTGAAAGTAGCTGTTCCTAAGCTGATAGGATCAGCAAACTTCCTAAAGCCTAGAGGAGGGATTGATGCTTTTCAAACAGTTGTTTAGAAAAACAAGGGGAGCAAATGTACCTAGTCTTTGGAATAGAAGGGAAGAGTAGGGGGAATTTAAAACAACACCAATACAGCAAAGGATTATTAACTTGTTGATTCTGTCCTGACAGGAAAAGAGAATGTGTTCTTACATCGTGTTTCTCTTTAAAGATTTATTCGAGGTAAATCTGTGCTCAAAATGGGGCTTTAAAAAAAGGAGGCAGTATTAGTCATGTGAGTGGCACACAGAGATAAATCACCTGAAGAATTATAAATTTTTCAGATAGTGTTTCATTTGGGGCAATTATTTGGCTATAGATGTAATGAATAATTCTTAGTTTTAATATCAGTATTTGAAAATACTTAATAGCAATAGAGTAGCTTTATTACTTTGATTCTGTAGGTAGTTTCTAGAGCAACATTAATTTGGAAAGTGATGTGCAAATGAACTTCATTGCATTTTTACGTACAAAAATCTCAATTCATTTGTATTCTATAAAATGCAGGTTTATGGTTTGAATCCCTTTGTTAGTGGCACCTTGAGTCAGGATAGAGATTGTCTGAGAGATCACTTTTTACCAACCTTGAGCCTTAAGTAGGTTTGATTTGTCCATATCATTCTTATGAGAAACAAAACCAATTTCCTTCTATACTACGAGTCAAAAGGATTTATCTATTGTCATTAATTACCTTATGTTATTAAAAATTCTCAGGGTGAAAGCAGTTATATAATTTACTCAGAGTCTGTTGATATCCCAAGAGTTTATGTAACATGATTATTCCTTTCTGGTTTTAAAAATATTTAACCACCAACTTGAAGAAGTGATTAATATCAACTTGCTTTTTGCATTGTAAAATACTAGATGAGTGATACAGCAAGACTTTTATAGGTATATACATATATACGTACATATATGTTTAGAAAGATACTTATTTGTAATACTTTTAGTTAAAAGAAACTTTAGCAACAAAACGTTCTGTTTGAAGGCATTCTTTAATTTTTTCCAAAACTCATATCCACAATTGTCTCCCCTGCTACCAAATAAATTATATTGTTAGAGAATATGTTATGAAGTAAGACAAAATATCTTTAACCATCAAGTTGAATTTCATAAAATATTTTTATGGTAAAAGTTGGGGGACAAGAACAAAGAAACACAAAAATTTAATTTAATGAATGTGCTGTTGTTGCCTGCCAAGCGGAATAAATTTTTTATATTTCTTTCCTTTTCTAAAGCATACTTAGTAACTGCTATAGCTTTTCCCTTCTCACTTCTATCTGGTTCTTTTATTAATAACTGACAGTTTTACCTGGTTAGAGGGCTACACAAACATGTTAGTATTTTGCTTAGCTGCAAACAGAAGCTTTAGGGGGAAAGAGTAATTGATCAAGCAGCTTCTGGATCTCTAGCTGTTGATCTCAGTCATACAGAGATTCTCAGCCATACCCAGGAAACAAAAGGTCCAGAACAGTAGGGCTTTCTTTTGAAAGTAGCTGTGTGCTAGCTATTAAATGTTAAGGCCAGTTCTGTTCAAGGAAATTAGTTTTATTTGCTCCTCCAAGAAAACCCCTTGTATTTGTAGCACTCTGACACTGACAAAAGCATTCTGGTGCTTTTTGAGATAATCACGTTTCTCAGGGTTTTGTTATGATTTTCTATTACGCCAGACTTCACATAATGTTGGTGGGATGGCCATGGCCCTGATGTGATCAACTTTGTGGTAATGCACAACAATATGTAACCCCTTTTTAATACCCTGCTGTAATAATGGGAGGGGAAATACCATTCACTGAAGACCTTTGCAGGTCTTCATATAAATTCATATAAAGTATGCAGATAGTTTATATGAATTCTAACACCATGACCTCATTAGCTAGACCAGGAGTTCTTAGCCTTTTTTGTTCCATGGACCCCTTTGCAAGTAGGTGAAAACCAAGGTCCCCTTACTAAGTCCACACTATATTGTCCCTACAAGAATAATTTTTTTTAAATTTAAATTCAAGTTCATGGATCCCTTGTTATGAACCCCAGGGCTAGACTTTTTTAAAAAAGAAATTATAGATTACATAAATATAGGGGATTCCCATATACCTCACCTCTTCCCCTCCCACACTTTTCCCCATTAACATCTTCCATTAGTGTGGTACATTTGTTGCAATTGATGAACACATATTGAAACATTTCTACTAACAGTGGTCTATAGCTTACATTATGGTTTATACTTTGCACTGCTCAATTTTATAAGTTTTGACAAAACGTATAATGACGTATATCTGTCATTGCAAAGTCATGCAGGACAATTCCAATGTGCCCAAAATGCCCCATAATATACCTATTCTTCCCTCTCCCTCCCCTCAGAACTTCTGGTGACCACTACCTTTATATAAATGCTGCCAGCTCTTTCATTATTAGAATAAGTCTACTTTAGTCCATGGTTGCATTCCCCCTTGCATTTGTTCTTTTCACAGTCTTGAGGATTTGGGGATGGTGATGCCCACTCTGCTTACATTTGGGGGGGAGGGCTTAGATTCCATGGGGCAGATGGGTGGAACTGTCTTGCTTGCAGTTGTAGATACTCCGTTTTTTGTGGGGGATAGATATTGTCCTTCATCATCCTTTTGTTAGTTGTCCTGGATGAGTCCGATGAATTGGAGGGTAGGAGTGGGTTGCAACTCTGCTGAGATTCAGGGCTCAACGGGCATATGAACAGCCAGAAGACTTAAGTCTCTGGAACACATATTTAATGGGTATAGTGCTAATTATAGGTTCAAATGAAAAGGGGCATAGGAACCATGTGTAGGAAAATTATAAATGAGTTCATCTCTGATACACTGGGGGGAGAGGTTATCATATATTTCAAGGTAAGGCCCACTGACAGGGTGCCAAATTCCTGGGAGTGTTTGCCCTGCCTATAGTTTCCAAATGTCTCTAAGGTCCTCAGGAACCCCCTTGCTTGAGGCACTGTTTACCGCAGCAGTCAGTCAGATCATCCTGAGACATGTATAACATAACCTCTGGAATGACCTCCTAACTCACTTTGAAATCTCTTAACCATAATATTGGCTAAGTAATATTAATATTTTCCCTTTTTTTTTTCTCTATTTTTTTTATTGATTTTGTAATAATATTACATTAAAAATATATATGTGAGGTCCCATTCAACCCCACCCCCCCACCCCACCTCTCCCCCCCCCCCCCCCCCCAGCAACACTCGTTCCCATCATCATGACACATCCATTGGATTTGGTAAGTACATCTTTGGGTACCTCTGCACCTCATAGTCAATGGTCCACATCATGGCCCATACTCTCCTCCATTCCATCCAGTGGGCCCTGTGAGGATTTACAATGTCTGGTGATTGCCTCTGAAGCACCATCCAGGGCAGCTCCATGTCCCAAAGACGCCTCCACCTCTCATCTCTTCCTGCCTTTCCCCATACCCATCAGCCACCATGTCCACTTTTCCCAATCCAATGCCACCTTTTCTATGTGGACATTGGATTGGTTGTGTCCATTGCACCTCTATGTCAAGAGGAGGCTCAGATTCCACATGGATATATATCCAACATGTGGAATATTTTCCCTTTTTGGTCAAGGTCTTTCTCCAAATGATTGCTAGTTGGCGCTTGGTAATATAATCCCTTTGTGCCATGAAGGCTTATCCCTGGGGGTCATGTCTCATGCCTGGGGGAAAATTCTAAGTTTATATGCTGAGTTTGGCTTAGACAGATGCCACAATAGAGCAACACGGAGGCTTTCAAGAGGTAACTCTTGGGAAGTGGTTGTGGCTCAGGCAATTGGGTTCCCATCTACCATCTAAGAGGTCTGAGGTTCGATGCCCAGGACTTCCCAGTGAAGGCAAGCTGGCCCATGTGGTGAGCTGGCCCACACGGAGTGCTGACCTGGGTGGAGTGCTGGCCTGCACAGAGTACTGCCCCACACAGGAGTGCTGGCCATGCAGAGAGCCGGCGCAGCAAGATGACACAACAAAAAGGGACACAGAGGAGAGACAATAAGAGACAGAGCTGAGGGGGCTCAAGAGAATGATCACTTCTCTCCCACTCCAGGAGATCCAGGGATCAGTTCCTGGAGCCACCTAATGAGAATACAAGCAGACACTGAAGAACACACAGCAATGGACACAGAGAGCAGACAATGGGGTGAGGTGGGGGGAATAAATAAAATAAATAAATCTTTAAAAAAAAAAGAAGTAATTCTTAGGCAATATATAATACTAGGCTAAGTGTCAATTTCACAAGAACAATGTTCGTAAGTACAAGCATCAGTATCAAGGGCCTGGTATATTGGTCTGTCCTCCTTCACTAGGTACTGCCCTTGTACTCTAGGGATTCTTGCCACTGTATTGGAGAAAGTAGCATGATTCCCCAGGATGGGAATTCAATATTCTTCCAGTTATTGTGTGGGTCTCCACCTACCGAGACAACATCCCATGACCACTTGAACACATTCATATTCCATAGAATATGAATTCTATTGCACCCCTCCCCCACATCACCCTCCCACCAACAGCCCCACCAGTGATCCTCCTCTGCCACAGCTGCAGCTCTTCTGCAATCCAAAACCTCCTCCAAAACAAAGCAAAAAATGAATGAATAAAAAAATAATAACAAACACAATATAAAAAATTTTAAAATCTACAAAATTTTTAAAAATTTGCATTTTGTCTTTCAGTGCCATAAGATCTGTTATCTTTTATGTACAGTGTCAATTTCTTTTGTATGCTCCCCCAGTGTCTTATTTTTTTCACTTTATTTTCTGAGAAGCTTTAGGTAACAGAAAAGTCACATAGAAAATAAAGGGGATTCCCATGTACCACACCCTCCACCTCTCACATTTTCCCCTATTAATAACATCTTACATGAGTGTAGTACATTTGTAACAATTGATGAACAAATATTGAAACATTACCACTAACCATGGTCAACGGTTTACATTATGGTTCACATTCTGTGCCATACATTTTTATAAATTCTAACAAAATGCATAATGGCCAGTATCCGTCATTGCAAGAACATGCTAAACAGTTCCAATGCCCTAAAAATTCCCATGCTCTATCCATTCTTCCCTCCCCCTCTCCTCAGAATCCATGGTAACCACAGGTGACAATTTTTGAAGAATAAAGTTTATAGTTACAAGTATTAATATTGAAGCCTTGACATATTGGTCTGTCTTTTACTAGGCACTGCCTATGTTCTTGAGAGATTCTTGTCCCTCTATTTCAGAGCCTAGCTGGATTCCCCAGGATGGGGGTTTAATATTTTCTTGTTTGTTGTGTGGGTCTCCACCCACTGAGATACCACCCTATGACAAGATGAACGCTTTCATATTCCACAGAAGCATGCCCCAGGTGCGCCCTCTTCCACATATCTTCCCACCTCCGATGCCCTACACCAATAACCCTCCCCTGCAGTTTGCTGAAAGAACATTCTAGCCATTACAGTTTAAATCACAGACCCACAAGTCCCTAGATTCACCTGTCCTTTTCTCTAGCCCTCATAGCCCAACCTAACCTCTCCCCACCCTGCTCCCCCTCACATTCCAGCACCATTGATGTCACTCACATCCCTGCACCACTGTCACCCCCATCCACTGCCAAAACATTCCCTTCCCCTTATCATAGGTTTTGCCCATATTGAGCATTAGTTCACCACGCTCTACTCCCTTTCTGTCACCTGATAACCTATCTTCCAGGCTCTAGCTCTGTGAGTCTGCTCAATTTGCTTGGGTCATATCAGTGAGGTCATATAATATTTGTCCTTCAGTGACTGGCTCACTTCACTTAACATAAGGTTTTCAGATTCATTCATGTTGTCCCATGTGTCAATACTTCATTCCTTCTTACACCTGCATAATATTCCATCATATGTGTATACCACAATTTGTTTATCCATTCTCTGGTTGACAGACACTTGGCTTGCTTCCAACTTTTGGCAATAGTGAATAATGCCACTATAAACATTGGTGTGCATATATCTGCTCATGTCCTTGCTTTCAGTTCTTCTGGATATATACTCAGCAGTGGGATTGCTGGATCACATGGCAAAAATTATGGAACACTTTGCGAATTCGTGTGTCATCCTTGTATAGGAGGCATGCTAATCTTCTTTATCTCATTCCAATTTTAGTGTATAGGCTGCCAAAGCAAGTACTAGGTATTATTATTATTATGCTTCCCATTTTACAGATTAGAAAACTGAGACAAGGAGGTAGTAACTTGACAAAATCTTTAGAATTAAGGCATTGCACAAATCAGATAAAGCTTCCCCTTTGATTCCTAAAAATAAAACCTCAATTAGGTAGAAGGAGCTCTGAAGAGCATTTTTATTTAAGACACCTCAACAAACTACTGTAACTGGAGAATTTTCCAGTTTGACAAAGTCACTTGTCTAAAACATGGGATGGTTCCTGAGTACATTAAAGCATTAACAGAGCCACGACACTGTTTCCAGTTTCTATACCAGGTGAATGGAAGGCTACTCACCACTTACCTTATATGGCAGTTTATTTCTCTCCCATGGTAGAGTTTTTCTTCTGATGTTTCTCTAAAACTTTATTTCAGGGTGTGAGAAGGCTAAAAGTATAAAAATACAAAGATACAGTAGTGTTTGGAGAAACACCCTATTCGTTGAAATGTCAAGAGATTTTTTTTTTTTCACGGATAGCAAACTATAATATGTTTTGTGAAATCTTCTAGAAAGATTCATGTACTGGATTCCTTAAGACTGGTTTTATGCAAGAATATATTTCTTATTTGATTCACCAATTGATAAAGAAATATCCTTGTCTCCCACACACACAAAAGTCTTCTGGTATGTAATTCAGGATAACCATTACCTATTCTTTTCCTATTTTATTCCTCCCCCTACCCCTATCATTAAAACAAAGTGCATGCGAGTTAGTGGGGGAATGCCATGGTACAAACAAGTACATAATCTAATTTGGCAATAAACTGCTATTAAAATGACACTATAAACAATCACGACCACTGTAGGCAGATAGAATCTCAGATTTTAGGTCAAGCAAACTCATAATATTTTGTCCCAATTTTTACTTACTTTTTGTCTTCCCACAAGACTTTCTTGCATTTTTAACAGGCTTTATACTACTACTATAACTAATAATAATTTTTATTATTATTTTAAATTTTATTTGATCCAGGTTATTTTTTGTAAAAAAGCCAAAATGGACAAGTTGGTCTCTGACTTTTGAAGAAAGCTATGAAGAAATCATTTCAGGCTAATAGATTAGAAAATAATTTGTGGCCCCTATAAGTGGCAAATAAATTTAATTTGAAGTCATTGTTTATAGCAGCTATTTGGAAGTTGAGAGCACACATAATTTTGATTACTGATGACAATGAATCCAAATACAACGAGACTAAATAATTCCTTGAACAGTTCTTATTACAATACTAGATTACATTTATTATACCCCAGGAACTGTTCTAAGCATTCACATGCATTATGTCACTTAATCTTCATAACAATCTTCCTATTAGAGAGGTACGGTTATTGATCCCATTTACAGATGATGAAACAGAGGCTTAGAAATGTCAGGTGCCTTGCTCAGTGCTGCACAATAAATTGTTAAATTGAGATTGATACCCAGATCTGTTTTGACCATGAACCAGTGGATCTAACCTAAGACACAACCTTGCCTCCTTCACTCAGAATCTTAAAGCATTAAAGCCGAAAGCAACTTCTGAGACTGGAGTCCAGCTCCTTCCTTTCACAGATGAGAAAACCTAAAAAGTGACTCTGTCTTGCCCACCATCATAACAAGTTAGTGGTTGACCAGGACTAGAACTCAACCCCCACTTCCCTTCAGTTTCTGAGATTTCACAGCAATGGCAGGACACTGTCCTATCATTTAATGAAATTTGCATGATGCAGGAGACTGGGAGACTAAATTTGTAGCTTAACACATCAGATGAAATACAGAAGCACTAAATTAGGGTTGCCTCTGTGTTTTCTAACTTGCAGCTGCTTCATTGCAGGATCATACAACACATGATGCGACAGAGACTTAAAGCCACACATAAAACATATTAAATGTAGTTGGCAGTGATGAGATTTGGTACCAAATAAGAAGCTTTAATTAATTTTAAATGGTGCTTTTCATAGTGTCAAAAGCTCAGTCCACTGAAGTGGAAAAGGGGGTTGGAATGGCGAGATCCTGGCAACCCGGCTAATCTGGGCCCTTCTGAGCAAGCTCATTTGGAATTCTTACATCAGTGCATCAGCACGCCGAGGTGGGGCTCATGGGGACAAACAAAATAACAACCCTGACTCAGAATCCCGCATCCCAGGGAGGCTTGAGAGCTCAGCTGTATTAAGGGGCCGTTGGAGTTTCCCTGTTATTTGTCTACTTTTTGAGGATTAGAACTTCCGCTGGGCTGTGTTCTTCTGTGCTGAGAATTTAAACTCAGTGCATGCAACAACAGGAATAGTTGAGATCTGTTAGAAATGTTCAAAAAGAAATCTGTTTTGACTTTTTAAAGTTTTTAGATGCACAAAGAGAAGTAAATTGAGGAGTTTCTGATTTCTTCTGGGAGTCTACATTGGGGGTGATTTCTTTTCCTATTTCCTTTTCCCCCTTCATGAACCTTTGTTTTTAAAACTGTGATCATGCAGACGCATGTGCCATACAGACGCATTTAAGAGGTATCCTTTTAGAAAGACTGAGATATTCAAGAGATTCTTAAAATACACACACACATGCTCACATGCACGCGCTTTTGAGCGTGCACATCATTTTTTTCTTTCTCTCCAAAATATAATAATAGGATCTATGATCAAGGGACTTCTTTGTAGAAACCAAAGAACCATAGTTTTAGAATAAGGATGATTTGGGATTTTCTATATAACACAACTGCCTGGCTTTTCAGTCAAGGAAACTGAGATTCAAGGAGCCGTGACAAAGATGAGAACACAGATCTTCAGATTTCTCCATTAGCATGTTTCTTTCTCTTTATGACACAGCTCATAATTCATCTGTATTGCTTATAAGAATACCATTCAAATAGGAGCTAGGGCACTTGGGAATGCAACATATTTATTATTTTTAATGCAGGACCCATGCTATGCATTCATATTAAAAATAATAATATAAATAATAATATAACATGAGTGCTTAACAGATGAAGCACTCATTTAGGTCAACAATCATAGGTCAAATTTTATTTCTTCCTATACTTTTATCTTATATAATCACATGCCCTATCACCATGAAAATAACTAACTGCAAAAATCAAGATCAATTTTGAGGTCAGTAACCTCTATTTTCCCAAATCAGATTTGACTCCAATTTTTCCTTTACAGAGAGAAAGTGAAACACTGTCCATTCCCTGCCCATGTTCTCCACTCTTGTTGCACATGGGTCTAGAATCAGAGGACAGTCTTGCAGCCTAGGTGAGTTGCTGATCAAGGTGGGAATCTCAAAGAAGACAGTTTAGGTAAGCATACATTAGCGTGTGTCTATTCAGTGGTCTACACCCTATAAAAGGACTAGAAATTATTGGGTTTCCATCATGAGAGCTATACAAACTTGATATTTGAAAGACTGAAATATTTTAAGAAACTCCTTTTTTTCCTTTTTTTTTCTTTGAGGTCCCGTGGCTAGGGATTGAACCCAGGACTTCGTGTGTGGGAAGCCGGCACTCAACCATGGAGCCACATTGGCTCCTGAGTTGTTTGTTTGTTTGTTTTCCTTGTTGTTTAGGACACATCAGGGGCCTAACCCAGAACTTCCCATGTGGGAAGCAGGCGCTCAACCACTTGAGCCACATCCACTCCTCAGGAGTTCCTTTCTAAAGGAATTCTTGTATTTTAAAATTTCTCGTCCAAATGAAATTAAAGCGAAGAGGTAGAGGGACAGGTAAATAGATTAGCATCATTTTGAGGGAGGACTACAAATATTTCCTAGCATACATTTTTAATAATTTATAAGTGAAAAGACACAGAAACTCAGGTTTCATTCATTTTTGTTGCTGTTGATAGGATATCTGCAATATCTGTTGCAATTGTCTAATGAATTCCACTAACTTTGCATTGTGTCCAGATGGTTTCTCATTCCCCACACAGTTGAATTTTCTTTTTCACTTTTCTCTCTGCCTCTTTAAACATGATCTACATGTGGAATGCTAGCATTAGTTTGGTTATACTGAGCTTTTAAAATTATCTTCTTGGTATGATCTACTAGTCATTCCATTCATAAGAAAAAAATAAAATGGAAGGGAGCCTGCTTATCTTATTAGTAGTTCTTACCCTAGAAATATTTTATGTAGTACTACAGTACTCATTCAATATCTACCAGAATATATATATGAGAATACAGATTTATCTATCTATCTATCTATCTATACACACACACACATGCATACATACATCTTGTGCAATTTTCAAAAACCAGAATATTCTTGGCATACATGAAATATAAAACTACCAAATATTAGAATAACTGAATCAATAGAATTTGTAAATAGATATCTGCTTTGCCCATCTACACAGTTGAAATGTAAATAATGTATTAATTAAAACTTTCGACAGAAAGAAGGATGAAGATTAAGACTAATCTCAAAACATTCCCTTTTGCAGGTAAGACTGTACAGTACAAAACTGTCTCCCTTAACCACTTAATTACTAAGTAAGTAATGATGTAGCAGGTACAGAAACTGGAGGGAGCGGTGGGGGCCAGTATGTAGGGAGGAATTCAAAATGAATTAGTGGAAAAGCAGTAACTTTGTACATACTTTTAATCATTGCTGAGAAAAGGGTAAAGAACTTTTGTTAGCCTTATATAAGTTCAACAAGAGAGAAAGGTTAAGAATCCGACTTTCAGCTCTAGTGTGGAATTAGAAGTCCATCCTCCTATCAATACACAGGGGATTTGCACACGAGAATGTGAGTTACATGAGCAAATCCTTTGGGGAACTGTGAGAAAATAAACTCTAGCAAGAACATTTTAACTACCTTTTATAATAGACTGATCATGACGAAAGATATGCAGATGGAAATTTTAATATTTCAAGAACCATCTACAAATACAGGTCTAAACGGCTAGCCATGTGTTTATATACATATATAAAATGTGTACATAGATATCTGTATCCATCAGTGTGATTATGTTCTACCTCAAATTCGTAATACAGCTCATTAAGTGTTCCAACTGGCTTTGGGTATTGTGCTGTTTTGAGGACATGATTAAAACACATGAAATTTAATTTAAACAGTCAAAACAAAACTATGGAAAAGCTCAAATTCCTTTCTTATAAATTTTTCTTTTACTTTATTCTCCTTTTTTGTGTATAAAAATCTCAACCATAAAACACACACACACACATATATATATATATGCTCATTCTACCTTTTTCTCAATTTGAACCACTACAAACAATAGATATCAGCATCTCTATCATTCTTTAAAAAGAATAAAAAAGGCAAATTTTCAAATCTTTCACATTTCAGGTTTCAACATCCAGATTTTAGCATAACATCTCTTCCTAGTGGGAGAAGTGATGGGTTATAGTAAGAATTAAGGTAGATTATTCTTACCCCAACATATATATAATATTGAAACCTATAAGGACATAGGTACAAGCCTAGCATTTATTAAATTATTTCAGTTCTTCACAATTTATTTGCTTACTCCTATAGCAACTTGTTGATAATAGGAAGCCTTTTGTGAGAAACGGCCTGAGAAACAATGAGAAGCGTCAGATTTAATAAAGTATCTAAGCAAAGTCTTAAAATGACACCCACACTATGAAGGGAAAACCAAATTTGCTTTTTCTGAGGGGAATTTGTGTTTGTCAGGAAGGGTTCCTGGAGGCTTTGTTTTGAGGCCTTGATGTGTGACCAGGACGCTCTGCGCCGCCCTTCACCCTTGCCCTTCTTCCACCACGGCTCTGCCCACCCATACTGACACCGCAGGGGGAAGGGTTTCAGAGGAGAAAGAATCAAAAGCTGAGGGACGGGGAAAAAAAGTGCTTTTCAGGGTCTGATGTGTGGGAATCAAATGAGAGGCCTAGCTCAAATCCGGTCGCCAGGCAACCAAAGTGATATGCTGAGGGAATATCATTAAAGTTGGAAAGTAAGCAGTCTCTCTGAATTAGTAAACCAACCACAGGATCGACGATGCACCCGAACTCCGTCAGTGCCTGAGAGCGATTTCTTCAAGGAGGACAGGCGGGGGGCTTCGCTAAGTTAAAGGGGGAAAGGCGAGGGAATGGGAGAGAGGGAATATAGCTGATTTGTAGAGTTTTGCCTTAAAAAAAAAAAAAAAAAGACAATGGCTGTCCAGACATGGAGTTGGTGGTGAAATATGGTAACTGCCACGGCTGCAGCTGGCTCTCTGACACAAGATTAATAAGTTGCCGTTTCCTAGCCGACCAGAACCTAGTGGGAACTATCCAACATTTTATCTTGAATTGTGGGTAACAGCCTTACTGCAAGCTGGCCTAGTTTACTGCTCTGTTTTTTCCAGATCTCCCAAAGTGCAGCAAACATCTGTGACTCTAATGAGGTCATCATTGAGGGTGTCCAGAGAGCTGGGCCCTGAGAACTGACCTCACCTCTGCAAAAAGGACAAGTGCTGTGGAGAAGCAGGGCAAATTAAATGGGAGAGCTGGCACTTGGCTGTAAGTTAAGCTCTTAAGAAACTTTTTGCTGTGATTAAAAGAGAGAGAGAGGAAGAGAGAGAGAGGGAGAGGAGAGGAGAGGAGATTGAAGTTCAGAAATGACAGTACAACAAAGCAGTAGCAAGCCTACAGAATTAGATTTAGGCCTCACTGATGAATATTATCACTGACGTGAACAAGCAAAGCTTATCGGGGCTTTCCTTCTTGAAAGGCTGAATAAAATTGAACTGCCAACTTCTGCATTTTACCACATTTTGGTGGAAATGGCTCAGAAATCTACATGATTTTAAAAGAAGTGTGGATGAATTCAACCACAAAGCATGTGTGTGTGTGTGTGCGTGTTTCTGACAGCAAAATTTCCAACGATATGTGACATGGCATATCATTTATAATTAATTTGATTACAGGCACAGAAACAAATCAAACTTTTTCAGATAGGTCTTTTTCTGCCTCCATTTGTTCCAACAGAGTTTTATAAACACCGTCACCAAACAAACATGTATATACAACCCCAAACACATTCAAATTAGTGAAATATAGTAATCTTCTTTAGTCATCTAAGGCAAAAATTACTAAGAGATGATTTTACCTACTGCTTCCTTTAAAAACTTCATTCTAGTGGGATGAGAAACATAAACTTGGAAGGGAAAGAAAATGTTTTAAGTTTGGAGGAAAAAAATGTCTGAAGATTGTGCCTATCATTTAATCTATAAGTACATTGGGCACATGTTGATTGTGTATTGTCCATTTCAGTCATGTTTACACACAAAGAGAACAATCAAGTCAGTGGTGTCATTTTTGATGTTTAAGGAAATGAAAGTAGGTAAATCCAGAGGAGGGAAAAAAGATGGAGGTCATGTTAAAAACTCATCTAGAAACCTTAATCCATATGTATTAACTCATTTTAGAAGCAGATACATTTTTCCCTGAGATAAAATCAATGAGGTCCAAGAATATGATGTCAAGTATGATTACAATGAGTGTGATTTGGGAAAACTGCTAATATTATGAGTGCATTTATTATATTTGCCAAGGTTTATATTTTACTATTCTAATATCATCATTTTTTTAGATCAGATCAAATGAGAGAGATACAGGGTACTAATAATAAAGAAGAAATCACTTTCTTAAAAGCCAGTAAATGTTGCACAAAATTCTCATCTGACTAAATTTGTTATAGGTGGCCCTGGGAATGAAAGGGCAGTAGTTGATGGGACAGACAGAAGAAAGTCTCAGCCAATTTTGACTGATTCTGAGCCTTTACACTGAGGGAAATCAAGGAACAGCCATATGCTTAAGTTATGAATGATGGATGTAAGGATTGAGAATGATAATGAACATTTACCTAAAATATTGGGCACTCAAGGTGAAGAGTCTAACACAGTAACACTTGAGAGAAGTTCTATTACTACCTACAAATTCCTCAATAAAGACAATTTCACCTCAACAGTTGAAAAAGACGCAGCTTTTTGTTCAAGGCCTTGAGCTAGAGTTTAATGGAAAGAGGCTTACAAAACAAAATAACCTCTGCTTCCATGGGAATTGGGGAGAGCAGCATTTGGGGAGCCCAGATCTATCTCAGTATACTCTTTCCCAATTTTCAGAAAGAGCATGCTTAATGCCTATTTCAAGGCTGAGGGTATTTTTTTTGTTTTGTTTTTTGTTATTTTTTTTTAATGCAAATGAAGGAAGTGTTGCACTCAGCTTTGCAAACAGTTTTCAGAAATCCTGTTGGCCTACATTTAGCTGGGAAGCAGCACTGAGTACCAAGTGTAGGGGCTCAAACAATCAAGCAGTTGTTTGCCTCACTCACATTCCTGAGGCAATCTGGTTCCAGCTGAACTCCTTGGGAACAGTCTGGGCTATGTACCCATAGGGCATCTGCTCCAATTAGCACTGATCCTTGGGGGCCTCCTTGCTGGCTCTAGGTCACCCCCAACCTCTTGAACTCTGGGTAAACCAGGCTCTTTTAGGGGACTCTAAGCTTTCCAAAGCACCAAGATAAATGGGAAATCTAGGCTCACCAACAAAAATTCAGTCACCCCAGAAGACCAAGCCAACTTGGACTCCTCCAGGTTCTCTGAACCAGAGGCAAACCACATGTGATAGGAGATTTGCCACGACTGAGGAACAATAGAAAAGGAGGTTCAGAGAGTGCTCAACCAGTCTAAACTCTAGTGTGTGGATGAAGGACAGATTTTAAAGCCTCACGGAACTGGGTTTGCCTCTTGATCTTTTCTAACTAGATGGTGACCTTAGGCAAGTCACCAAACCCAGGTGTAAAATGGAGATGAGGATATCTATCCTGCATGGCTTTCATGAAGATCAAATGGCTTAATGTATGGGAGGTGTCCGGCAAAATGCCTGACACAAAGAAGGCCTCCAGTAAATGGAAGTTCATTACAAAAACCCAAACCCATCATGTCTGACCAGAACAATACCACTCCTGAGGAAAATCAGGGACCACATAATTCTCCAAAACCTTCTACTTTTATGTGGTTCATGATCAGTTTGTGACTATCCCTTCCTTTCTAAGCAAGCAAGCAACACATAACTACTGTTCATGCTTCTTTCTACCCAGCACTTCTAGGCACTGTTGGGATGGCAAAAGGAATATGTGACATTGTCTCCATCCTTGAGGACATGGCTGTGAGAACAACACTGACCAAGGAATGACAGTTAAGCATCATACTGTGCAACGATTAATACATGAAATGGGAGTTGAAAAAAAGGGAAGATTGGCTTGGGCTGTGACGGTCAAGGAAAGCTTGATGGAAGCATTGGATTTGTTCACTATTTATTGAGTGTTTACTATAAGCGAGATACTGAGACAGAGTCAAACATGATACAGACCTGATTCTAAAGAGCTCAGAGCCTTGAGTGGAGAAAGACACATTAACATGTAATTTCAAAATGGTGCACTGAGTGCTAAGAGTGGGTTTGGAGGAGGCAAGTGTTTTTAGAGCATGGAAGAAGGGACTACGTTGACTTTGAAGGACAAATTAGGTCTAGGTAAATCCTAGGCAGTGGATTAGCATTAATAAAGGTATAACATTGGGATCAAGCAAGATACTTGGGAATATGTGTGTGTGTATTTGTGTGTATATGTGTGTGTGAGAGAGAAAGAGAGAGAGGGAGAAATATTGAATATATAAGTGGAAGAAAAAAAATAGATCTTCTAAAACTAGACCCAACTAAGATTTAAAGTGAAACCTATTCTAAATTATGTTATCTCTACTTTTTAATAATGTGCCAGGTGACCATGCTAACTAAGAGGCTGTCATCATCCATGATTAGCAGGTTATGAATGTCAAGGATTCTTGGGTATGACTCTAGTAAGTGACCTGAGAGGATAGAGGTCAGCTTTGAGGTTATCCATATTTGAATTCATTCCACTTTCCTATAGAAAAATTTCACAGACAGGTGGGATCAACCAAATTGGGGCTGGAACCAGGGGTGGCTGTGTGAGTTGGTTTGCTGATCAAGGTCATCTCTTGGAAATTAACCAGGGAAGCAGCTGTCTGGGCCTGACATTCTCCCAGCAGAATCAACTGGCCAGGAATTGGGCCTGGGGTAGGAGTGAAAGGATGGTGGGAATTGGGAAACAAACAGCATTTATAGACTTGACTGAGAGAAAGGAACCAAGACTAGATACTTCTTTGATACTCTCTGAAAATGCCCAGATTCCAATCCAGTTCCCAACAAATCCTTTTGGCTTTTTGTGGTTTGAGTCATCTCCTGTCTTGGGCAATCTCTAGTGGCATAGATATTTGCCCTGTATGCTGGATCAAGATAGGAAAGCTGTCAAGGTTCTAGGTCACTCAAGGTTCTGTGTCATAGACTTATCCATATTTACTGATGAGAATCTCTAAGGCATGGTAGCCCAAGAGGTCTCCAGTATTAAGATGAATGCTCTTTTGAGGAGATGTATAAGCAATTACAGTCTTCTACTAGCAGGTAAGAGATCTAAGGCCATCTTCTTGTTCCCACCATGGAGACTGAATGTAACCAAAGAGTAGCTCTGTTGCTTGATTATTTAGGGGGCATTGAGAAGCTCAAGCTATTGAAATATAGTCACTCCATAGAGTCTAAAAGTCACTTGGGTTTTTCTCTTTCTCTCATTCATCAAACATTTATTAAGCACCTACTAAGGGCTAGACACTGCTACAGTTTCCATCCTCAAAAAGCTCACAGCCAAGTGGATACTGATAGAAAAGTGCTGATAGCAGCCAGCATTGGACACTGAGAAGCCCAAAGGAGAAGATCTTAGAATCAGGAAAGGTCTCCTGGAGGAAGAGACAGAAGACAACACTAAATAGTTGACATGCAAGAAAGGAGAGGGCTGAAACAGAATGGGTAGGCAGGTGCCAGGTCAAGAAGGATGTTTCACAGCTGGCTAAGGAGGTCAGGTTTATCTCGAAGGTGGTAGAGCAATGTTAATGGTCTTAAGACTAGAAGTGGCACAACCAGTTTTGTGTTTTACAACTATCTTCCAGCAGCTGAGAGTTAGAATACCTTAAGAGGTGATATTAGGACAGGAATATGTTACAACTCTGTGAGACAGCAATGACCATATTATTGACTACCATTCTACAAATGATAAAATTAAGACCCAGTTTAGTTTACTTGATAAAATTTTCATGGCCCTTTTGGAGTTTCTTGAAGACAGGGACCCATGTTCCTTATTTCGGTGTACTTCCCTTTGTCTAGACAATCTCCTGGTCCATAGCAGGCATTTGCAACATGTCTTCTGAATCCATGGAAGATCTAGGATGTGGAACTGTGTTTTTGGTGCTCTGGTCTGGAGCTTTTCCTATAACCACAGACTAAGGGGGTCTAATTTTGGAAATGATTAAAGGCTGGGGTAGCAGTTATGTGTACTATACATTGGCATGATTACATCTTCTGAGCTGAGCAGGCTGATCTGGGTGAGGGGAGCTCTGATGAACTGAAGAAGAGAGAACCTCCTTCAGTCTCTAGGAGGCTGTAAAGCCTCAGGCACTTTGGTAGGAGATGTAGTTTTTAGGATGCTGAAGAGGGGGACTTTGGGCAATCCAGAGTCAGAAAGCGGTCACTAAGCTCCAGGGATGGGGAAGGTGGGAAGAGAGGCAAAGAAGTTTCTAGGAGTTCTGAAGATACTCAGTTGGAAGGTTGGAGTAGACCTGCTTTCACATTTTCTTGCTGGTCTACCCTCCACCCAAAAACATAAAGGGGAGCTTTCAACCATTGTCTGCTCAGTGTGGTTAAGCCATTCAGCACCAATGGAATCCTATCCACCCAGGGAGAGCAAGTGAGGTGTGAGAACTAGATGCAGGCTACACAGCACCACAGAGTCATGGGCTCTGGACTCTGGGATCTGACAGAGAACAAATTGCTAAACTTCTCTTAGCCTCAGTTTCCATTTGTAAAATGGGAATTATAATAGGGACCTCTTCATAAAGTTGCTCTGGGGATTTATCTGGGGATTGAATAAAGAGTGTAGCATAGTTTCTGATACAAGGTAAGCCCTGAGAAAAAGATTAGCATTGATTATTGTCAGGAGTTGGGGAACTGAGGTCATTAAGCCATACTTGGTACTCCCAAAGATATATCTAACTCTTACCAACTATGCCAACTCATAGGTTTTGAGAAACATCCTTTTCATCCATCCTTGCTCCTCATGGGGCTGGGGAATCTGGTTCCACTGTGACCTGTACAGACACTTGAGGCAGTGTAGAGGAAAGGCCCAGGGAAAGAGCATGTCCGGTCAATAGGAAGCTGCTCAGGTCACTCACGAAAGCTAGAAGTAGCTCCTTCTAGCAATTTGAGCAAGTACTTAAAAGTTGTCTGTATAGAAACCTTGTTGAAAAATCCCAGGATAGCTAATATTGGAAAGAAAAGGAAATATAGTGATGTTTTCAAATGTAAACTAGCCAGAGCACCAACCCTTCTTGTGATCCAAGTAAATTCAAGAAATACAAAGGAGACTGTATTTCTTTCAACAATCCTATTCATTATGGACATAATATTCAAAAGTAAATAAAGCACTAGAAAAGTATAAGAAAAAAAAAGGCAGATTCTTACAGATTATGAATAACCTAAAGAATCTTTATGCAAAAGAAAAAATATGTATATAGCATTAGATTTCTCCAGAAAATATCTACCTGAAATATCTACTACTAGTATTTTCTGCCTGAAATATCTTCTGCCTGAAATATCTACTACTAGTATTTTCATTGATAAATTTTCCCAATTATTTTCCTTGATTCCAAATTAATAACTTTAGTATTTCTCATAGATAGCAAATCATCAGATTAGTAAAGCATGTATCTAATAAAATGTGAAACTATTTAAGTTAAACTTAAAAAATATAAAAAAGAGCTAAAAAATCATTTCTTCTTCAAAACTAAAAACTTGATTTCTCCTTTTAAGAATCTAGCCTAAGTCAAAGGACATAAATTAAACCAATGAGTTATGTATAAAGATATTTGCTACATAATTATTTTAATAGCAATAATTGAAAATACTCTGCATGTCCAACAACAGGGGACTCGGTAAATCCATATGATAAAATTTTATGCATTTATCAGAAATGAGTACATTAAGAAATTTAAAGACTTGGAAAAATGCTCAAGAAATAACATTTAGTGAAAACGGAAACAGCTGCAAAAAAAGTGTGATCTCAAATATATGTAGTAATACAAATGGAAGGAAATGGACTAAAATGTTATCAGTGGTATCCCTGGGTGATAGATTATGGGTAATTTTTATTTTCTTCTCTCATGTTGCATATATTTCTAAACTCTATGAATTATGTGCATGTAATACTTTTATAATTGGTTTAAAAACCAGTAAAATTACCCTACACATTACAGTTGTTTTAGACCTTATAAAAGGAACTAATTATTTCTGCCCATAACAAATTCCACTTAACTCTATTATGAGAAAACTTAAAACTAGTTATAAATCATGGATTTTAAGTGCTTTCTACTCCCACTCCCAGATCCTGCAGGCTCCCCCAGGCCTTTTTTAAGTCAGAGTTCTGATTGCTAAGTCTATTTACAGAGCGCACCCTCCATTATCCCCCCTTTTCTTCCACTGGTCAGTTTCTATCTCGCACCCACATTATTCTTTCTCTCTTATATTAATTAGCAGGAAAATGAAGATAATAACCAGTTGCACTGAGCAAGAAGGTATATGTGTGCCTTGTTTTGAGTAAAAACAGTATATAAAAGCACAATATGATTAAAAGCAAAGAAGCCCTTGCTTTATAAATAATCCACATTAATAAATTCACCTTTAGACACTCCTGCGGTTCATTTGAAGAACAACTTGACTGTGAAAGGTGTGAATTTTGTGAAATTTCTCACCACCCATACAGTGAGCTCTCTACCTCCCTGTGTTCTCCAGATTTTCTCTATAGTTTTATTAGTGCAAACTTCACCTCTAAGAGGCCCCGGCAAAAGCCACAGAGGGGCAGCCTGGAAGAGGTAGTGCTTGAGGCCTGGGTTAGCTTGAAGGTGAGTGAGGCACTAGCCCCAGGAACAAAATTTAAGGGGGTGGCAAAGAACTCATAAGCGAGATAAAGAATATTTTAACACAGTATTTTAAAAAATCAAAATTAATGCAAAAAAAATCCATGAATGACAAAATATCAAAATTTTAAGAAAAGTTCAGTACCATGCCAAGCCATGTTGGAGTCTGGAGCAAAAAGGGACAGATGTGTGTCCCCATAAACATGCTTTTATATATTGTTTTAATCACTAATTTTCTTCCAGAGCATTAAAATAATTTAAAAAATATTGGTATATTGAAAATCAGTGTCTTAAAACTCACAATAATTTATTAGGTTTAAATATCTTAACCATGCCAAAAATATGTTTGACAATTACCTTGACCAAATGCTGGCCTTAAATAATTAATAATAACAATTAATAATAAAGCATTGTAGGTCATTATTTGGTCAAGAGTAAATTTCAAACATTGTCTCAAATGAAAATTAGATAAGCCAAGAAGTTGATTTTGAAAATATTGATGAGTTTGCTTCCATTAAAGCCCCCCCAAAAGAAATACTTTAATAGATTGTTCTAAAGTTAAATTCTATTGTGAGACTGAATACACCTAATTTTCAACTTCTTAAATATTTTTTCAACTACTTTAATGTTCTTGGAAGAAAAAACATTAAAAAACACAAAATAGCATTATCTGTGGGCACACATTTTTCCTTTTGCCTTAGGCTCCAATATGGCTCCCACAGCATGTTGTTCTTCCTGGCAGTAGCTCCAGGTCCCTCTGAGTCCCTCAGGCTTCAAGGATGTCTGGTCAGGATGGAATCACGCTCCTTTGCCCACCCCACCCCTACCTAACCTGAAGGAGTGAATTCACACAAGAATCACGCCACAAATTTTCTCCTTTCCACAAAGTCAGTCAGTCATGATGAGAAGGTTCAATGCTCTGGGTCAACCACTGAACAAATATTGCGTCTCAGGTCTACTTAATTGTGGATTAAAATTCCTGTCCCAGGACAGGAGCTGAGGGTCCTGGGAGTGAGTGGACAGCCTAACCTACACCACTTGTTTCACAAAGATTCACTCTGCACCCACTGTGAGCCAGGCTACCTTCTAGGTACTAACACACACTGGTGCATGAGACAGAGGAGAGCCCAAGCTGGCAGAATCGGCATTCTAGTGAACCCTTAATTAACTGGCTTTGATAGTTTGTTCATTTAAAAAAAAAATAGACTTCATTTTTTTGAGCGGTTTAAGGTTTACAGAAAAGTTGCACAGAATGTTCATTTGTCTTTGATGTATGTTTATTTCTCACCAAGCTTTTCTTTCCCAAGCTGCAGTAAATCTACTCTTGGCCCATCTATAACCCTCTTTGGTTTATTGAAATGTGCTATCTTGCTCTAACTCTAACATTTCACCTGTACCTCTATAGTTCTGGAGATGAGTTATTTTCCACATGTATAAATCTTCTCTTACATACTCCCTTTGCTTTCCGTATTTGCTGCTTTGTCAAGCTCAGTAGATGTTCATAAAGGGTCAATTGATTATTGAATGCATGAATCAGGGGAAGAATCAACAAAGTAAGGAACAAATGAATGAATGCACCTGGTCCCTGGAGACGTGAGGGAGGGAGGCAGCAACACCATATACCCCTCAATATTTGTGTATGTGCAATATTTGTATATGTGATTGTGTATGTGTTGTTTATGTTCAATTTTGTATATGTAATTGTGTATGTATTGTTTATGTAGATTGGACCTTTGAGGAACATTCACATATGGGATCAGAACAACAGGATAAGTCCTGGATGATTGTGATGATTAAGAAAGGGCCCTGGCCTGGGAGATCTGTATTATAATTGGCAAGTCCCTCCTCTCCATTGAAAGGGTCTCTGTTTCCTTATCTATAAAATAAAGGAGCCGAGTGGTAAAGTCTAAAGCTGGTGCCAGTTCACTGGGTGACAGTGAGCCTGGATTCTTTCATGCTTTTGGTTTTCTTAGAAAAGGAGTGCCTTCTGATCCTATAATATAAGCATGAGTCAGGAGAAGGGGCCAGTCGTGGCATTTCTCCTTGGTGAGTATTCCACGGAGTAGGTATGCGAGTGTAAGATGTTTCCCTGGTCTTCAATCACTTTAAGTTAAAATGAGAAAGTTAGTTAGAACAAATAATCTCCTCAAGTCCCTCCTAGGATAAAAATATCTCTGGCTTACTATATTCTACTTTGAGAATCCTTATGCTCATGTTTGGAACTTTAGTTTGCTTTTAACTTAATTTCTGAGAGAATGAACAAATCACATGCCAGCTCCTGAATACTATTAACAGTAAGTAACATTGGTAGTGTGTTGACAGTTTATGCAAAATTTTTTACATCTCCATTCCTATTTTATCCTCATGACGGCCCTGCAGGATGGGAATCTCTCACTATGATTCCCATTTTGTAGCTGAGGAAAATGAGCTGAGCCTCTGATGACCGTCTTTGGAACCCAACCCTCCAGCTCTTTGGAGACACAGGTTCTTCAAATCTCTCAAGGAGGAATAGCCCCAAATGGAATCAGCATACAGGAGTACCTGTGTCATTGCCTCTCAGAGATTAGAAGAAAGCTTCCTGCTTTAGAGGACAGGTAGAATAAATCAGTGATTTCCCCCAACCTGGTCTCACCCCAGACCTGTGGAATCAAAATCCCTAGAGAGTGACTTATATTTTGGTTTTGAGAAATTTTGAGAATTTTATAATTTTTTATTATAAAAATCTTTCTAGAAAACCCTTAATTAAGTGGTTTTGAAATTATAATGAATATTTATTGCATTTACATTATGGGTCAGTTGGTTTTTATTTCTCCAGTGGACAAAATAAAAACTTGGCAACACAATTTGAAGCCCCCATTTTTCAGTTGTGTGTTAATGTGCGTGTGTGTGTCCAGTGGCCAATGAATTTCTCAGAATTTTTTTGGACTGTGAAATTCAAAGATCTAGAAAACATTGACACATATCCCTCACTTTCATCTTAACACGTTCCTACATGGAAGTCTCCTACATCACTATCAGATTAACTCCCAAGTCAACCTTGGTTACAAACCCTGTTTGAACTTAACTGCTCTGGGTTTTCATTCTTGTAACTGTAAAATTCTGTTGTTTGACTAAAAAGTCTCTAAAATAATTCTTAGCCCTTAAATTCTATGGATTTATAAATGGCACAGATAGAATTAGTGTGACAAAGAGCAATAAGTCAAGCAAACCGAGGGAAGGCTGCTCCTGAGGAAAAGAGCCAGGCTGGCTTGGGGCAGTGCCCCTTTCCTCTGAATGGTGTTGCCCTGTGGAGGGCTTTTGGGTGCTTTTGTCCTCAGAAGCAAGAGCTCCACCCACTTCTTATGAGGTAACCAAGGAGGCATTCTTCTACCAAATTGAACTCTTATACATATTTATCAAAATACTATAATTAAGTAGAACATGATGAACTAAAATAAAAATTAATCCTTCAATATGAACTCTTCAAATGACAATTCGATATTAACTTCCTGTGGTATGTCACGTTAGGTCTCTTAAGATTTTTGTTTTATTTAATATTAGTGTCTGTTTCTCTTTTTGAGTGAACTAAATTAATTTCTTTTCCCTCCTTTCCTTCTTTACTTTTTCCCTCCCTTCTTTCATTCCTCCCTTCCTTTTCCCTTTCTTTATTCCATTGGCATGTTTAACAGAAAATGACTATCTCTACAACTTATTTTAACTCAGATTCCATCACATGCATGGGAAGAAGTAAATCACATAAGTATGTTGTGAACATGGATAATAAAGCGGTGGTAGATGACTATTATTGCTGTTGTTATAGTATTGTCAAATTAAATTCATGTACAATATGTCCATTCAGAGATTCAGCAAAACACAAAACTATTTTCTTTTTTTGTCTTTTTTTAAAGCTTTTTTTAAAAATAGACACCTTCCTGTCACTGGTACCTGTAAGTGAATAAAATGAAAGTGATACCTTGCAGGGGGGAAAAAGGAAAATTCTTCTTTACTTTGTATTAAGAGTACGTGACATCTTTGCTGTCAGTGATGGTGAAATGAAATACATACCAAATATGTCTTGACATAACTTGACAGAAATGTATGTCTTCTTTTCTCTCATTTATTTTTGTGATAAGAATATGTGATTTTGCTGCCAAGGAAGCTTGTAATGTTGTAGAGAAATGGAAATGAAATTGTGTTGGGTATGTCCAATTTCCCCTGACAGAAGTGGCATACGCTATAGCACTCATGCAGTCTTGGGAAGTTAACAACAGGCCTCAGCAGCGAGACCCAGGCATTGACATTTGTCAAAACAACTTTCCTCAACACATCAAAATGTTCCTTTCTCTTTTGTGTTATTCAGATGTGTTCGGGTAGCTACATTTTAGAAAACGGTGACTGTCACAGAACCGTTGCCATCCACACATGAATGATATCGAAAGAGAAATCTTATCTTTCCTACTTAAGGACAAGCCTATTGCATTTTGATTGTTATTAATCCACAAGGGTCCTTTAAAAACAAATCTTCCCAAATCTAATGTAACTAAAAGTGCTCTTCTTTTTTGTTTTGTGAGGTTTTTTCCCCCTACAGCCTGACAAAAGTAAATGACACAAGTCAGTTCTTATTTCTTCTTTCCAAAGCATCACCCAGATAAATGTTGCATGTTGGTGTGAGTTGGGCTATTGTTTTTGAGCTCATTGCTTTCTGGAATTGCCATCTTTCTTAGAGGAACTCAAATCATTTGGGTACCACTGACCCTTTAGAAAGCATTCTGGTCTTAATTTCTTACTCTGTTGCTAGAGAGCAACAGATGCTGGGTAAGGTGGGTTTAAACACAACAAAATAGTATCTTATCTGAACCTCCAACTCTTTCTTTTGGGGGCATTTTGAAGGATGCACACACAATTTCTAGAACCCTGGCAATAATTTCTACAATGAACAGTGTTTGAAGCAAGAATCCCTTACCAAGGGCAGACAGAAAGAGAATCAGCCCAGCAGTGTAATCATTGCTCTGCTGTTTGAAGGAATATTGAGCTCAGATGCCTCCAGAAAGCCCACCAGGCCCAGAGGCACTGGACAATAAAAGGGAAAAAATAATAGACACCAAAGCTTTATTAAGTATATTTTTTCTCACTTAGGTGCCCATTCCCTGGTCAGACAATTAGTTGAGGTTCTTTCCAGAGAAAGTGTTACCCACCAAGAAAAACTCTTTTAACCTTTCAAAATAACAAATATCTTTAATGACTTTTATCCCCTTTCCATTGACATCACAGATACAATGTGGCCTGTCTTGAAGTCAAGCCCAAATTGAAATCACCGCTGGCAGGGACAAGAAAAATAGAACATTTGACAATAAGAGTGACAGATGAAGCATTGGGGGTCTTGAAAGGGAGAATAACTCGAGTTATGTATGATTTGGGACAGAAATACTGTACCTTAGTAAAATACCTGCTCAATCTGTTAGTTAATAGGCAGGTACATTTGCACCTGATAACGGGCTAAATCCAACACTTGATAGAAGTTGGTATTATTTTCCATATGCACCTTTAAAAGGAACGTTGGATATGCTTTCTAGCAAGACACTTTTGATTATAGACCAACTGTTCATTGCTACACTCCCTGGGGAAAACACTTGTATTTGTTTTTGTGGAAGGATAACATAACTAGAAATGTTTCTGAAGAAAGGACTTCCTAAATTTGCCCAATCATGGTACAAATAATTATTAGTCACTTAGAATAAAGTTTATATAAATATATATCACAAAGATAAAGATAACTTTTTACAATATCCCTCCATTCATTTGCAGGGAGGAGAACATTTATAAGGTATTTGGTGACATATAAAATCCCTTAGTTAAATCAACTTTCATTTTATTTTATTTTTCTTGTGTTTTTTTTCTAACTGATTACATGGATTGGTGAGAAGACCCAGTAGAATCTATCAATTTCTAGAGATTTCTGTCATTGATTCCTAACTAGCTGTGCTTGCTTTGCTCTTCACCTTAGAGTCCTTTAAAACATGGTTGGTTCAAGGCTTCTTCACTCGTTGCTGGTTTGGCAATTGGTAGTTAATTTGTTATGGTTTTGTCCATGACCGTGAGAATTCTCCCCACGTGCGGACCATTGTAGGTCTTTCATATCAGTATATTTTGCTTCAGAGAAAATTTTAATTAGATTCAGAGAAGAATTTAATTCCAGTAATTGATTTTTTAAAGATACATTTCCCTAGGAATCCTCAGTTTAGACTTTAGAGACCCTGCCTTCTTTTCAAACAATATGAAACCTTTTAGGTCATATGAATAATTTAGTGTTGCATCATTGTACAATAAACACAGAAGCCTCCATTTTCACTGAAGTTTAAATCCATGATTGAGAAGTCAATGTGTTTCCCTCTGTGGATAATGATGGAAGAAAGTTATAATGCTTTATTTTGCCTTTGATATAAATTTAAATAAAAAAAGGAAGGTTCAGCCTGACACTGGGAAAATCTGGTTGCTTCCCTGGGTCCATCGGCATCTTAAGTCACTTTCCAAATGTTTTGGGACTTTGCAAAACCTGAAACATATTTTACCACATCACTTTTCTCTTAATTTATAAACCAATGTAATTTTAAAGGAAAACTTAATACATATGTTTCTGATTAATTTTTTCTAAACTCACCAAAATGATGTTTTGTAAGAGTGATTTGGTGTCCCAGAACTCTTTTGAGTCTCTCCGTAACAGGCCTTCTGAAAGCCATTTTTCTTTGAAGCAGGAAGTTGTGTTTTGCCAACAGTAAAGAAATTTAAACCCCCAAAGGGTTGAGATCAGTTTGAAACTTCAGGCCTGAGGGCTCTGTGGGGTTCTACTTTTGGCAAACAGGATACTTTCCTCCTGACTTTGAAATATCTTATTTTCCTCCTATAAGAAACGCTCTATTTATTGTTTTGTTAAAATACATGTTTAAAATGTTGTGTTCAGATTCTTTGGTACATAAATGTGGAAGAACTAAAAAGCAAGGCTTAATGATTAATTTATTCTAAAGCAATTTCATTTGATTGTCAATTTGGGTTTTTAAAAAAATTCCTCCATTCTGACCCCACACATCTTTTTAAATTTGGGCTTATTGGGATTTACCAGAAAAGGTGCTCATGAAGATATTTCAAGCTTGGAATAAGCTCTGGGCAACCATTGGTTTTCCTCCCCACACTGTCCAATAAATATATTTTTCTTGATATACTAAGCTACACATCACATTATATTTTTGTACTCTTATTTATGTTAACAACCAAAAATTCAGTGCAGTTGATTTCAAACAACGTCTCTATGTCAGAAGGGGAACCATAATTCCCAGTTGCAGATGTTTGCTAGCTTTTCAGTGTAGTTCATTTCTATTCATATGTTTAAAGGAAGACCTGAAATTTTTCACTTTGTTTTTTTTATACAATGGGTGAGAAAGAGGGGGAGAGAGAGTGAGAAAGAGAAAACTAAATAGTATGTAGGGGACAGGGAGTTAAGGCTCCGACCACTCTGGGCCTTTGTCCTTGCCGCCTCCCGGCCATGAAGTGGGAGTGCCCTCTAGTGAAACTTTAAAATCATTGGAAGATACCCGGGTAATGCGGGTAAGGTTTCCGCCTAAATTCTTGATTTCAAAAAGCTGTGGGGATTAACAATTTGCATAAATTTCGGGGGAGGCAGAGGAAAACACAAAACATCAACAAGTAAAACTACTTCTTTAGGAAACAAATAGAAATGAATATACTACTGCCAATACCAAAAAGTATGTCTGTCTCTATTATTTATTTATCTATCCATCTATCAATCTTTCCTTCTATATCTATTTATCTGCCAGTCTGTGTCTGTCTGTCTATCTATCTATCTATCTATCTATCTATCTATCTATCTATCTATCTATCTATCTATCTATTTATCTAATCTCTACAGAGAGAGAGAAAGAAAGAGAGGGAGAAAGAACCAAAGACATGTAAGTAGTATGTAAGCCAGACTAACAATACGGTTATCTAAATGAAAGCGCATACAAAAACATAATTACCTGTTTTTTAAAAAGATTGATGCAAATAAATCACTTTAAAGTGAAATGTGAAAGTAAAGCAGTAGTAGTAACATATACAAGAGAACAAGAACTGAAAAACACATTTTGTTACCTATATTATTCCAAAGCTTTTTGTAGAAAGCAACACATGCTTATTGTGATGAAATCTAATGTGATTTGGAAAAAGTGTAAGACCAGGAGGCAGAGCTCTTGCCCTGGACTTCACTTACCAGCGGTGTTAGCTTAGGGAAAACACTTAACCTCTCTGAGTCTCAGATTCATCATCTATAAAATGGAACCGAAGAATACCTGCCTTAGCCATATCATCAGGTAATACTGAATGACATAAAGATGGGAAAGGCCTTTGAAGACAGTGATTGTGAAGGTATTCTTTTTCTGACTCTTCTGACTTCCTATTGGGGAGCTTTCAAGAAAAGTTTCCCTTTAGGATGGTGAGGGAGCGAAAGAAGACTTTCCTAAAATCCGATGGAGTCAGGAATAGTTGGGTCATAGGGAAAGAAACAGTTGGGATGCAGGGTTAGACATCCCCGCCGTGGAGCCCCAGGCTCTCCTCGGCTGGGAGGACGCCAGGGGAGAGGGCCCTCGGCCAGGACACGCTGCTCGGGCCACCTGTGTTTGAGCAGCCTGGGCAGCAGCTGGTGAGGAAGGCAGGAAACGCGGCTTCTTGGGTTTACAGCAACAAGCGTTTCAGTGAGTCTAATTCCCACCTTGCAGGGAGAGAAGAGTCCCATAGCACGGAACTCCACACTTCTGTGTTTTCACCTCCCCGTGGTGACTGCCATCCACACAAACTTTTTGCTTCTGAATAATGAAAATATTTT
Source organism: Dasypus novemcinctus (assembly GCF_030445035.2). Classification (NCBI taxonomy): domain Eukaryota; kingdom Metazoa; phylum Chordata; class Mammalia; order Cingulata; family Dasypodidae; genus Dasypus; species Dasypus novemcinctus. The sequence goes on from NC_080676.1 coordinate 56,817,737, forward strand.
AGCTTTGCTCATGACAACAGTAATAAACTCTTTATTTGAGCAAACTGGTTTTCCTTTTAGCTTCAGTTAATTTAATCTTAGGTTTTTGCTTTTAAAATTCTTTACTTTTTTCCACATAAAGCTTGTTCTTGGTGGGTAATGCCTGGGTTTGCTTTGAAGGGAGCTTTTCCCCCCTTTAAATCAACTTTTATAGGTACTTGAAGCCATATTTTTCCAATTTCAGATCTTGTGATAATTTTTTTTTAAAACAACACAGTTATCTTCTATGTACTTATTGCCTGGGTTTTCACCATTTATCTTTTGGATGTATGTCTTCTTTCTTTTGTCCAGAGTGAGAAACTGTTTCTAGTTTCTTTACTCAGAGATACTTCACATTGTCAGACATGCATAATCAATCTTGTACTTAAACCTTTGTGGGGAAACACAACAGATGGATAATGGGAACATGGCTGCCATTTGGGCACTGGTCGATTCTCAAGCTGCATCCACAGCCACGGCTCTGGTGGTGGAGAAGAAAAACCATAAAGTTAATCTCTAAGGTTATCTGATGGGTTCCATGCCTGCTGTTTATGTCCTCCCTCCCCATTTGACCTAAACAGTTGGCATAGGGGTGGAGGGGTGTGACTTCTTCCTTAGAATACCATTAAAAAGGGTGCTCAGCAGGTCTTGAACCGGTCAGGAATTTACCCAAAGTAACTGACCTGTTCCAGTGACTGACTGAGGCTTCCAGTCATTAAACACTGCTCCTAGCTCACTATATCCAGAGCTCATCTGGTCTAGGCTGCATGTTCACGGAGCAGTGGAACGCCACGACTCCTTATCGTAACTTTGGGTTCCTCCTGTATTAGAACCTTCCATGACCTTTGTTGAACAACACAAAGAAACCAAATGTGAACCTCTGTTTGTCTCAAATTTTCCTCTATTAATGCTTGGTCCAAGTCTACATTTCCAGCCAGTCTTTCATTTAAAAACACAATCTCATTCAAAACCTGCCTGGTAACTTTATCACTGGGGTAACTGTTACCCATGATGCAGGGCTGACCTGGGTCCTTGTAGCACTTGACATCATCTTTTGGACGGGTTACAGAGCCTTTTGAGGGAGTTGTTAGAAGCAGGCTCACCCTGCAATGCAGAACCGGTCACAGAAGAAAATTAGTGCATTTATCTGTCAGCATTAGACTAGATTTTCAATCCAGTTCACTAGTCACAGGGTCTGGTTTTCTCTTCCTCTGGGAGATGAAACTGATATGCTGGTAGGTAGTAAAGGTGTCAGTTATAAATTGGACCATTGGAGCACACACGAAAAATAGACGAGAAGACTTTAAGGCCATGAATTTAGTTCAAGGCAAAGAATTTCCCTAAAAATAGTCCAGCTTGTTAAAACACTATAGGAAGAATGTATGTCAGGTAACTGTTGGCATTATCAGAACCAGTTCACAGATTCTTTTACAGCAACCAGTGTTCACAGTTCTATCTGATGTAACTGCTTAAGGGGAAAAGGATCTTTGACTCTTAATACATTCAAATAAATAACAGAATGAATGAATGAATGAATGAATTGGTCCCCACTTCACTGTCTCCTACATTTGTGAGGTTGCAGCATATATGAGTTGCAAACAGAAGGGATGTATTTGGCAGACACCATCAAACTTCTCCCAATGCTGCAGACAGGCTCTCATCTAACTAAACTAAACGGGGCTCCACTACTGACTCCAAAACAGGTGGCCTTTTTTCAAGTTAGTGACTAATCCTGTCTTAAATTGGTTGTTTTCTAACCTCAAGCCTATAAAATAATACAGGTAGAAACCCTGAATACTAACCTTACATTAATGACCATTTTATAGACACAGTGGAAACTAAAGGTTTAAAAAGTAAAAACGTTCAGGGAAGTGGATGGGTCTCAGGTGACTGAACTCCCACCTACCACATGGGAGGTCCATGGTTCGGTTCCCGGTGCCTCCTAAAGAAGACAGTGATCTGGTGTGATGGGCAGGCACAGCAAGGTGATACAACAAAATGATGCAAAAAGAGACACAAGAAGGAAAAAACATAATGAGAGACACAACAAAGCAGGGAGCAGAGGTTCCTGGTGCCACCTAAAGAAAATGAGCAAAACAGCAAGCTGACACAACTGGCAGGCATGGCAAGCTGATGCAACAATAAGAGACACAAGAAGAAAAAACATAATGAGAGACACAACAAAGGAGGGAATGGGGGTGGCTCAACCATTAGGCACCTCCCTCCCACACTGGAGGTCCCAGGTTCAGTTCCCGCTGTCTCCTAAAGACACAATACACAGCAAGTGTAAACAAGGAAGGGGTGGGAAAAAAAATAAAAATAAATAAAAATAAATCTTTTAAAAAAAGAAAGGTGAAAATGTTCAAAGTTTCCTATGAGTCTTACACTTTCTATCAATAGGGCCCATGTGCCCACTCAGCTCAAGAAACGCTGCCTATCTGCTGACTGTGAAACACTGCACTGAACTGTGTGGGTTTACAAATCTGACCCCATTGACTCAGAAAGCTTATCATTTAGATTGAGGAAAGATATCCAACAGCCCACCATAGAATAAATCATTGCCAAATAAGAATTCAATGGGAGCAGGCATCAGTAACACACTATGGGAAGCCCCAGGGAGTGAATCCATAGTATACTACATAGGTACTAATTAAACTTTTATAAATGTCACCTACCATATTTCAGGTACAGTGTTAAAGACTGCAGCTTCAAAAAAATCCTGCCTTCCTGGAACCATATTCTTTCTTGGGTACAGAAGTAACCAACTAGAATCCATCTTCACATCCAACCTCTTTTCTTCTCACTCTACTGTGTCCTTCTCAGAGGAAGACCTTGTCTTATTCATTTTGTGCCCCTAGAAGAACACTTGGCCCAGAGCAGAGGCTCAATGGATGTGTTTTGAAGGAAGGGATGAATGTTAAATATGATATGTGTAATAGTGTTTCTAAATGGCTCTATTTATTTTAGATGATGGAGAAACAGTATTGAAAATGGAGATGTGGAAAATGATTCCTAAGTTTTTAATTGGGACATAGTGGATAGGGATATTATAAATGGACACAAAGACCACAGAGAAAAACTTATCTGGGGGAAGGGAATGATGAAGATGTTGAGCTGGATTTGGGTCAAGTTGCTTTGGAGTTAGCCCCTGTAGGACTTGCAGGAGGAATGTCTAGGAGGTAGTTCAAAGAACTGGTCAGTACTTCAGAAGAGAACTTTGAGCTAATTCACCAGTATATTGAGAACATTCAGATTATGAAGAGGATTAAAGGCTAAATTCAGTTTAATGAGAATTTACTGAACAGCTACTACATTTGAAGTACTATGGGGATTACATATTTGATTAAAGAAATAATCCCTTAGAATCTTCTAGCTAACTCTCTGCTGAAAACCAGTATGTAATGACTGGGTGGAGAACAAAGAACCAGTATAAAGCAGAGGCGAAACAAAGCTGCTAAGCTTGGGTGTTCTGGACTCAGACTGTCTGGAGTGGAATCTGCTCTGTCACTTATTATCTGTGTGATGTTGATTATGTTACTTAATTTCTCTGAGCGCCACGTTAACCATTTGTTAAATGCAAAATAATAGCACCTCTCTAAGAATTCTTATGGGTATTAAATAAAATGAAATATAAAAAGCAGTTAGTGCAGAATGAATGCTCAAATATTAGTTATTAGGTGGAAGTAACATTATTAGTTTATGAATGAGTTTTCAGTCTTCCAGTTTCACATTTCCTTGGCTAAGATTAAGACTCACTTTCCACAATATTCAGAGATGCAAAGGAAGTGTGATACTATGACCTGAAGAAATAAGAATTACCAGATACAACAGAGAAACAATTTCAGCCTAATTTCTCTAAATCGGGTCTGGTTTCTGACTAGAAATTTAAGAAACAAAACATCCACTGTAATTTAAAAGTTAGTATGGATATACTGTATCCTCAAACCATTAGCAACTGGATAAGAGAAGAAAAATAACACAAGGCACCTCTATAACTTTAATATGGTTGCTTCAAAACAAATAGCCCCAGCAACCACCACAAGAAAATGCAAACAGTAAAATCCACAGGTAACTGGATGATAGCTGCACATGCTACGCTCTTACTTTTTGTTTTGTGTCACTTTTATTTATCTGTCCTGAATTCAGCTCTCTGCTCTCTGTGAATTCAATATTTATTAAACAAATCACAAAGCAACAGTGGGGTCAATAGCAAAATTTACTTAGGAACTATTTCTTCTTCTAGGAGGAGCATTGAGAGGTCTTTTACACTAAGAGATCAAGGACTGGTAAGCTGTTAAGGTGTATGTGTACGTGCAAAAAGATGAACTTGCTCAAGTTTCACTCATTTCAATACAGGAAAAGGAAATATCCACATTTATTAGCAGGCACATTCTCCCTTGTTACAGGGATCTTTTCAAACAAGATCAAGATCTGACAAAAGAACATTTAGTTTGGAAGAGTCTTCCTTGGAATTCTAGTTCCATACCAGATGATGTTAAACAACCCCACCTGTCACCAAGAGCCACCAAGGTCCCACAGCCACCTCTCTGCTGTGTCTGGACTAGACTGCAAACTGGTGGGACCCTATGGGGTACTGAGTTATGTACCCCAGAAAAAAAACATGATCTTAATTTTTTTTTTAAGGTACCAGGGCTGGGAATTGAACCTGGTGCCTCATATGTGGGAAGCCAGCACTCAACCAATGACCCACATCAGTTCCCCTGAGTTGATTTGTCTGTTTATTTGTCCTTTGTTTTTTGCTTTGTTTTGTTTTTAGAAGGCACTGGGAACTGAACCCAGGACCTTCCGTGTGGGAAGCAGGCACTCAACCACTTGAGCCACATCTGCTCTTCCATGTTCTTAATTTTAATCCCATTCCTGTTATGTGAGCCCATAGTACATAGGACCATTTGAAGATGGTATTTTTAGTTAAGGTGTGACCAACTGAAGCAGGTAGGGCTTAATCTTATTACTGGAGGCCTTATAAAGAGAAAGTCACAGGGAGGAGCTTGAAACCAGAAGTCAACGGAATTTGTGATATTTGTCCTAGCAGCCTGAAAACTAAGACAGACCCCTCTGCCTGGTAACCATCAAATCAGTCAACTTGATTATGCCGGTTCCAAACGGAGATGAACAAAGAGAGGATGTGAAACACAGACATTCATTGAAGAGAAAGAGACATTGCTTCTTACGGGTTTATTCAAAATTCTTGGGAGGAGATAAGGAAAAAGGGTACCATGCGCTTCTGGAATATTGTGCATCACTCAAAATCTGTGTTGGGGGATTTTTTGAAGGGAGAGTTTGTCTTTTGCTTATTTCATATGAAGTTCTAGTCTGAATGGCTTTCTGCATCAGGAGGTAAAGAGTTAAGTGAGGTGAAGTCCTTGTGAAATTTTTCTTGGCTTTCCTTTCCAGAGATCAGTCTCTAGTACCCTACATCCTCTCATGTCTAAATGATGGAGGCCACAATATGGATATTTCGGTGAATTAATCTAGAAACTGTATTTTTGCCATATACTTGACCAGATATAACAAAATAAAGCAAGAATTTCATGTCTTTATTTTTTCCACAAAGTAATGGAAATACTCTATCAAAGTCTATCAAAGATAAAAACTTGATTAAATTTGTTTCCTTTTTTTTTATTTGTTTTTTGGAGTATAAATGTTAAATAACCATATTCTTCTTTTGAGAATGAGCATTAAGAACATTCTTACTTTTCAGCGCCCCCACAATTGAGATTTTAGACTGTGTAGTGAAACTCCACTGGAGGCTCATGAGGAGTAACATAACGGTCAAGCTCATTTGCCTAACACAGTCTGCCTCCTCCATGAAGTCTTCCAGGAGATTTTAGAATTTTTTCCTCCACCAATACAGCTCCAACCAATTGGTTTGCCCAATTTCATTCACCCAACTTCCATCAGATTCTTCATATGTTACAGGCTCTCTAACAAGGTTTGTAAGGTAAGGGTGAAGACTGGTCCTTATGAGCCTGTAAAAATAAATGGCCTCTGTGACATTTGCTTTTTTCAGTTTGGGAAGTCATCCACACTCAAACTTGGCATGAAAAAGAAAACCCTTAACAGAGATCCAGAGGTTCTCAATTATACAGTATAACTCATTTATTGTTGACCCATTTGGCTTAATGTTATTTTGTTGGTTTGTTTGTATTTGTGTCTACTTTTGTAGATTAGATTCTTAACTTGCAAAGACAAATATGAATTCTAGAAGAGTTTCAATGTCTGTTTGGACAGTTTTTTTAGCATGCCCCTACAAGCAGTTTATTTCTTAATAAATAATTCATGATGATGATAAAAATGCAGATGAGATGCTGCTCCTTGGGAAGGCATTGGTACAATATTATTGCTTATACTTTTTTTTTTTTTTTTTTTTTGTAGAATTTGAGCTCACTTAAGAGTGAAATTACCCTTAAGGGAACAAGTTGCTCCTGCAGAATGAGAAATGAGAATTACGGTTTTCCAAATCACTTCCAATTACACATCTACAGGGCCAAGATCTTTGGCTGGATGAGGGCATCCGAATGATGCTGTTTGGCTTCTTCTGATAATGAGTTACACTAGCTTTCCCGCTTTTTTTTTTTTTTTTTTAATTTCCTTTGCTGAGAAAATCTTATTTTTTCCCTCTATTTTTCTATTTTCCCCACAATAGAAAAGACATTGTATTTGGAGAAAGAAAAAATGAGATTAAGTCTCATTTATACCACATATTAGTTATGGGCATTTAGAAAGGCATTTACCATTCTGAGATTCAGATTCAGTGAAATGAAGAGAACATACATTGCTCCTTATCTCCCATGGTTGCTGGGAGTAAACTCTAAAACACTGTACATAAGCCAAGGTTTATTATTATGGTCAGAGTAAAAATTTAAAGATTAAAAAAAAAATCCACTACATAAAGAAGCAGACAATACTTGGAATAAAAAAGTTCCCTTTAAATTATTTGTGCTTCTATATAAAATACCTGCTACATTATTTGGAGTTGCAGAAGTAGTGATAATAACAGCTATCACTTTTGGAACTCTTCTTATGAGGGAGACACAGCATTAAGTCTTTTTCATGCATTATCTCATTTCAGGTTTACCTCAGTGTTAAGAAATAGGCACTGTTACTTTTTTTTTTTTTTAAGATTTGTTTTTTATTTATTTCTCTCCCCTTCCTTGCCCTGCCCCCCTCAGTTGTCTGCTCTGTGTGTTCATTCACTGTGTGTTCTTCTGTGACCACTTCTATCCTTATAAGCGGCACTGGGAAACTGTGTTTCTTTTTGTTGTGTCATCTTGCTGTGTCAGCTCTCCGCATGTGCAGTGCCATTCTTGGGCAGGCTGCACTTTCTTTCGTGTTGGGCAGCTCTCCTTATGGGGCACACTACTTGCGCATGGGGCTCCCCTACGCAGGGGAAACCCCTGCGTGGCACAGCGCTGCACGTGGGCCAGCTCATCACATGGGTCAGGAGGCCCTGGGTTTGAACATTGGACCTCCTATGTGGTAGGCGGATGCCCTAACCACTGGGCCAAATCCTCTTCTGTTTTTAATAGAGGCGAAATCCATGATTTTGAGAGGTTGAATAATTTGTGCGTGGACACACAATGGATGGCAGCCCTGGCAGTCTAATGGAGCCCACACTTACACATATTTTTAGGTGGTGAGGGAGACTGTAAGGCAAAGTTTTATTCTAGATCCCAAGGGAAGAACCAGAGCTCACATCTTTAGGTCTTAGGTATTCATCAACACACAAAAGCATGTGGAAAGGGCACCAGTATGAGTGGCACTCACGCCAACATGAACATGAGACAAAACATGGGACAGTGGCCAAGGACAGAAACAACTTGTCAGCTGAGTCCTCATGCTAGACCTGACAACATCGCCAAGAGAAAAAACCAATAACATCATGTCATGGTCTGTAAATGGGCAAGAGCAAATCTAGCCACTCTGACGGAAACTATTCATTTAGAGATGAGAGAAAAAGAATGTGTAACAATTTGGGACCATTGCTGTCCTCCCAAGTCCATACGTGGACATGGTACTTAAAGGGCCATCACTCTTGGGAGCTGTATGTTGGAGTGAGTTAGTCCATTTCCCCTCACTGGCCCTCCCTATGGGTGGACATTTGTCCAGCCTGCTTCTTCTCTGAATTAGGCCATGCTCTGAATTCCTAAGGAGAGGGTGGGTCCAGGGTCTCCCCAGTATTATTGGGAATTTGCTCCCTTTCTTTCACACCTGAAATGAACACAACAAAACTCAGCTTTGAATATGAGCATAATTTTGTCCCGAGAGCAACATCCAGGGGATCCTTGGCTTTCATAGAACCAATAGAGTTTCTTTGGCTATTTATTGTTTAATTTTAAAAGAAGTTTTAGATTGCAGAAGTATAGTTTCAGATATAACTGTACTAAACCCAGCCAGGCAATCCTTTCCTTCAGCAATAAAGACGCCTCTGAGCCTCCGCACTTCTGCATGGGGTTAAGACGCAGCACTGAGTTCAGGCTGGCACGAATGGGGCCACAGACATCCTCAGGGCAGAACGGGAAGACACAGGTGAAACAAATCAAACAGAACAATCAGGGGTGAATTTTCAGTGTGGCCCAGCATGGGGATTTCCTGGCGGGATTTCCATTAACGTGAATGGGAGTTGTACCACTAAATCCTTACACACTGTGCGGAAAATGTGCCTCTAAGTGCTTGGCAGCATTATGCCTGATGGAACAAAAACACAAACTACCGAAACCAGGCAAAGTGCTCCTGGGGCTGAAGTTCCAAGACTCATGGCAAAAGGTGTCTCAAGTCGTGACTGTCCTGGGTGAGACGAAATGGTCCACGCTCGGCTTGACATAGCGCACTGAGAACAGGAGAGCTCTCCACAGCTTACCCGGCAATGCCTCTCGCTCTCCTTGACACAGACTTTGATTGTGAGTTGATCTGGTGTTCCACACAAATGGCCTGTGTTTACTAAAATTATTTTTCTCCTGCTCTGATTATTTGAAATTTCAGGAAACCTTAACATTGCATCAGGTCCACTGGAACCAGGAACTCCGAGGATGATGGTACATGATTCGTTTTGATGTGGTTTTATAGCTTCTGCAAAGTAAATGTTGCAAAGGGCTCACTCTGGGAACAAAGAAACTAGTAAAGAAATCACTTAGCCTGCCCACTTTCAGAGGGCCATTTCCATTCACCATCATCCATAAGGGAGGTTTTACAGCACAAGCCTGTTCACATTGCTTGCCTCCTCTAAAAATGTCACTGCTTCCCTTCTTTCTCAAAAATAAGGTTTAAGGTTTCCCATGAATTACTTTTCCATCTCATCTGCCTCTACATTTTTCCATGTATTCTAGGCTCCAAGTACATTTTTTTATTTGCCTTTGCTCCAAACAAAGTCAACTCTGGTTGACCTTATTCATACTGTTTCTTCAGCCAGAAGAGTGTCTTCCCACCTATCTCTGCCCTCTGCCCACTTATCCTACAAAGTCAAGGTTGCATATGCTATTGTCTCCATTAAACCGTTCTCATCCTGACTTGGCCAGGTACCCTAGCATGCTATCTGAACAGTGTTGCAGAATTCATTTAATTCTGCCTTCAATTACATTTTGTTCATTACCTTTCTGTCTCCCCAACTACATTGCAAGCTCCACAAGAGTTTTCCAGGCCTTTGTATTTCCCACAATGCTTTTCATGTAGTAGACTCCTGATGAATATTTGCTAAATGGATACAAGTTAGAGGTAAGGTCCCGTGACTCCTCCTTGCCTTAAGACCAAATTTTTGATCTCCTAGAAACCATTGCAACCACCTTCTAACTGTTCTTCCATACATCCAATAGACAGTTATTGGATATCTCAAGTGTGTCAGGACAATGTGCTGGCAGCACAGACATGCATTGATCAGAGTCCTTGCCCTGGAAGAATTCCCAGTCTAGATGACAATGGAATGTATGATGGCTCTTGGGGACAGAATCATGACCCCAAAAGACGTTTTCAAGTCCTAACCCCTGGTTTTTTAAGGTCTTATTAAGAAGAGCCCAAATTAAATCAGAATAGGCCTTAATTCACTATGACCAGAGGGCTTATAAGCAAAGGAAATTTGGGTACAGAAATAGAGGCTACAGGAGGAGACAAAAAGAGACATAGCACCATGTGACAGAGGCAGACACTGATTTCTGGCAAGCCACCACCAGAACGCTTCAGAGTTGGCCTGGTCTGCTCGTATCTTGATTTTGGACTTCTAGCCTCCAAGTTGTGAGCCAATAATTTCCTGTTGCTTAAGCCAACAAGTCTGTGGTATTTTTCATAGCGACCCAGGCAAACTAAGACAATGACAAAATGTCAAGGAGCATCCTGCTGGATGATAAAGTTTGTTGCAGTTATGTGTACCTGCATAGAAAGACTGTGGTGAGGGGAACATGACTCCCAGTAGTTCTCTCTTGAATGGGCTGGCATTCAAGAGGAGCTGAGTTGCAGGCATTGGCCTGCAGTACACTTGCCCTTAAATAAACATAGCAGGGGTCAGGCAATATTATGAATGAGGCAAAGTTTGCCTTCCATATTAATAAAAATTTGCCTTTAATATTAGGCCTCCTTCTCCTCCACTCCAGCTCCTGAAATCCAATACCAATCATCCATTTTCATTCTCTCTCTCTCCCTACCATGTGCAAAATGATTAGTCTTATCACATGAAGATACAAGTGGCTTAAAGTTCTGCTGGTAGGGGTTGAAGTGGGAACATGGTTCCTTAGAAAGAGCACAACCTCTGGAACATGACAGCTCTCAAACCTGGGCTTCACAACGTCTTATCTGTGTGACCTAGAGCTAATTATTTAAATGCTCTAGGTCTCATTTTCCTCCTTGGACAAGTTACTTCATCTTATGGTCCTCGGTTTCCTCATCCGTAAAATTAGGATATTTTACCTGGCAAAACTATTTTAAAGATGAGAAATAGTGTATATAAAGTGCTTGGGCAACACAGAGTAGATATTCAAAGCATGGTGGCTATTACTAGATTCTTTACCAGGCTGTCTTGTAGAGTATAAACTCGTTCAAACACTTGTCTCATTAGTGGTAGAAATTCAAGATGTGGCGACAAGCTGATGGTGGAAATGCTTGAGGGCTGAGATCAACTAGCCGTTGGAGGGTCCTGCAAGTACCTGTGAAGTGGCCATCCTTCCAAACACAGGTCATAGGATAAATAGGTGCTGTGAGTTCTCAGTTCTGACAACGATATTAGCATGGGAGCTTGGGTAAATTGCTAATCTTCTTGCCTCAATTTCCTCCTGCTTAATATGTATCCTGAGATCACCTCCTCTGCCAGGGCGATTTTGATTAATGTACAATCAAGCTTCAAGCTCCCTGGCTAGAGTGGAGCTGTAAAAGCCAGAGGTATACTATTCATTTCAAGGATCCTGTATCTGCCGTGCGACTCAAAGCAATGGGGTTCCTTCCCCCACCCTCCTTGTAATATTTAGTTTCTTTGACTTGCTTCATCAGAAGCAATGCTGAGTTCTCCATTTCCCTGGCTCACTTTCCCACTGACGAGGGTGATGTTAACACCGAATCCTGAATCACGGCTAGATCAATATTATAACAGCTGTGAGAGAAGGGCACTAGCCCTAGAACACAAACACACTTTCTTTTCCAAGAAAGACTGTAGTTCCCCTCGTTTTAACTTCCCCTTGTGCCCCTCGATGTCCCCCCACCTTCTCCTCCCCTCCTGCCACCAGCACGACCCAGATCACATTAGAGTCCCAGAGCACAGGGAACAGTTCTCGTCTATCCGTCACCAAGGAGGCAGACGGGACAAGGGGAACAACAAGTCATTTATACCTGATGAGGAGGACACTCCTGGGAAACAAACAGATGAGCCACCCCATGAATCTGAGCCATTCTCTCAGGTAAACAGAACTGCATGAGAAACCACCAGTTATCTCCAGCATCGCCCTTACCTCTCTCTCTGCCCTTCTGGCAGCCGGGTGGGGACATGAAACTGTAGCTTGGACCAATATCTGATTCTGAGAAAGTTAACCCTCGCAGAGGTGATTTTCCCTTCCCCGAGTCTCCTGGGGTCGAATAACCATCCATTTGTATTACCTTTTTGTAAATCTATTTTTTTTTTTTTTTTAGAAATACAGTTTTATAGTGAATACAGTTTGATCTAGTATTTGGACAAGGAGTTGCAAATTTTATATAACCAAAGTAGTGCATAGCAAATTGGAAGTAGAATACATTCTTCAAAACTTTAAGATACTTTGCTTTAAAAAAAAAATCCAAAACCCAAAAATCCTCTACGAACTATTACAAGGCAGTTGCAATATTGACTTTGATCCTCCAAAAGCATTCTAAGGCATCCAGTGGGGAATCAAAGTTTGTTACCACAAATCACTGTAACTTGTTATGAATACTATTATTATCCCCTAATTCCATGGAATGTAATGCTGAGGATTAAGTAATACTGATGATGGCTGAATAATTGGGATTGCAGGTCAGGCAGCTTGCCCTGACGGTTAGAAAATACACATTGCCCAATGCCACCTTGTAGAAAAATGGTATCTGTGACCAGTAAAAGAAAAAATCAGAAGGTGAGTGAAATGGTAGATGAGGATTCATAGATGAAGTTTTTTGGAAAAGCAAGACTGGCACCCGAAAATGGCATATAACCCAATTTCTACAGTTTTAAAATATGTATTCTTTTAAAAAATATAACATTCATGTTTGAACTTTGCAGAATCTAAGCAACCATAAGAAAATTCCAGGGACTATTTTTATCCTATATTTCACTGATACCAAAAATATGCTGTTGAAAAAGCATGTATGTTAAAGTTTCCATGTGACCTTGGATTACTGGCCTAAAAATTGCTGTCATACCCCAAGAGTACAGCATAGAGCTAGTCCCCTGATGTCCTCTCTCCCAAAGCCAAACAATTGACCTCTCTTCTTTGGTAGGGCATGCCACCTGGTTTTCACTGTCCTGTCAGGAAAGGTGTTGAAGGAAATGTTAGGATAAATGAACAAATCCTTTAAGAAACTCACTATACAGGGAAAAAGCAAAGAGGGGAAATCAGCCAATGACTTCTTACAGAACAAGATAAGCTGCCCCTATGTTATTTCATTTATTTTCTTTTATTAATTTTATAAACTTTATTTTTAAGGCATTTTTTGGTTTACAGAAAAACTGCACTGAAAGTACAGAGAGTTTCCATGTACCCCCATACATACACATAGTTTCCCCTACTACTACTATCTCTCATTCTTGTGATACATTTGTAACAACAGATGAACCAATTTAGACAAATGATCAGTAACTAAAATCCATAGCTTACACTAGGCTTGGCTCTGTGTGTACAGCTCTAAGGGTTTTGACAAACGCAAAATGTCATAAATCCAACAATATGGCATCCAAACAGAATAGTTTCACTGCCCTAAAAATGCCTGTGTGCCACCTCTTCTTCCCTCCCCTTCAACCCATCTCCCCAACTCATGGCAACCACCAATCTTTTTTCTCTATACCTAAGTTAGCTTTCTTTTTTAAAAAAATCATTATTGGCTCCACTATATCTCCAGTTATCTACCAGATAATAACATCAATAAGACCAGGAAAGAAGGAAGGAGAATGAACTAACTTTAGGCATCTAGTTGATGTGAGGCACTGGCCTTTCCATACATCATTTCACATAATTTGCATAATAATTTTCTAAGTCAAGTATTATTTTAGATGAGGAAACTGAGGCCCCGGACAGTCAAGTAACCTGTCTTGACAAGTTTATATATGTTTAACATTTTCACAACACTCAGAAAGCTAGAAATCCTAACTAGAAAGCATCATTCAGGAGTTTTATATTCCCAGATGATCCTTATAACTAATGATTTGAAAGCTCATCCTCTAGTTCCTCAGAGAAGGTCCTCTTTACAGATCTACTGGAGGGATTTCTCCTGAGCAACAGTTTCGTTTTTATTCCTTACACATTTTAATATTTTCATGTATTTTCCTCCTGATTTTAGCCACACGTAAGCTCCGGGCTAAATATGTACCTGCCTCTGGTACATTACAGTACAGAATGGCTTATGCTAGCCTTTCGCCGGGTTTTATTTTCATGTCTGTATTGTCTTTCCATCTTGATTTGCCCATCTATGTGTTTACCCTTTGGCATTGCCTGTTTTTTATAAGCTTTTTGAAATATATTTTGGAAAGAGTCAGGATATAAATAAATAAACAAACCGAATTATTAAAATCATGAGCGGCTACAGAGATCACATTTAAGGATCCTATTTACGGTGAATATAGTTTGATGTTAGGATAGAGCATGTGTTCATTCAGTCAACATTTTAATAATCATCCCCCATGTCTTTCTGCAAGGAGAACTTTTGGAAGACTAAAGATGTAAGGCACTGTAATACTTAGTAGAAAGAAGACTTCATAAAATAGTACACACATCACAAAGAAAATATACATCCCCCCCCTCCCAGTCCCCTGAAATGAACATGGGCCACTGGTGACGCAGAGCCTGTGCTCTTGATGCTGGCAGGGAATGGAAGGATTGGCAGGCCCACGCCCCATCAGGGAGGATGACTTAAAGAAACGGTGGTCAACCACTCTTACAAAGGGAAAAAATCCTTTTGAAACGTGAGTATGAACCTTCCCCCCACTGCTCCACCCTGACCTCACTCACACATGAGTTTTTAAAGTCTAGGATTTTGTGCCTCAGGTTTTCCTAAAGTAAGACCCACCATTATAAATAAGTCAATTTCAGAAGGCTCAGCCCTCTAGGTGATGCCGATCTTTCTTTGTGTGTGGCTGTTGTTTCATTGTATGGTATGATTAAATCACTGTCAAGCAAGCAATAATCCCTCTGGAAATTACAAGGACAAAACCCTTTAGTGAACTTTCAGATTCTCACATATAACCTGAAGAGACACACACCCTTATCCTGAGGAGCGTTGAGAGCTATCCAACCGCTAGGCCTGGCCAGTGCTTTGTATCCCGTATTCTCAGCACTTCTTTAGTTCTGTGCCCTGCTCGGCTGTCCAGGGCATGACGGGTATGTTTGGGAATGAACTAAGAGGACGCTGGGGGACCCTTCTCTGCAGGACCTTCCTGCCAGGGCCCGACAGGGGAGACACTGGTTATCACAGCAGATTTCCATCAGCCTAGCTCCTGAGCCCTCTTCTCTCGGCAGAGTACACTTTGGTGCTTTGTAATTTTGTGGGTCAGAGGGTTCCTGGGACCTTTTTCTCATTCTTTTCTGAATTTCTCATCATTTGAAGCAGCATCTCCTTACTCATTTGCCATTATGTGGGATTTTCTTTCCAATCCATCCATTCCCACCACACTGCCATTCTTTCTCACAAAAGAGAAAATAACTTTTTTTTAAGTGCTTAATTTAATTTTAAGAAGAAAAAAATGGTCTCCAAAGGCTGTCTTAGATATAATTCTTATCATACTTTAACTCAGATTTTTCTTAAAATTATAGCATGAACATTTAAAATTATTATGTTTTCCAGATTAGGTTAATTTTAGTGTCACTAATAGTGGGATAACCTGATATTTTGTGCCTCCTGAGAGATACACTATGAAGTAACATTGAGTCACCTATTTTTTCCCTTATTGGGGTATTATTTATCTACTGTAAAGTCAGGGTAGTTCATGAGTTTTGATAAATCTATACATCCATGTTGCCAACCCCAAATCAAGATATAGAATTTTTCTGTTACCCCAGCAAGTTCCTTTATGTCCATTTACAGTCAGTCAGTGCCCCTTGTACCCAGAGTCAACCACTACTCTGATTTCTAATATCACACATTAATTTTGCAGGTTCTTAAATTTCAAAAAAAACAGAATCATATAATAAGTGTACTTTTGGAAATGGTTTTCTTAGCTCAGGAAGTTTTAAAAATTTATTTATATTGGTGTGTGTATCACTAGTTAATTCTTTTATAATGCTTAGTCATATTCTACTGTGCAAATAAGTTAACATTTTGTTTTTCCATTCTCCTGTTGAAGGATATTTGGGAAGTTTCCAATTTGAAGTGAGTGAAAATAAAACTATTATCAACATTCTCCTTGGAAGCCTTTTCATATTGGTTATATGCTTTCATTTTGGGGGGGGGTATATATGTAGCAGTGGAATTGTTAGGACTTCTATGACATAGTCCTACCAAAAATTGTTTAATCAGACTTTAATCAGACCTATAGGCCCAACTTCTAGTTTACAGGAAACACAGAGGCTAGAAGAAAAAGTTAAAATGTCACAGGAAATGATATGACATTCTACAGGAAAAATGACCTGGTTTCTTCAATAAGTTAGCGTCATATTAAAAAAGTGTGTGTAGGGGGGGCAGTGAGAAAGGTGGGGATAGTATTGATTTGGATTACAAGAAATTTAATAGTCAAATAGCCAAATGTAATGTTTGTCTTAACTGGATCCTGGTTTAAACAAATCAGGAGTAAGATAATATATTGGGGAAATTTTAACATGGGTTGGGTTTTAGACAATATTAGGAAATATTCATTAGTTGCATTAGTTGTGGTACTAGTATTGTGGTTCTGTAGAAAATATTCTTTTTTTATAACTGCATATTAAATACACTTTGTTTAGAGGTGAAATGTCATAATGTCTAATTTACTTTGAAATATGTCACCAGAAATAAAATATATGAAGTAAACCTGGCAAAATGTTAAAATGATTAAGTGATGGGTACAAGAGTGTTTATTACATGATTCTCTCTTATTTTACAATACGTTTGAAATTTTCATAAATTTATTTTTAATGCACCAGAGTAATTTAATCTTCTATTTCTATCCTCTTTTAATCCATTAAAAATGAGTCCTTTTATTTCTTTACTATGTTCTTCGAAGTTTAACTCAGTAGATGACAAAATAGAAAGCCAGTGGGACTGCAGTAACTGCTTAAAATAAGATTGCCTTTAATGAATGCCCAATTTACAATATTATCAAAATAACTGGCCATTCCTTAGACTAGATTATTATCCGGTGAACTATTGCAAGTTGTGAAGCAAAGATGGATGATAATTTAGATTTCAATTCATGAAGCCCTTTGCAAAAACTGCAGGAATTGCATCCATTAAAAATTTCCAAGACATCTCTACCTGTCTCTCCAACATGTTGCAACACAATGGAAAGTTTATTTTACATAAGCAATTTCTGTTCACATTTTTCTAATTATGAGCCTCAAAGGAGTTTCACCTTCCACCACCCTTGTGATTCATAGCATTCTTGTGGGCTAAGTTAAACTAGGGTTTGTCTGGTTAAAACCATTTGATAATTTGCACAAGCGGATCACAACTTCCTTCCATTCGTAAAGGAAATCTCCCTTGCTCTCCTCAGAGTGGTTTAATGCAGATAAACCTACTGCTTTCTTCACCACCTGGTTGGTTCTTTTTTACTCAAATATGCTATCCCGTTTCCTCCACATTCTGCAGTCTTAAACTGAGGCCCCAAGGCCAAATACAGTACAACTCTTTTCCCTATAGTGCTTTCCTAACTTTTGTTGAAGAAAAGCAATTTGTAGTGACTAAAATGACAGGGACAAGGAAGAAGAGCATGGCTTATGGTCAGAATTTGTTCAGGACTCAGACCTGGTGTGCAGGTCTCAGATGAGGACTCTGGGATTTGTACCAGAGCGTGTAGTACAAAGGATGAAGCCAGGATTCAAAGAATGTGAACTACTGTCCAAATTTTTTCATTAGTGACTATATAACCTTGGACAAGCTCATTTAACATCTCTGAACCTCAGTTTCCTAAACTGCCCAGTGGAGAGTTTAGAGCAAATTATTTTCTAGGTTGTGTAAAGTTCTAATATTTAATATCTAACAACTCACAACATATCCGCCTTCAAGTCTTTTACAATCTTGTCCATGAAAAAGACATTAATTGTGCAAGTACTCTTTGAATATCTTACTTAACAGGGAAAAAATTCCTAACCATTAAGAATGCATTTCATTTTAAACTATCAAACTTTTCAGAAAGGGTTCGATGAAAGCAAATTTTTCAGGAGGTTAACATAGCCAATAAAAAAAACAAAAATACTTCTTTTGTCTACTGCTGACAATAGAATATGGAAGAAGCCCTGACTAAAAAAAAAATACAACGGAATAGGCCCGTTGAACAGTGAAAGGCACCTTAACAATTTGGGGGAGTTCAGTCAGTAAACAAGACCATGTCAAAAAAAATGCATTTTGCTGAAGCACAAAAAGTGACATTGACCAAATTCACATTTACACTATAGCAGGGTAGCTGCAGTTGCATTCCCTCCATCGAATTGTTTTCATCTCTCACCTATTTGTATTCACTAATGCTCTCTCAGTGTCCTTAATTCCCCCCCACTGTTTTTTTTTTTTTAATTAAAAACAGACACAACAGATTAAGGATGTAAATTTGAATAGCATTAGTCAAAACAGACTTTCGAAATTGCACACAATAGTCAACGAAGGTGGCTTGTTTTATCCCCTTTCAGAGCTGGGCTTCTCTCTCACTCCTTTCCTGTCTTAGTCAGGATTTGTACCAACAAAATTGCCTCAGCTTGGATTAGGTAAGGTCAGCTGAAGGTGATGACCTAGTGTGGCGATGGGAAAGAATGCAGCCGGCTTTGAGATGGGACTCTTGTGGTATCATTCAGAGGTCACAGTTTTCACCCAGCAGATTTTCATAGGTTCCTTCATTAAAAATTAAGATTCAACTACATTACAAAACAGATTGGCAGGCTGCTAGCAATTGCTATAAATAATTTATCAGTTCGCCCATTCTGATTTCTTCCGAATACTATCTCTGTTATTTTTAGTACAAAAGAAATCATATCTAACTATTGAGATCAGTGGAGATAGAAGGGAAAAAATGCCACCAAGTATATTGCTTCACCAAATTAAGGAAATGCATGTTAATTATCTTTGCATCTTATTATATTGACTAATGGTGGAAAATGTATGATCAAATTCAGTGGTGTGGACAATGTGTTTAATGGAAGAATGAAATTTGAATTAGAAGGAAACAGACTATTGAATCTCTGAGGCTGGGAAAAAGTTTTCCCTATCTAGGCTGCACTGGCTAAAATAGACAATCCCCAAAGTATATTGCTTAGTTCAACCACCATGAACTGAACCCCTTTTGTGGAATATAAAATAAGTGAATTAAGTTCTCCATATAGAGCTCTCAGTCTGACAGATACTACTGAAGAAAACGTTTTGTTGGAATACAAATTGAACAGTCTCATGAAAATGAAATAATAAATGTGTGATAGTGAATTTCATGTGTCATTTTGGCTAGGCTATGGTATCCAGTAGTTAGATCAAGCTCTGATTTGCTTGCTGCCATGAAAAATATGACATCATTGCATTTATATATATCACCTTGAATAGTCCCAAGGCAGCCCACTGACAACATCAGAAATAGTCAATTTGCTTATAACAGCATTTCCAAAGTGGTAGCAGTGTATCTTTTGTCTACTGAGTAAGAAATTAAATTGCAATTCAAGTTTCACTTATTAAAACTATTTGCATGCATTTAGAATTCTATCACACAAAACAGGGAGGGAAGCGAGTTTAATATATATCTAGTAAAGGTGACCACAGAACTTTGTATGGTAAATATAACTCTCCTAAATCTTCAAAAAAGCAACATCTTTCAATGGTAGTTAATAGCTTTAAGAATCAGATAAACAAAAATGAAAATCCTGAAAGCTAACTCTGCTGTCAGAATATTTTGTAGATGGGATTTGCATCTATAATCAGTTGATTGCATCCACAATCAGTTGATTGCATTTACAATCAATCACTGAAGGAGATCGCCCTCAGTGATGTGGGGAGTCTCCTCACCCAATCAGTTGTAGGTCCTAAAAGCCAGAACTGAAGTTTTCAGAGGTCAGAAGAAGAATTTCTGCCTCAACTTCAGCAGGAATTCCCTAGCTTCCCCTGGGAAATTCCTACTCAGGACTTCAGCCTCACCTCGGTGGAGTTTGCAGCTTACAGCCTGTCGTACAGAGTCTGGACTTGCCAGCCCCCATGGCCATTTGAACCAATTCCTTATAATAAATTTCATAATATATCACACAAAAACCACTTAGCTTATACTGCAGCTGGCCTAGGAGTCTCAGAATTCTTTGGAAGTCACCCACTATAAGCAAGTTTGTTTCCATGGAAAGGGAATTCTTATCTCAAGTCAGTACAACAGAGCACCTTCTTTGGAGGCCCTTCCTACCTCCTTTCCTGGCATTAGCAGTGAAAGTGGACAATGGGTAGTTGAGACCAGAGCTAAAGAGAAAGAAGAAAAGTGAGGTGGTTTGGAACTCAGCACACATTCATGGTGCTCCTGGGAGCAAAGTGAGTGTGGCATGGGTGGGGGTGAAGGGTTCAGATCATGGACAACAGTCAACCCATGGGTTGACTATGTAGGCATAATTCATGTCTTCTCAAGCCCCAGTCCAGGGGAGGATTTTGACATGGTTAAATTGCTGGAAACAAAATAGTGTTTGTCTGGTCCAAACCCTACCCAAAGAATAGTGAGAACTCCACTTTCTCACATTCAGGTGGTTTTAGGGGATCTCTCATGTATGCTCCTGATCACAGATCCCTCGGCTACTACAAGGGGTCTGCCCCTCCTGGTCTTAGCAGTGACTAGGCATGCCAGGGCACTTGGTCAACTCTTCTGCCACTGTGGTCCCCCAACACTGCTCACATTGGTTCCAGTTACACAGAGACTGGCTTCTTCCAATGTTTAGCTAAATCTCTCGTCCTTGTTTTAATTTGGCTCCTAGTCATTTCTGAGCAGTAGAGAAAAAGATAACAAACCTCCTCTTCTCTCCATTACACTTCATTAATGGACTCACAACTCAGTTCTGATTTGTATTTCTTAGCATAATAATTCAACTATTTTAATATATTTCCTCTACTGAAGTTCCAGTATCAAGACTAAGCCAGAGAAATGTCCAAATAACACACAGAAAGATATACCATTCTTGTTGGACCTAGCCTGTGAATCTCATTCCTTTGGCTTGTAAAGTTTCTTTCTATGAGGTTCCTCACTCTCTCCTACTAAGAGCTCACCACTGGCCAATCCTGCCAACCTTCTAGACATGTCTGAATTCGTAGAGGTACACAGCTGAGGTCCATGTTCTAGCGCCCTTATTAAAGTTGGACTGCTCATCAGTTGGTGCTTAGAGGCCAGGGACTTCCTTAATACAAATATTTCAGACAAGAATAACAAAGTTCAGAGCATAAATTCAATTTGAAATGTTTTAATTATTAACATATATTCATGCTATAAACTCCCTGGAGCCCAACACTATTAAAGTGGTCCAGTTTTCTGTTCTTCCAATTATTTCTTTCTAAGTCTTAAAATGAAGAAAGAACAGTTCATTTGGCAGGTTATTGAGAGGGACAAAAAGGAGTGCTTCTAGAATGATATAACACGTGACAAGGTGAAAGGTGAGCCAAGCTAAGACTGAGCCAAGCTAAGAATAATACCACCTACACCAACTAGCACCTGAAACAATGATGTATGTGTATGTAAAATTGTTTAGTACTGATAATAATAATAACTAACATTGGCATAGTGCATAATGTTAGCAAAATACTAGCATATTCATTACTCATTTAATTTTCACTATAACTCAGTGAAGCAAGTTATTATTATTCCCAAATGAGAGATGAAAAATTGAAGTTTAGAAAGAATAAATGATTTGTCCCAGGTTTCCCAAATTGGAAGGAAAACTAAGACGCAAATTCAGATTTTCTAAGTCTAAATTCTGCTCTCTGTCCATGCTTCAAATTTCATTTGTGGACGTTCACTCCACAAATCCTTAAGAGTTTAGTACCAAAGGCTAGTCACTGTTGTAGACCCTTTGTGGTGCTTACAAAAATGCACAGTTAGGCGAGATAGTTTCGCTTAAAAATACGCAAGATGAGGCAAATATTAATCATAAGGATGTTGTGCAGATAGTTCATTCCATTACCCAAAATCCTTTCTAAGAGCAGCAATGGCACACATTTCTCTCTGGCCTCAATATCCAAATTGTTGTTCTTTGTTTGAGAAATTTGTTTTTGCTTTTATGTAATTACTGGATCTCATAACAGGCAGTGTTTCCCTCTTTTCATTGGCTGCTAATATGGAAATGATTGTAACTTACCTCTAAAGTATTTTCCTTAAGGAAATTTGCAAGAATGTTTTCAAGCAGGACAAATACAGTTTCACTAGAAAAATAGAATCCAGGGTATTTCCACTATGAAAAAACTGGAGACAAGTCAGAAAATGTCAAATTCACTGTGTCCCCTTTTAAAAACAATCTTTTTGAACATTCACCAACAATTTTCCACCCACACCTCCACCCCAGCCTCAACAATCTTCAAATAAGCACTTTGGAAATGAGTGTCAATAATAAAACCAGTGTTTTCTTGCACTTTCACACAGGCAACACCACTGTCAGATTGAGTATCTTTAATAAAATAAATTTAATAGGTACTTATATAACATTGGCGCCATTGAGTGCCAAAACACACTATCTTGCTTGGAACAGGTGCTCAATAAATATTTATTAATTTTCTTAATACGCATGTGTTCATCTACCTTGGAGCCTCAGAGGAAAGGATTTTTTGTATTGCAAACAAATTACAAATATTTATTTATAATCACCCAGTGTAATCTTCACCTCTAATATATAGCTCTCTATTTTAGAGCTATAGCTGAACCTAACTGCAGAGAAAGCAGAAGCTTTCTTTTAATCCAGGGAGGATAACTTTGATAAGTTTACCTCCAACCTTCTTGCTACTTGTTTTGCTGTAACCACTGCTCTGCCTACAGGCTCTTGGTAATAAAGTATTTATGGGTCTTCCATCTGGGAACAAGCTCAGAGTCAGAGACGCAGCTCTCTTGTTTTCTCCAACACCCTCCCTGTTTCAGGGTGTGGAAGAGAAGGAGGACAGGGAGCTGGGACCCACAAAAGGCTTCCCTACACCTGTTCAGGAGGTGGGCCCCGAGTGGGCCCAGACTCCTGGGCTTGGCAGAGTCGCTTTGCTCCTTTGTTTGATCACCAGTTGCTTTCTCTGCCTGTTTGTTTTTCTGGTTTGGTTTCCTGTCCTGTTCATTAGTCAGTTCATCCTTCCTTGTTTGTTCTGTGTCTCTTGTGTGTTTCTGCATGTTACCTCCCTCCCCAGCACCGGAAGCCTAAGGTCCTTTGTTCCTCGTAATCTGCTTTATGGTGTTGGTGGGGAGCTGCTAGATACATGGGTACGTGTTTGGTGTACCTGGGAGAAGATTAGAGTTACCTGGTGAGTACAGTCTGTAGGAATGACCGAGTCTTCAGGAAAGAGTAATTCTCACCTTCCTCTGGCTCCCTGAGCATCCAAGTGATTTCAAAAGCGGTATCTTGGGACTGGGAGGCTGACACTCTCAGGTACTAACTGGGTTTTGGGGTTTTGGCTTTTTTTTCCAACTTGTTATTGCAACATTTTTTTTGCCAGGTAAATAAAGCTCTGTGATGTTTTTCAGAGTCACACAACAGCCAAGTGGTGTACAAAATGGCTCTGTGAAAAATAATTCCTTAGCCAACTGCAAAAAAAATGAGACACTTCTCTGGTCCCAGCTGACTCAAATAGAATGATTTAAATGAAATCATTGGTGATATTCTTTGTCACTGGTGAGTACCTTAGCTTAATATGTGATCATTTATAAGATGTTGGGACAAAAGAGTAGAATTGGGTTCTAAAAAGGAACCTTAAAAAGTTTCACTGTCTCTTTTTGAATTAAATGTAATTTTAAACAGACCCAATCTGCTCAAATCAGAATATTTGGCTCCCAAAAGAATATTCATTAATATGGAGCCCCACTAATTTGGAATTTTTCAAGATTTGGACTCATTGAGATGGATAAGTTAGAATGAATTTTGTATAGTCTGAAGGAAAAAATAAATTCATAGTTTGGAATATTAAATATGGCTATCAATGTGCTTAAGTAAACTGCTTAAAGTCCTATATACAGTATCTCAAATTTCCCTAGTCAGAGGAATAACCTGAGAAATATGTAAAACTCCCCTGGGGATTCTAACTAGATAGGTCTGGGGGCAATCTGGAAAGCCATATTTTAGCAAATGCTCCTTAGATGATTCTCACCATCAGACAAGGTTTGGAAAGCCTGCTTTCAAAGCACCAACCAACAACTTAAATAACAATTATAAACCAGTATCCCAGTATCTTCGGTTGAGAAAACCAGCTTCTTTCTGTCCCTACTTTTACTAGTTAGGATCTTCTTATAGTTATTGACTATACCCCAAAGTAACAATTCCATTAGTTTAGCAAGCACACCTCCATGTGCAAAAGATTGCCCTAGGCACTGAGATCTTGACTTACCCAGGTCAGCTAACAGGGGGGTAAAGATGGCCAACCACCACACCAGAGAATCAAGAGTGCCTACAACTGCAAGTAGAGAAATTGCATCCATCATCCATGTGGAATCTAAGTCCCCTCTTGATTCAGAGGTGGAATGGACATCACCATCCCAGGATCCACAGAATGGAGGAATAAAATATAGACTAGAGTGGACTTACTGATATTCTACTACAAAACTATTGTGACTAGTAATAGAAGAAACTGTAGCACTGAGGTGGAGAAAGTGACCACAGTAGTTGCTGAGGGCAGGGAGAGGGAAGAAGAGATGTGATGTGGGGGCATTTTTGGGACTTTGAGTTGTCCTAAATGATAATGCAGGGTCAGATGCTGGACTTTATATATCCTGTCATAACCCACTGAATGTATTGGGGGAGAACGTGGACTACAGTGTAAACTATTATCTGTGTGGTGAAGCAGTGCTCCAAAATGCGTTCACCGAGTGCAATGAGGGTGCCACAGAGATGGAGGAGGTTGTTGGTGTGGGAGGAGTGGGGTGGGGGATATATGGGAACCTCTTATAATTTTTAAAGTAACATTTTTTGTGTGTGATGTATATATCTTCAAAAAATACAATTTACAAAATTGGTGAGGTGGGGGACATGGGGAGTGGGGTATATGGGAACCTCTTAGGTTTTCTATGTTTTTTTATGTGTTTTTTAATGTAACATTCCCTGTGATCTATTAACTTAAATTTAAAAAGAGTATATTAAAAAAGCAAGTCAGATATACTCTTGCCCTTGAAGCATTCATAATCTAATGATAAAACTTCATTTATTTATTCAGTAATTCCGAAGAACCTTGAATAAATTTTTTTTTAAGATTTATTTTTTATTTCTCTCCCCTCCCCACCCCTCCTTGTATGCTCTCTTGTGTCCATTCGCTGTGTGTTCTTCTTTGTCCACCTGCATTCTTGTCACCAGTCCCAGGGATCTGTGTCTTTTTTTGTTGTGTCATCTTGCTGTGTCAGCTCTCCATGTGTGCAGTGCCACTCCTGGGCGGGCTGTGCTTTTTTTGCACGGGGTGGCTCTCCTTGCAGGGCGCACTCCTTGCACGTGGGACTCCCCTATGCAGGGAACACCTCTGTATGTCACAGTACTCCTTGCACGCATCAGCACTGTGCATGGGCCAGCCCGTCACATGGGTCAGGAGGCCCTGGGTTTGAATCCTGGACCTCCCATGTGGTAGGCGGACGCTCTATCAGTTGAGCCAAATCTGCTTCCCTGAAAAAGTTTTACTGACTTATTTATTCATTAAACAAATAGTACAGAGTTTCTACTTGGTGCCAGACACTAGGCTAGGGGCTGACTTGTGTGTAAACTGAAACCATATTCCTGTCCTCAAAGTACATCATGCACGCTGACGATGACGACGACACAGGCTTCACCTGCCCTGGCAGAGGCAAGTCCAGGATGCAGTAAAAACATTGGGGAGGGGTCTCTAACTCAGCCAAAGGTGTTGTGTGATGGGTGGACAAAGGCTGATCAAGGCCTAGGGATAATTAGAAGTTACCTAGTGAAGCAGGCAGGGAGGAGTGTTATTAGCATAAGGTATGACATGTCCAAAGGCATGGAAGTACAAAGCCTGGCTGCTCAAAGAACATACCATGAAACGGTTTAGCTTAAACAATGGGAATTTATTTAGTTACAGTTTTGGAGCTGAGAAAATGCCCAAATCAGGGCATCATTGAGGCAATCCTTTCTTCACAAGAATGGTTGCCAATGATCCTTTGCTCCTCTGGCACATGGCAAGTCACATGGCAGCATGTGCTGGTCTCTCCCTTCTCTTGATTTCAGCTTCTTGCTTTTGTGACTCGTCTCTCTCTTTCTCTCTCTCTCTCTCTCTCTCTCTCTCTCTCTCTCTCTCTCTTTGAATGAGATGGATCACATCCTTATTGAAGAAGCCTCATCAAAATGTCCTACTTACATACACGGGAATGGATTAACTTTAAGAATATGTTTTTCTGGGGGTACATAAAGCTTCAAACTAGTACAGGTGGCATCAAGTACTTTAATAAGACTGGAGCCACAATAATCCTCCCTGTTAGGAACAGCAATACGCAGCACCATTCCAGTGTCAGATATTAGCATACTGGAAAGAGGAACTTGTATTCATTTAAAAAAAGTAATCAATACATTTGCAGGCCAAGATTTAACTCACTATTGGAATTTTGTTTCAAAAATTGTTGCTTTGAGTAAGAAAATACATCTAACCTAATATAATCAGGTGAATTTAGGAGTAAAAGGGAGAGAGAAAGAGAGAGAAAATAAGTTACATACTTTCCCATCTCCAGAATTCAAATTATTTTACTACTTCCATGATTCAAATATAATACTAAAAGTAAATTTCCTCTATAATCATCAATAATATTATAAAATTATATTTCTATGCTTGCTTA
The DNA here is from genome assembly GCF_030445035.2 of Dasypus novemcinctus. NCBI lineage: Eukaryota > Metazoa > Chordata > Mammalia > Cingulata > Dasypodidae > Dasypus > Dasypus novemcinctus. The sequence continues at coordinate 56,844,537 of NC_080676.1, forward strand.
ATAATTGTTGCTAAATTATTTTTTTTTTATATTTAACACTTCCTATGTAAACTTATTTTACTAATGAAACTGGGATCGACTTTAACTTTCCCTAATGTCAGCGCTGTCTCAATTTTTCCCTTTAATTCAGTCATGGTTTTAGTTCAAATAAATGTTCGCACTGGAAATGACTAATATAATTTTTATTCAGAGCCCCCAAAATTGTGAAAAAAATCTGGTTTTATTATTATTATTTTACTTCTTTACAACATATTGAAGTAATGCAATTTTTCAATATTGGGGTAAAAATGTTTATGAATCAAATATTCAAACATATTGAGGTTTGGAGTTTTAAGTTTGATTCTTAACCACTATTTATAGTTACAAAATATATCTAAGGATATATGTCCAGTGATGCCTGTAGTCATCAGATATATATAACACACCATAAAATATTCAGAAATTAGAGTTAGAAGCCTCTCTCTCTTAGGAAGCTGCTGTACGCAAGGTACTCGGAGAACAATATATTTTTATTTTAATGCCAATCAATCACATTTGAGACAACATTATGTACCTACTTTACACAAATCAGACAGAATTCCTGCTGCAATGAGTTTCTACCAGAAAATAATAGTAATAAAACACTTTGGTTTTGTGTTTCAATCAGGAAATCAATCAGATATTATTGAAACACTTCAATCAAGAAACAAGATAAACAATATTGAGTCCAGTAACTTAAGAAGGTCTATATCTTCAAAGAGTTTACCATCTAGTGCCCACTCAGCAATCCAATCAATGTACTGGAAGGTTTGAAGACATATAAAACATAATCGTACCTTTAAAATGCAAATAACCTGGCTGGGAAGATCAACCAACAAATGAGAAACTTAGAAAAAAAAGTAAGTTAGGCACTATGAGGCTTTCAGCTAGACTGGAAGGGGCAATTGTTGGTAAGTTGTAAAAAGTAAGGTTAGAAACATAAGTTGTGGGGGTTATAGAACATCTTGAAAGTTAAAAATAGGGAAGTGACTGTGGCTCAAGTGATAGAGCTTCCGTCTACCATATGGGAGGACCCAGGTTCAATCCCTGGGGCCTCCTGGTGAAAAAGAAGAGAAAGCATGCCCGCACAGCAAGCCAGTGCCTGCCTGAGTGCCCGTGTTATGAGCCAGTGCCCACGTGAGTGCCCACTTGGTGACTGCAAGTGTTTGCATGGTGAGCCAGTGCCCGCGCAAGTGAGTCACACAGCAAGATCATGACACATCAAAAGAGAGACAAGGGGAGAGTCAAGGTGAAGCGCAGCAGAAACAAGGAACTGAGGTGGCACAAATGACAGGGAGCCTCTCTCCACATCAGAGGTCTCCAGGATCGAATCCTGGTGAATCCTAGAGGAGAGAAAATAATACAGACAACAAAAACAGCAGGGTGGGAGGAGGGGATGAGGGATAAAAAAAGAACAAACAAACAAACAAATAAATAAATAAATAAAAAGAAAGTTAAAAAGAGGCACTAATAGCAGTAGGGAACCACCATGAGTTCTCCAGTAGGGAGTGACACAGTGAAATTGCACTTTAAGAAGATTTTTAGGTCTTTATTTTTCTCCTTCTCTCTCTTCTTTGGCAGCTAAGTAGTAGCATAAGTTACATATCTCAAAAGTTGTCATCTGACCTACCTAATGGACTGTGAAATGTAAGACACAGTCCCTGCTCCCTGCCTTCAAGTAGTGCAGGACTTTTTATACCTTAGACTCGCTTACAGATGGTGAAGCCAGTGGCTCCAAGATTTAAAGTCTAAATAAAATAGGGCCTGGGTGACTTTAGACCTCCAACAGATAAGCTTTAATCTAATGAGGACAGCTGCAATTGCAATTGTAGTCAAAGATAGGAAACCTGTTTGTTTCTGTAACCAACATGTCCTTACAGAAGGTAGATAAATACACAAAATGTGTGTTAATTTTCCTAATGCCCATGCCCATGCCCATGGCAGGTATCACTAATTGATCACACAGTTCTTTCTTATTGTGTTCTAATAGGCCTCACAACAGTTCTCAAAAGCTCTCCAGGAAATAAGTTGTTTGGAGATAGTCCTAGAGAATAAAACTATTTACTCCCCTGCACTAGTAGGTAACTTTGCCTAAAATAAATGTCAACAAATTCATCCATTTAGCTGTGCCCATTTACCACAATATGTTTATTTTAAACCGCAATATCTTTATGTCCCTTCGTTTATCATCTTATACTAGCAGAACGAGTTGGGTGGTCATCGGAACTCCCTTAGCCTTAGGTACAGTCTAATATAATGAAAGAGCGATTTGTGACACCTGTGCAGCTCACCCCTTGGGTGATCAAACATCACCTTCCTGGAAGCCTCTCTAGGATAGTCTGGATGAACAAAGGCCCATCTTATGCTGGTGTCCTGTTCTGCCAGGGTTTGCTGAATGCACATTAGAGAAGTAAAATATACTTCCATGAAAAACAGGATGTTTGATACTGCAGATGATGAAAATGGTCAAGAACTATTGTGTTAACCATGTTCTAGATACTTATCTATTATCAACATACCTATCACTCATTAGCTCATGGATTCCTCTGTAATGTAGGTATTATATCCCTATTTTACAAATCAGAAAATCGAGTTTCAGAGAAATTACATAACTTTCCAATGTCACAAGACTGTTAAACAGTGGAACCATGGTTTGAACTTTGAACTTTGGTCTGTTAGATTCTACTACTAGCTCTGTCCAATTGAATTTTCTGCAATAATGGAAATATTCTACATTCACTCTGTCTAATACAATAGCCATTAGCCACATGTGATTATTAATCACTTGAAATATGGTTAATGAGACTTAGGCATTAAATTTTAATTTTGTTTAATTTACATTTTGAAATATATTTTTTATTTTTTAAAAGATACTTAGATTACACAAAATGTTACACACAAAAAAAATATAAGGAATTCCCATATGCCCCACGCCCCATACCTCCCGCCCTTCCCCACAATAACTACTTTCATTAGTCATTGCAATTGATGAACACATTTGGAGCATTGCCACTAAACATGGAATATAGTTTACATTGTAGTTTATACTCTCTCCCACTCAATTCTGTAGGTTATGGCAGGATATATAATGACTGTATCAGTCATTGCAATGTCATTCAGGACAATTCCAAGTCCCAAAAATGCCCCCATATTACACCTCTTTTACCCTCTCCCTGCCTTCAGCATCTCCAGTGACCACTGTCTCCACATCAATGATATAATTTCTTCCATTGCTAGAATCACAAGAAATCTATGGTAGAATACCAGTAAGTCCACTCTAGTCCATATTTTATTCCCCAATCCTAAGGATTCTGGGATTGTAATGCCCACTCCACCTCTAATTGAGAGGGGGCCTTGATTCCATACTGCTGATGGATGGGACTCTTGCTTACAGTTGTAGACTCTCTCAGTTCCTTGCTATGGTGGTTGTCTATCCTCACCTCCTTGTTACTTGTCCTGCGTGAGTCCAATGAACTGGAGAGTAGGTGTTGCAACTCTGCTGAGGTACAGGGCCCAGCAGGCACATGGACAGCCCAAAGACTCAAGTCTCTTGGATCTAAACCTACCAACTCCAGCACCAACTATAGATTCAAATATAAGGAACAGAAGAGGCATATGGAGAGAAGTCACATTTGAGTCCAACTCTGTCATACTCGGGAACACAAACTCTGAAGTAGGACCCACTGGCGAGGCACCAAACTCAAGAGCTATCTGCCATGACCATAGGATCTAGGTTCCTCCCGAGACCTCAGGAGCCGCACTATTTGGGATAGTATCTATGAGATCTTGCTGAGACATGCATAAGAGTTATCTCTGGGATGGCCTTCCAACTCACTTTGAAGTCTCTTAGCCATAGAAACTCATTTGTCTTTACCTTTCCCCCCTTTATTCAAGGCCTTTTTCCAGTTGCATTGCTTGTTGTTGTTTGATAGTAATCCCTCAGTTTGGCTTAGAGAGAGGCTACATTTGAGCAACATGGGGGCTCTTGGGAGGTAACTCTTGGGTACCCTACAGCACTAGGCTAAGTTGCAATTTCAAGAGCACAGGATCATAAGCATAATTGTCAATATAAAGGGCCCATCAAGGGGCCATCCTTCTTCCCTAGTTATTACCTTGCATTTGGGGGATTGTTGCTGTTCCATTAGAGAATGTGGCAGAGCTCCCCAGGATGGGAATTCAATATTCTTTTGGTTATTGTATGACTCTCCACCCACTGTGACAATGCCCCATGAACATTTGAGCACATTTATGTACCTTATATGTATGCCCAGGTGAACTTCCTCCCATATATCCCTCATCACTGACACCCTACACCAATAATCCTCCCCTGCCACAGTTGTAACCCTAATGTTGTCTTAAACTTCTTCAAACATGAAGCCAAGTATATTGCCAAATACATTTAATAGGAAAATGAAATGATGATAAGTTTAAAAATAAGAAATAAAATATATAATGATTTAGAAAAACTAAAACTAAAATAAAATTTAAAATTTGGGATATTAAAAAATAATGAAAAATATTTTAAAAATTTTTTGATGCTTTTCCTTTCATCACTGTAGTATCTGTTGGCCTGTATATACAGTGACATTTTCTTCTATTTCTTTCACAGTGTCTTACTTATTTTCATTTGTCTTGAAAGAAGTTTTAGGTCAAAGTAAAGTCACATACAGAACACAGGGGACTTCCATATACCCAACGTCCTCCCCTTTTCCCCTTTCCTGTATCAATAAGCTTTTTATATGTGGATGGTGCATTTCTTACAACTGATATACAAATATTGAAACATAGCCACTGACCATTGTCACTGGTATCAGTTGCCCTATCTGGCTAGTAACTACTATATTGGACATCATAGTGATAGACTACAAATATTTTTGAATGAACAGGTTGAAAACCTGTACACAATTCTTACAGAGTTCTTGTCTGATCCCTAATTCACCAACTCCCTGGAAAATCTACCTAGGGTCTTCATGCTTTGAGACCCACCATCACCACTTGACATGAAGAAGGCAAGTGATTTCAAGTTACTTGCTCTTTCTCCAAATGTAATGGAGAACCATCTCTCTCAGCAAATGTTTGTAAGCATGGCAATACCCATCACTAGATCCAAAAGGAAGTCAAAATGAAGTCTAAGTGTATGTGGATAATTCTACAAGCATCCCTTAAAGGTGGAATCATGCAATCCATACCCTCCACTATAGAATGATGTTATGATTAATTTTTATAGTTTTAATAAAACATTTTTATAGTTTACTAAGATAAAGTAAGGTTCATATTATTGTAATACTGAAGTGAGACTATTGGTAGCTACCTTGTTCAAGATAGTTTGCCAACATACAGTAAGAAACTTTATCAAATGTTTCTAAAGCAAGAAGGTGGTGTCCTGACACCTTTATTTTTGAGCAAATTTCTGTTAAAGCAAACAGAAATTTCCCAAACTTTAATGGGCATAAAAAGTATCCAGTAGCTTGCTAGAAACACAAAATCCCAGCCACTCACAGGGATTAAAATTCATGAGGTCTTGGGAGGGGCCCAGGAATCTGCATTTAAGCCACCTTTATGATTTTGGTCTGTGTACTACACTTTGAAAAATACTGTAAATTCCTCTAAAAAGTTCAGGAACTCTATTAAAAAAGCAGGGAAAATACTTATTTGATGAGATGTCTCCTTTCTCAGGAATAATCCAGAATGGTTAAGCTTGAGTCAAGGCCTACTTTGAGGGCTGCTTGCTGATATCTCTTCTATTGTTTTCCTACCCACCACTACTATTTTGCAATTTGGGGGCCATTGATCCCTTATCCCCAATTTCAGAGGGGATCACTTTAATTACTAATCAGTTTGAACCCATATCCTTTGTCAACATGACCTAAAGTGGGTCTAGCAGAGTGAAATCCAGGACTGTTTGGTTGGGGAAAAGACATACTTTCTCTTCCTCTGGACATATATATGAGAAAGAATGCAGTCCCAGGAGCTGTTGGCAGCCATCTTGCAACAATGTGGGAAATCAGGCTTAGGATCACATTGATACCATGAAAAGGTGGAGCAGAGAGACAGATGGGGTGCTTAGGGGTTATTGTCAAGCTACATCAAACCATTCCTGAAACCTTTTACCTCTGAATATCCCAGTTAGGAAAGTTAATAAATTCCCCCACGGTTTTGAACAGTTTACGTTTTCTGTTACTTGGAATATAAAAAACATCTATTTGATACAGGCTGCCATTTTAGATTTTATATACCCAATTTTCTTTCTTAGCTTTGATCTTTGTGTCTCCAAAATCTTGTTTTGCAATCCTTCTTCCAGTGGCCCTTAAACATTATGTAAGGGCATACATACATGTCTGAGTTATCACTATCATCACCCACATACAATTACTTCTAATGCTTTTGCTTTTCGTCCTCTCCACCTGCCACTTTCTCTTCTCACTAGAACTGAGCCATCAGATACACAACTAGTTCTATACACAAAACTAGTTCTATCTGCTAGTGAAAAAGAGCTATTAAAGATCCTTTGACGGATTTAATGAAGTCCATATCTTTACAAGAAACTGCCTTCCAAAGGTTTGATGAATGTACTGGCTCTTGCTCAGAACCCTCTGTGCACTTTTATTTTTGCTGCCCTAGGTTCTTAGGTATATTTCAAAAGCATTTAGATATTCTTTACCCTTTGGTTCTTTCATGCAATAGCTTTTCCTATTTTGTCTTGTCACAGTAGTAAAAGATGAAGATACAGAAGAAACTACAGTGGATGTACAACAGAAGCCAGACACCCCCTTGCAGGAACCTCATGGGCTGCTGAATAGATGAGCCCACCAAAGAGAAACCCTGGGCTGCTAATCCATCTCTGCAAGAAATAGCAATTGGGGGTTCTATATTCTGAGGACATAAAGCTAAAAAAATCTGCCCTCTTTTTTCCCCCTTCACTTGAGGAAATGACAGCGATTGAAATTAAAATGTCAACAGTAGAAATTGAATCCAGGCAGTTTGCAAGGTAGATATTTTAAAAAGCTAAATGGAATTTCAAATGTTTTTTTCACAGCTTTGGGAATAAAGATGGAGAACTTTTACTAAACGCCTCCTGACTGCTTCATGGGCCAAAGTGGGATCGAAACTACTAAGGCCTATAAAACATATTCATTAATCTCGTTTCTAAAGGAAAAACCAAAGAAATCAAGGGTTCATCAAGAGAAACGTGATCATCTAATTTACTTGTTTATCTATTTATTTAGTTGTTGCTGTCTGCTTTATCACTTATATAATGTTAACATTCTTTCAAAATGGGCAGATGGACCTCATTCAAGTTCTGACAGTAACTCTTTGTTGTTGGTACAAATGGCTTCAGAGGTATTTAATTACCATTAATAGTCATCCGTTTGCTCCTAGCTGGTGACATTTGGAATAGTAAGCAGGCAGCATTCTTTGTGTCCAGTGAGTTCATAGAAAGTTAAACCTACTTTTGACAACAGACTCAAGCTTAGCTACCATTAACCCCTCTTCAGTTACTGGATGATGTGTTTGAACAGTATGAATGATTAATGAAGGCCAAATAGTCCAGTTTCCATCTTAAAACCTTTTTGTTAACTGCCAGAGAGCTGAGTGAAGGGCAAGGTGAGTTTAACTTAAGCAAGTATTCATGCAATCCAGTGCTTGTACTCTGAAAAAAAAAAAAGCATTAATTTGTCGACTATTTGTTTTCAAGAGATGAAATAAATTAGAAAAACTCATCTTGATGCCTTTTCCCTTTTGCAAGTACCAAGGTCCATGATTTCTGCCAACTTGACACCAGAAAGCCAACTTTGCTTACATGTCTAAACTAAGTGCGTAATTGCTTTCTCTCAAGGAAACCAAGATAAAGTATTGTCAAATGGTAGCATCCCATTACAAAGCTCCTAAAAGTAGCCTCTGAATTTTCCTGTAGCAAATTCTAAGATTGTTTTCAGGAAAAGGGCAAACATATCATCCATTAAGTTGAGAAAACCACTTATGTGCGGCAGCTTGTTAGAGATAGGTAGATGTGTAAATGCCCAGGGTATTTGCGGCTTGACCTGTAAGAGGCTTCCCTGTAGGCGACTCCTCTGGAGACATCCTTTTGCGAAAGAGATTATGGAAGAGGTAGGCAAAGCTGGGAGCTAGAAGGAGACAGAGATTAAAAACGTAAGCACAGTGTGTCAGTGGTGGCCGGAGACTGCTGAGCAGGACGCAGGTAATCGCTGCCCGCAGGGGAGAGTCTCCGCGGCCTCCCCTTTCCGCTCTCCGCCAGTGTCGTTGCTCGCCAGCATGTCTGGGGCCACGCAATGGTTCGCGGAGCGACTGGCTCCTAGGGTCAACCAGTTCGCCAACAGCAGCATCCAACAGACCAAGCCTCTCACCCTGGAGCGCACCATCAAAGTGTGCCCTCTTACCAATTATACTTTTGGTACAAAAGGGGCCCTCTATGAGAAGGACCACTCTGCTGCAGCCAGATTTCGGCGCATGAGAGAGATATTTGATAAAATTGGAATGGAGAGGACTGTAGAATGCAATATCCATATATTCCTGAACATATTACAAAGCCTAAGGAACATAAGTTGTTTCAGGTTCAACTTCAAAATAAGCCTTGTTTGCAGTCCCCCCAAATTACAAGCTGGTAGCCGCACAATTGTTTGAATTGTAGGACAATGCACCAGGATATGGACCCATTGTTTCTAGTCTCCCTCAGCTTTCCAGCAGGTTCAGTTTTATATACAACTGAATTTCTGTGTGGTGGAGAAGTAAAAGCCATCTCTGTGAGCACAGCTCTCCAGTGTAGAAGAATAAACATGGTGACATGTATTTTGGTTTTATCTCCTTCTCAGTCCCTACTACTACTCAATGCCCCCTACTTTCTATTGTTTGAATATTAAAGGTAAAGTTAATATGAAGAACTAGATAGTGGCATAAACAAATGTGATAATGTTTAATTCACTTTTAGTGTGACTCATAATTTTTTGTACATTACACAAAGTAGACTTCTTTGTATTTTCATATATTTTTTACTTCTCATTAAACCTTTCAAATTCTTAAAAAAAAAAAAAGTATGCACAGAACCCAAAAGTTGAAGATGAGAGCTGTCTCCAAGAAAGGGAAGCACAGACTACAAGGAAGCAGGATTTGTATGGAGGTCTGCGAACATACTTTAAGCATCCCTGAGAGACTTTCTTAAGAAATCCACCTCCATTTCATGCCAGAATTTTAGTTATGCAACCTTTGTGGGCCATGCCTTAAATTTTCTAACTTTAGGGCATCTTTTAAAATATGCTTGACCACACAAACAGTTCAGAACTTGAAATCCATAGCAAGTCACATGGATATGTCTATCCAACAGCCCTTGTGAAAAACCTGTTACTTTTTGCTTGATGGCCTGCTAAAACATGTGCATTTTGAACAGCTTCCAAATGAAATGACTTCGTCTTTTTTTTTTAGCTTAAAAAATTTTTTAAATTAAAGTACCTTTAATTTTTTGTAATTAGTTAATTATATACCACTTTTTTTGTAATATGCTTTGGCCATTATTTTTATCGTTATGTACAACAGCCATGCCATTTCCTCCCAAAGAGAAGAATGTGCAGTTTGATGAGCAATATCTGAACTAGTGTTTTCCAAAGAGAGTTCACAGGCTCATTTCATTCATTTCTTGATTCAGCAAACATTTTATCAAACTCTTATTACATATTAGACATTGCACTAGGCAGCATTTAAGACCCAGCCCTTGCCCACAAGGATCTTAGTGTCTATTTGGAGCCAGACAAGTAAGGAGAACAGGAACACAGAGGTTTGCTCAGGGTGCTGTGGGAGGGTAAGGGAAGGGGACTGTGGGTTTGGAAACACTTTTCAAAGAAAATTATATTGAGCTGGGTTGTGCAGTATTACCCACCGCAAGCGGAGTGCCACAATTTCTGGGAACCAGCCTCACCTCCTGTGACACAAGAATGGGTCATCAGTGGAAACCAGGACACACAGTCATGTCCAGGGTTAAAAGAAGCCCTGTTCTGCTGGCAAGTTATCTTTAAATACTAAGAGTGACACCAATGGAAACTAACAACAGTTGTATGAGTAAGGATAAACAAAATGCAATTAAAGAGAAAACAAATTTTTTAATGTAAAAAAAAAATCTGGAAGGAAAAAAATAAAGTTAGAGGGAAAACTATCCCACACAGATGATCTAAAACATCAATCCAGATCAAGCTTGTGGAAGTTAATAATGCTTGACAGAGCTCAGGGCGTGCAGACAGTGTCCAGGACCAACACATTGGAAATGTGTGGTCGGTTTGAAAGAGGATTTTGCAGAAACAGCAAATCATATAAATTCCGATGAAGGCGTGGTTAGCCTCCAGTGTGGGAAATTACACTCTGGTGTGTATCTGTGGCAGACTGGGATAGCTCATGAGGGAAGCCCAAGGGAAGGAATTCCCCAGGGCCAATCCTCTTCAACCTGCCTTCGACACAACAGATAAAGGGGATGCCTAGGTACTACCACCCGGACCTGGTCCTGGTCTCCACTCAGACTCTGCACAGCCGTGAAGTCCCACCCTGTTCACAAGGTGCTTGGGAAAGGAAATGGCCAAGCCCCGGCAGGTAGCGGATCGCACTAAGCAGCAGCTTGCTTCCTGCTGAGCTACTGAGCTGAGAGTAGCAGGTCCCCTTGCTTCTGGCTTCTCCCAGGGTCACCCGGTTCCATGACCAGCCACATCAGAAGTTGTTTGGAGTTCCTCAAATTCAGGGATATGATGGGGATGAGCAAGTGGTTATAGCAAATGGCTGGGCTCTAGGCTTTTCCTGGCAGTCTCTAACTGGAGATTTAGGCAACAGAGCAAGGAACAAGGCTCGACTGAGCCTGTGAAGTAGTGGGGAGGGTGGTGTAGGCCACCCAGAAAGTAAAAGAGGCACTCCCATCGCAGCATACTGATGACCTCTAATTGGACAATTTCCCTTTGGGCAGAGGCCTTTGTCTCAGTGGCTTTTCCTATTAGAGGCTTCAACATTAGCTCTTAAAATAATTGATGATCTCATTGGCAAAAAAAAAAAAAAAAAAATTGAAACAAAGGAGGCTTAAATTTGGAAGTAAAAGTTTACCAAAGTGTCCAGAAAGTAAGCTAATGTTATATCCACATCTCAGAACATTTCCTGTTACCTCCACCTAACATATGAAGAAACTGAAAGAAAGAAGGTCTGGATTAATCACAGAAGGTCATAGAGCTATTAAACGACAGTCAGGATTTGTGATCAAGTATAAATGGCTGTGTAGTCTCTATTTTTTCCCATTAATTCCATATTACCCTCAATGATATTTTCAGTTGCTACTCTTGCTTTGTTTGTATGTAATTTGTATATATTTTTACATGTACTCTTATTTCCCAGATACTCTGCTTTGGTCTACAATCATAAGGTTCTATAATACTGGGCAACTCTAATGTTTCTAATTTCTGTGAACATCCCAGAACATCTCAGTAGCAGGGGCTGGGAGTAACCACTTTACTTAAAATAGAAGCAATAGTCTGGAGCAGTTGTACCAATTACCAGAGACCCATGAGACTGGGGCTTTTGATAGTTCTCTGGGAACCAGTTCTAAATAATAGTAATTTTATTTTGCCTAGGATCTGGACAATGCACACAAACCATGGAATGTGCAGGCAGAAAGGGATGGCAAGACACGCTCCCATCTTGGCCAGTTTCCACTCCTTTCTGCAAGATTGGAGCAGTTCCAAATGGCTGATACCTTCAGTGTAGAGAACTGAAGGACCACAGAGAATACATTCATCCACACCTACCCACGAGAAAGATCTAGCTGTGCCAGAAGGCCCTTATGCTTCTCAGAGGAAAGGTGTCATTACAGGTGAAACATGCAGTGGGCATTAAGCCTTTGGCCTAGCACAATCACTATAAACGTGCTCATTGCTTTCCTGTTCACCTGCCCTTCGCTGTTTTCCTTGAGACATTGAGATACATGTTTCAGCACTTGCCTTGGACAATATCACCTTGCCATAAACTCTCTCAGGCATATTTTGTTTCTGATTCAATCTCAGTTTTGTTGAAAGGACATGAAATTTGCATATGGTAAAATGTTTTGATGTCAAAACTAGCGGTGGCATAAGCAAAGGAAACTATTATTTCACATCACAAGAAGGTTGGATATAGGGCAGTTTTAGGCAGGTGATCCAATGGCACCACATACACCCAGGTCCTTTCCATCTTTTCTCCCTCTTGATATCAGCAGGTCAGTTATATTCCTCTTGATAACAGTATCCAAAGGTTTAGGAGAGTGTCTCCCTTCTTTGGGCCTATTTCAGAGGGCAAGGGAATCATCCCAGAAGCCACCACAGCACATTCTCATGTCTCTTTGACCGTGTTGGGTCAGGTGTCAACCCTGCAACCAATCGTTGACAAGGACACTCGCGGAGAGTGGTACGAAGCCCAGTCTCCACTGAAATACAAAGCTGCCTGAAACTTCTGTGAGCAAAGAAAAATGGCAATGGATGTTGGATAGGAAACCAACGGTGTCTATCATAATATTTAAAGGCATAATATTAAAGACATAGTTTGAATTCAGACTCACCATTTATAAACTTCAGCAATTTTACCTCTTGAAATTTTAGTATCATCATTTGTAATGTAAGGTTAAATACATCTACTCCAAGAGGTAGTTTGTGAGGATTAATCCAGGCAATGATTGTGAAAGGTACAACACAGTTGCGCACATAATAGTTACTTAATACCTGTTGATTTCTTCTCTTTTCTTTTACCAACCCTTTCGGAAAGCTTTCAGTATATGTGTTCTTCTCTCAAACTAGGGACTTTTTTGTCTCATCACACCTGCATGGTCCGTCACTCATCTCCTGCCTTTCTTGAGATTTCTGGTTTCATAACACTGTTAGTAATGCTTTTCAGAAAGCATTATTACTTGTTATTAATACTGCTATTAGAATAATTGATAAATGTGTAGCATAAAATGATATTCGTCCAAAGCTCATACCCTGTTATATTTGACCCTAATAATGTGATCTGTCGGGGATGCTCCAATTAAATGCAATGAACCATTTTATTTCCTTGTAATGTCCTATGTTTAGTAAGTAAAATCCTGTGCACTTCGTCCAGTGAATTTACCCATGCATTTAATCATGATCAATTGCCAGAAAGTATTTAATGAGTGTTTTTATTAGCGTGTTTTAGGATGCTCCTTTGCTCTATTTACTCTTTGTGGAGATACTTAAGAAAGGAAAAGTAATATATGTTGGTGCTAAATAAGTTTGCTGCTGCCCTGAAAAAGAGACAAGTGTTCTGTTTGCATAATAGAACACAAAAAGGGCTAATGAGGATACATTGGTTTAGACTATTATTAAAAGACAAATTTATTTTGAAAAATTGAAACCTTCTCTAACCTGAATGAGTTGTAATTGCTCCTAGGTAAATGCTAGAAAAAAAAAATTTATTCTGCATTAGGGCAGAAATTCTCTGATGGTGTCTTTTTTTTTTTTTTTTTTAAACTTTACCTACTGTTTCTAAACAGTTTTTTGATATCCAAAGAGAAAATCCATTACTTCCTAATCTGTCAATTATTTATTGAGCAACTGATACTTGTAATCCCCTGCTGGGCAATGTGGAGGACACAAGAGTCAAGGAAGACCCGGTTGGACCTGGCTCTTACTGCTCAGGCAGAGAGAAGAGACACAGTCAACTTGCACAATGTAAGACGGTAATGTGAAGCGGAGGGAAAATTGGAATGGCTTCTAGTACTGTCACCTTTAGCTGGCGGCTGTGGGTTCACTGCTCACCATCTGTAGGCCTCAGTTTACCTCACTTGTAAAATGAGAGATTTGAATGTCTGCAGGTATTCAGATTGTAAAATTCTGTGATTCTCAAAGTGTTTCAAAATCACTAAAAGCTAGAGTAGTCAGCAAAGTTTTGCCACGATAAGTAGACTTGTACTTGTACGATAAGTAGAGGTAGGTTTTGAAGGGTGGAGAAGATGGGGATGTGAGGAGGGAATCTGAGAGAGAAGAGAATGCACTTGGGACAGCAGGAATTAGAAGGAGCAAGCCATGATCTGGGTCATGAGTGTCACCCTCGCTGGAGTTAGGAAGAGTGTTGGACATCTGCCTCAGGTAATACAATGGAACAGCAAGTACAGATGAAGGTCTTGTAAACTCGAGGCTGAGCACATTAGCCTTGGTATGGCTAGCAAATAGGGGCTTCTACTTTTTGTCACCTTTTTCTCTTTCTCCCACTTTCACCTCCTCCTCTTCTTTCTCTTCCACTCCTTCCTCTTTCTTATCCGTATGTTTTTCTTCTGCTTCTCCTTGTTTTCGTCTCCCTGTTCTCTTCCTCCTAAATAGTCCTGTAAAATGGTTTATAATTTACAAAGCACTTTTACCAGCATGCTAGTTTATAATCAGAAAATAGTGCATGCTTCCACAGACTGCTCAGAATTAAAACTCTGGAGCTAGAGACCCTGGGTTTGAATCTCTGGTTATGCCATTTATTGGCTGGCTGACTTTAGCCAGCTCCTTACCTTTCTGTACTTCCGGGTCCTTACCAGCAAAATGAGGATAATAGTAATATCCACCTCGTAGAGTTGTTCTGAGAATTAAATGAATACCTAAAGCACTTAGAACAGTACAGGGCACATGGTAGGCTCTATGTGCGTTGACTATTATTTGGGAAAAAACCTAGAATCCTTTTCTATTCTGCTGTGTGTGCCTAACATGCATGGTCTTCTGAGATTTTGTGCCCCACATCCACAGGATGTGTCCCATTGACAACTTTCACTTGGCACAGTTGGTACCCCCTCCGAATTAATCACTTAAGTGTGTTAACTAAAATTTCAAGAACATTTTCAAGTCTTCTGAGTAGGGCCACGGCCTGAAGTTGAAGCTATTTTAATTAGTTTCACCTTCTCTGCCCAACGATCCAGAAATCTCTAATTGTACCATGGCAGCCTCCTGCTCCCTGTCACAGATCTGACTTTAACTGCTACTATTTAAATTTTATGAATCATGCTCCCACTGCTTGAACTCCCGAAACCTCTGAAATTAAGTGAGTAATTATCAAGATGTAATTGTCACAGGGTATAAAAGATGTAAAAAGATTTTACTTCTTTTTCTATGAACTCCCTCCCCTCTTTTTTTCCCCCAGTTGTCTCTAATTTGCAGGCATTGGCATGAAGAAAATGTCAGCTAAATTCTTGCAATGAGCAGAGAAGGGAATTCTTAGAATCAGGCAGCATGACATCTGGGAAGCATGCATACCCTTCAGAAGGTGGTGGGTGTCTGTCCTGACAGCCTCTCCCTCTGGGCTTGGCTTAGTTCTGTTCCACCCCACACAGTGACTTCAGTGGGAGCCCCTGGCCTGAATGTCAATGAGGGCAGGAAACGCCCAGTCACACGTGAGACCATTCCTCAAAGTGAAAGCATCTTGCTCTTAGTATTGAACTCTTTCCTTGAATATACTGGGCATGCTCTGATTCTTTCCATGTGGGCAAATATTAGGTCTAATTCTATAGGCTCTAAAATTCTCAGACCAATTTTATGGGCCTAATAGATCCAAAAATAATTTTGAGGGAACTTTGAAATAGGAGCAGAATACATCCATCTTAATAATTTTCTCCCCCACTTTTATGTATTATCACACTTTCAAATTCCTGCGAGGGACAATCCACCTCCTACTTTCAAAACCCTTACCTCTCTACTGTCTACAGACCCAATCTCTTATTCATCCATCCATTCATTTTTTAAAAATATTGCTGAGACCTTCTTATGTATTGGGAATTGGTTCTCTCCCCATTTCCTTTCTCTAAATTTCTCTGGCTCCTCCTCTTCTTCCTATTCCTTAAATGTGGGCATTTCCCAGAGACATCTTGCCCTTGGCCCACTTCTCTTCTTGGTCTCATTGCTCCCCTGTGATGATCTCATCCATTCTATTAGGGCTTTAATTACTCTCTCATTGTCAAGACTTCCTGAAATGATCTCTGGTTGCTAAGATACTCTGGGTCCATACCCATATAACCAACTGCCTAATGAACGTCACCTCTTGCCCAACCAATAAATTAATATGTTTGAAAGAGAACATATTATCTTCTCCTCCCAACCTGTTCTCCCTCTTATGATCCTGATCTTGATGTATGCCTTCAGTATTCTCCTGGAAATTCAAGTTGCAAAGCTTGTGGTCAATCTCTTCTCTCCCCCATCTTCCCAGTCAACAACAAATCCCACTGATGTCCTGGATGAATAGTGAAGACGGCACTGCCTCTGACTCTGATGGCTTCTGTCCCTCTAACCCACTCTCCTCATCTCTAGTACATCCCCCACATGGACACCAGAGTTAGGTCCCTGAAAAGAAGATCATCACACTCTCCGCTGTTCAAAACAAGACACAACAACATATGCAAAAAGAAGAGACCCAAAAATCTCTATTCCTTTTCCACTATGATTATCCATAATCATAAAGGCCTGATCTACACTGCCTTTCAAAATTTCACCACAACCCACCTCTCAACCTCATGTCTCACCACTTTCTCTACTGTACCTACCACAGTGATCTTCTCCTCACTGATCCCCAGAAATGCCAGGAACTTTCAGGATTTATTACATATTTATTCACACACTCCTGTTTTCTTCAATCCATTTTTTGCCTATATGCCCCTGCTTATTTTTCACTATGCAGACTGCTCTGACTTCCCAGGCAGACATAATTGATTCTGTGTGTGTCTGTGTTTGCGTATATAATCATATAAGTGTTTTCAAATCCCTCATTTTATTATGAGTCATCTATTCACATTATCTAGCTTCATTTCTAGACTGGGAACTCTTTGAGCATCAGGGCAATGTCTCAATCACCTATATATGATTGAGTGCTCCGCACAGAGCCTGGCACACAGCAACTGCTCATTAGATGTTTGTTGAATGAATGAGTGAATGATTTCTATTACTTTTAGTAGGGATGGGATTTATAGTATAATGTTTCCACCTTAGATATAAGTCTGGATTCTTTCTCCTACAGGTGAAAAGAGACAACTCAAGCTAGCTTAAGAAAACTGGTGGCTCATATGATTGAGAAATCCAAGGATGGAGGTGGGCTCAGAGACTGCAAGGAACTCAAAATGTGTCATCAGCTCTCTTTTCTCTCACAGGTATACATGTTCTCATTCACCCTTCCACTCCACCTCTTGTTTCTGCTTACTGTTTCTTATGATTACTGGCTGCCTTCTCTTCTGCAGCTGATGAACATCTTTCTGCAACTGGAGGCAGGGAGGCCTCACAGCCTCAGGATTGCCATCATCACCACTTAATGATCCCAAGAAAAAAAAGGGAGCTTCCTTCCCAAGAATTCATCTGAAATATTCCAGAAAAGCATTTCTAACTGGTTATTTAATGTCACCAGGACAAGAGGATACTTCGGCCAGGCCGGGAACATTTTCTCACCACTTTTAGCTTGGTGGGTGGAGGCACTCTTTGATTAGAAGCCTACAGAACTTTACATGCAGCTGGGGCAGGACAGTTCTTCAGAGGGTGGGGCTATACTTTTATAAAGGGGGAAAGCAATGTTGCGAGGGCAAAAGGAACAATTTCCAACATATCCTGGAGTTTCCATAATGTAGGCTGCAACTTCCCACTCAACCTTCAAAATGTGACAAAGATATTTAATTTTTAAAAGATAACTTAAATGTTGGCTAAATAGATTATGAAAATAAAATATTTAAACACAAAAGCACAATATTGGAAAGGTTTTTTGTTTTTGTGCTTGTTTTTCAAAGATTGTGCATTCTAAGTCATACCTTTGTTTTGGAAGAACCTCAAACAAAAGTGCCAAAACTGAGAGAATTTCTTCTGAATTTTGTTTGGCTCATCAGAAACTACAGAGATCCAGGAATTTCACCACAGGGACGTGATCACTTTGATTTTCAGGCTTTGTGTTATTTTTTTCATATATGGGGTGTTATTTTAAATTTCTGAAATCAGAGCTGCTTCCTAGTTCTCTCTCAGACTTGGCTATTTAAAATCTCATCTTCCAATGCTTTTTCTCAACTTAATTCTGCCACACCACATCCTTGATGGCTCTTCCATTTGTCTAATTTGGCAGAACAGTACAGGATCTATGTGGCAGAACTCAGCTTCTTGCCATTCCAAGGTTGTGCCTGTAAGGGGTCTGGATCAGAACGGAAGCCCGAGTTCCATTTGGCATCACTCAATCAACCTTATCAGCGGAGGCCAGGGATATTTTTCTCTGAAATCAGGGCTTTCATCAAGACCACAGAGCATAAACGAATCCTTCAATCTGCATTCACAGCATTTATGGCTTAGAAGCCAGGCCCAGGTAGGCCAGGACAAACCACCCTTTTCCATAACTCCCCAAATCCCGCTTGATGCTTCCCGGTCTCTCACAGCACTTCTTGACAGTGGATTACATGTTGAGATAAAGGATTGCTTCATGTTGTTCTCGATTTATTGTTTACACACGTGTCTCCCAGCTATGACCCTAGGTTACTTTGGGGCAAGAACAATGCAATATAATTCTGTCCTGCACAGTATTGGGCAGGGACCCTCAGGAAATACTTATTGAATGAAATTAGATAGTTTCAATCCTTTCAGTTCTTTCACAAGACAGCTGAAGAATAAAACTATTAGGAGAACTTATCCTATCTATGTTTTTAATACCAGACCTCTTGAATATAGCTTACATGGTTCAAGATTCATAGACACTTAGGACAGTTCTTTAGAACCCTACCATATTATTGGGTTGTTTTTATTTTGAGAACTTACTTCCTAATATCAATAGAGCTTGCACAGTGACCTAAAATTTCTGGAAAGCTATCCCTTTGAAATAATTGGCAAATGACGACCAAATGTCCTTGCAATGGCTCTGGATAATTGGTATCTGCTCTGTCTAGTTATTCCCATGAAAGGTGAGTTGTCTTTCTTAGATTTCTGAAATATGGCCTGAGGTGTCTCAAGAGCAGTAACACTGACTGGTCAACTGTGCAGATATGTAAAGTATATTCGGCTGCATTTCAGTGAACCACTATATAGGCAGATTTTCAAATTTTAATTATGTCTTATCCATTCCTTTTTCAAGAATGCAGCAACAAAATTATTCAGTCTAGACATCCTCAGATTCGTCCATTTTACATTAAATTTGGCCTTTTTGATATATAAGCTTTTGAAAATAATTAGAATTCACATGTATATTTTTTTGTAATCAGAATTTTTAAAATTATAGTATATAATTACAGTGTACCATAAGAAACTGCCAAGTAGATAGATAACCTTGTTGCACTGAAATGTTTTTGCTGTAAACAAGTCTATCCTTTAATGTAATATTTATCAGTGCATGTATTCTAAGAAATATTCCCAAGACATATGCTCAGAAGTTAGGAAATAATTATATTTCTAAACATAATCTTTTCTAATCATCCCATTTTGTTTTACTTAAAAATAACCTGGGGGTTTCTAAGACAGCCACAATTATCTTTGATCTCAGCTCTGAGGTATCATCCTTCAAGTAAATGAATTGGGAAGAAACCAAATAAA
Organism: Dasypus novemcinctus; assembly: GCF_030445035.2. Classification (NCBI taxonomy): domain Eukaryota; kingdom Metazoa; phylum Chordata; class Mammalia; order Cingulata; family Dasypodidae; genus Dasypus; species Dasypus novemcinctus. Next base: position 56,864,090 of record NC_080676.1, read on the forward strand.
CTCATAGGTCAACTTTTCTTTTTCCTTCCTTGAAAATCCTCAGTCTAATTACAAGTAAATAAACTAACAAGGGCCTGTCAAAATTTAGCCTCTAGCTTTTTAAAGCAAGATAAACTGAAAAGCACTGCATTCATAATAATATTTGATATCTCATCTGTGCAACTTTAATATCCATTGATGTTCCATGTTATGTGGACAAGGCTCAGTTCAGCACAGGAAACTTTTATGTTACACCTTGAATATGCCAAGAGCTTTGTTGAATTTTGAAGGCACCTGACTTATAGAACTTATTATTTGGGGGAAATAAACAGCAAATAAGCAACTCCAATGCAATGAATTAAGTTGTGCCCAACTTGGTGTATGGACATAGAAGAAGGGGTGATGATGCAGTCGGGGGGGGGGGGGGGGGAGCTTCTGTTATACACCCATGCTAAGCCTTGAAGGACAAGTAAGCTTTCTGTAAGTAGGAAAGGTGGTGGAAGCAAAGGAACTACTTAGACACCCTCAGCCTGGTGGTGTGGGGAAGAACAATAGCCTGGTATCTCTGAAACAAAAGCTCATGGATTGGAGTAGGGCAAGGAATAAATACAGAATGGGTCAGGTCCCAAGGGAGCTGCATACCACAGTTAAATAAGAATTTTGCTGTGTTCAGAATAAAAACTAGTCTTTGGCCAGGCCCTGGCCTTCCAAGATGGTAAAGCTTTAGGGCCAATTCTAAGCTAAACTATTGTGCACATTGAGAGCTCCTGTAATGCCTCCTCTAGCACTCAGCATCCCGTTCTCTCCCACCTGTAAAACCCCCAGACTGTGTCTGAAACTGTGGGCCTTGCTTGCCACCATCCTGTTTAAGAAAAGATTGTGGAACACATGCCACATTTCAGTTACTGCAGAGACAAATGATAAACAATCAGATCCTGGCCTCAGGGAACTCACAGTCAAGTATTTATCCTCAATTCCATCTCCTCAGGACTCCAAGGACACTGCAAGGTGGCAATGAGCCAGAATGACAAACAAAGCCATGCTGTGTTAAGAAGAGAGGACTTATCTTCTGTATTCCTTCCCTATCCAAGTACTGTTTCACCAGCCTTCCTGTAGGCACTGCCCCGACTTCAGTCTAATAAAGAAATGAATTTTTTAAATTATTAATTGTTTTCATAGCACCATTTTCCTTTAGAAGCTTTCAGAGTGTTTAACATTTTTTAAAATCTTCACATTGATTGATTTGATATTAAGATAAAATAAGGAAGAGAATTATATAAAATATGTAAGCTTTTGACAAAATGAAGAATGCTGTTCCATAGGCATTTTATACCAGCTGGAAGAGAAGAATGGTGTTGGCATCAAAAAATGGGGGATATAGCATCATCAATAAACAATTCCAGAGACTCTTCTAGGTGCATGGGGCTGGGATACAGAGGGTTCTGACAAATGGGGCTGATAATCTCACTGGGAGACAGGTAAACATGAGAGCAGGAGCATGTTAGGCTAGGTAGGGAAGAGAAGGCACAGAGCCAGGGTGATGTGACAAGGCTTACGTGACAAGAGAATTTTGTTTCTACAACTGGGAGCAGCTGACAAAATAAGAGACATAGTAGGATTAAGAGGATACAATGTTCCCAGGAGAATGAGCCCCACCCATTCTGTGCCCTGTAGTGGGAAGCCCTGGACATTTCAGGAACCAGCCACAGCTAAGGAAGTGTTAGCCTCCAGGATGGAAAAATCCTGGTCTACTGGCAGTCTTTTGTCCTGGCTTGTTCTGCTTCTCAGAAGGCAGGCTTCTGCCTTGCGCTGTAGCTCCTCATTGAGGCTGTGGCCATGAACACTTCCTATGCATGGCCGTACACAATGCCTGCTGCAAGGAAGAATTGCTTCAGTATCTTTCCATTAAATACCCCTTAATAATGAGAAGAATCAGAGAAATTTAAGGGAAAGACCAATAAACCCTGAGGTAGAGAAGCCAGGTTTTGCAACTAGAGAGAACTCAAAGAGATTGTCATGGATAAAAATGATCCAAAATGTAGAATCACTAACCATCCCAAAGTAAACAAATCCCAGCTACAACCCAACCCAAATCACAGAACACAGAGCTTCCCAAGTGAGAAGTGTTCAACCACAAGTCACATCTGCGTGGGCCATGGAGGCGCGCCCCTTTGTGACTTGCAGCCTGGGGCTCCTCTAGACACCTACTCGGTGTTTCCTCTGTTCCCTGTGTCCTCTGTCCCTGGTCTCTGCCAACTGGCTGTCACATGGGCCTTTCCTGGGTGCCCTAGTTTCTGTTTATTCTAACGATGACTGCCTTGCTCTTTTGGGAAGTCCCTAAAGTAAATTTCTTGTATACCATTAGCCTATGAATAAAGTCAGACAATCCCAAACACATTCTCCAAACTCGGTGAAAATCTTCCTAGCCATTTTCATCTGATAGGATAAGCAAATTACATTGAAACTTAATGTAATTTATAGAGATTATTAGCAAATAAAAAAGAGAGACTTTTCCCCCATTAATCTGTGAAGAAAGCTTTTGCTTTCTTCAAACTTTACACAGAAATTTAGGCATAGGAGTCCCTTTATTTGAGAGGTGACCTAGTGTGATAGAAAAACCTAGATTTTGGAGTATGACAGATATATGTTTGACCTAGCTATATGACCTTGAAAATTTGCATTAGCTTCTCCAAGCTCTAATTCCTCATCCATAAATGGCATAATAATCCTTACCTTTGGGAGCTGCAAAACTCAGAGATAAGGCACACAAAGAGGTGATCATACACAGAGTTGGCCACATTATTATAAATATTTTCTTTATAAAGGGTACCAAAAATTCTGGGGAAGAGTGGTGACAAGATAACTATTTATTTTATAATTACTAAAAAAACGTACTTAAAGAAAATTTGACTTGAAGTCACATGATTTAAATTTACAACATTTCTTCAATTGCAAAAGTTCATTCAGATGAACTTATCAGAGAATTACTGAGTCATCTTCCCTGTCATGTGGGTGACCACACCTTCTTTTTGTTATGGAGTTAGACACTTGGTGTTACCCAATTGAAAAAAAAAAAAAAAGAAATATTCTTAAACTCACTGTGCCATGTCACTTCCTGCATGGTGGAACCCATTCACAGACAAGGCAGACACAATGAGGACTGTTAGGGAAACAGAAGAATGAAAGACACACATTGTTTCCTGGAGTCTGTGGCAGCAACTGAATAATGGTGTTTTCTTCTGGGTAAGAACAGGTTTGCTTTCAGAGCACTTCTCTCTATTTTCCTTGGATCCAAGACTTGTCAGAGACGACACAGTAAAACCTAAGGATAAGACTCAATCAGCAATAACTCAGCACTCATAGGAACGGTGGTTTTCAAAGACAATTAGGAAGTTGTTTGTAATTTGAGCTTCTAAAACCACTGAGGGAAATTCACCCAGTTTGAAAGAACTGTGTGTCTTCCTTTGTAAGCTGGTTGTCTAATGTCACAGACGTGTCGTATTCATGTGGCCCTAAGTTTGGGGTCTAGGATCCAGCGAGGTTTCAGTGAAAAGGACCCTGGAGAGGTTTTTTGGCTGCAGGATTACCACTCACAGAGTAGATGTCTACACCTGCAGGATGATTTCAGAACAACCCTCTAGTTTTCCAAAAACCTTCCCTAATGATTTAGTGCCCCCCAGACTCCTAAGAGGGTCGAGGCCTTTCGCTTGAGAGTAAGTGGTAACATTTATTATAATGTACCCTGATTTACTACATTATAAAGTATCTAAAATTTTATGTGAATGTTTAAATATAGGCTTTTACCAACAGCTTTAGTTCTTCAGAACAATCCTAAGAAGTACTAGAGGGAATTTATTGTCATTGTAATTATTATTCAAAATTAATTATTTAGATTATCTCCCTTGATAGAGTAGTAGGGAGATGAGTGATGGAATTGGAGCTGGAGGGTGGCACATAGAAAAGACTCAAAGTTACAAATAAATATGCCTTTTGGCCTAGCAATGATAGTTCTGGGAATGTATTCTACCTGAGGACTTACACAGATGGATAAGGCTCTGCATATAAGGATGCTCATTGCTGCATTATTTGGGATAGCAGAGAACTGGATATACACTAAAAGTCAATTTAAAATAAACTGCGCATCCGCAGAATGGAATAACATAAAGCAGTTAAAAAGAATAAGGAACTGTGAACAGTAAGCTTTTGTGTAAAAATGTTAAGAATAAATTGCATATCAGCATTATAGCATGACCCCATTTATGAGTATAAAAATAATGATAGAGTTAGCTAGCTAGAAAATAAACAATAGGTGATAGATGGGTAGGTAGGTAGGTACATAGGTAGGTAGGTAGATAGATTAGATAGGTAGGTAGGTAGGTAGGTAGGTAGGTAGGTAGGTAGGTAGTTAGGTAGATCAATCATGCATACTCAGAGAATTTTTTAAAAAAAGTTATTTAGTTACCTAGGGAATGAATAGAACTAAAGTTTGGAAGTAGAATGGGAAGGTGGGGCTATGCTTTTCAACTTAGACATATCAGTACACATGTTTTAAATAAAATTTCATTGAAGGATATCATTCACACATAAACATACATAAATATTAAATGTATAGTAAAAGTTGTGAATTTACAAAACAAACATACATATCATCATACAGGTTCCCATACATCTGCGCACCATCAACACCCTGCATTGTTGTGAAATATTTGTTACAAACTATGAAAGACCATCGACAAAATATTACTACTAACTTTAGCCCATAGCTTACATTTAGCATATTTTCCCCCCAAACCACCTGATTAGTAACACACTGTATTAGTTTTTTTATATAAGTTTCCTTAGTAGTTTTATCTTTAATGTAAATATATATTATTTAGATTATTAGCATCTGAACTACATAATGATTTTATTTCATGATTTTACTTGAATTAAGACAGTACTTCTGGAATGTTCAAATAACATTTCTAATTTTTTATTATGGACATAATTTTTAATAAACATCCCTATTCCTTTCTACTTATCATACAGAAATAACTGTCACAATATCTTAACATTTTCACAAGAAAATTTTTAAGGCTTCTGGCACATGGAATGTATAATATCTGTGTAATGATAATGTCATAATTATATAAGAAAATATTTAAAATTCTTGTGCAATTTAAGTCCTAAAGATGAAAAAACCAATTGTTCTATGTTAATAAAACATTAAAATACTATGAACTTCTAATGAATTTGATGCAGATTTTCTAATTACATAAAGAACATACAGACTTATATATTTGTTATTGTTCATGAGAGAACGTTCTCATATTTTTCCTGTTAACCACAGTCCATTTTTCACCACTGAATTCCCTGTGTTATCCCACTCTATGCTTTGTACAATTCATACAAAGTGGTACACATTTTTTTAATAAAGACTTCAACATTTGTTAAATATATATAAAATACCATGGTAAACATCAGTGGCTTCAGTCTTTGAGGCGATGTTATTGCAAATGGAATTGTTTTCTTAATTTCCTTTTTTTGGATTATTCATTGCTAGTATTTAGAAAGACAACTGATTTTTGTGTGTTGATCTTTTGATCTTCACTTTGTTGAATTTGTTTATTAGCTCCAGTAATTTTCTTGTGGATTCCCTTTGGATTTTCTATATATAAGATCATGTTGTCTACAAATAGCCTTAGTTTTAATTCCTTCTTTCCAATTTGGACATCTTTTCTATCTTTGTCCTGTCTAATTGCTCTGGCTAGAACTTCTACTACAATAACGAATAGCAGTAGTGAAAGCAGGCATCTGATCTTATTCCTGATTGTAAGGTTGTAAGGGAATATTTTTAGTCTTCTACCACTGAATATGTTAGCTGTGTTTGTTGTTTTTTTGGTGTGTGTGTGTGTTTTTCATAAATGCACTTTATCATATTGAAAAAATTCCCCTCAATTCTTTTTAGTTTCCTGAGTTTTTTAAAGAAAATGTGTTGAATTTTATCAAATACCTTTTCTGTATCTTTTAAGATAATCATGGGTTTTTCCTTTGTTCTATGTATGTAGAATATTATATTCATTGACTTTCATATATTAAATCACTCTTGGATTCCTGGGATAAATCATTGCTTATGGTGAATAATCTTTTTAATATGCTGTCAGATTCAGTTTACTAGAATGTTATTGAGGATATTTGCATCTATATTCATAAGGGAAATTGGTCTATAATTAACTTTTCTTCTGATGTATTTATCAGGTTTTAGTATTAAGATAATGCTCCCTCTTCAGTTTTGGGGGAGAGTTTGAGAAGGATTGGAGTTCATTCTTCTTTAAATGGTAACCTTCCCCAGTGAGGTCATGTGGTCCTGGAGTTTTCTTTAGTGGAAGGTTTTTGATTATTGATTCAATCTCTGTACTTGATATAGGTCTGTTGAAGTTTTCTATTTCTTCTTGACTCAGTTTAGGTAATTTGGGTGTTTCTGGAATCTTTCCATTTTGTCTAGGTTATCTAATTTTTTGGTGTGTAAGTGGTCATAGTGTCTTAAAATCCTTTTTATTTCTGTAAGGTCAGTAGTGATGTCACCATTTTCATTTCTATTTTAGTTATTTGTGTCTCTTCTCTCTTTTTTTTGTCAGTCTAGTTAAAGGTTTGCCAATTTAATTGATTTTTTTCAAAGAACCAACTTTTTGTTTTGCCGATTCTCTCAATTGTTTTTCTATTTTCTATTTCATTTTATTCTGCTGTTCTTAATTATTTCCTTCCTTCTGCTAACTTTGAGTTTACTTTATTCTTCTTTATCTAGTTCTTTAAGATGTGTAATTAAGTTATTGATTTGAGGTCTTTCTTCTTTTAGAATATAGGCATTCATAGCTATAACTTTCCCTTTGAGCACTGTCTTTGCTGCATCCCATATTTGATATGTTGTGTTTTTATTTTCATTCATCTCTAAGTATGTTCTAATTTCTCTTGATATTTCTTCTTTAATCCATTGGTTCAGAGTGTGCTGTTTAATTTCCACTTATTTTTAAATGTTCCAGTTTTCCTTCTGTTATTGATTTCTAGCTTCATTCTACCATGGTCAGAGAACTTACTTTTTATGCTTTCAATATTTTAAAATTCATTGAAATTTCTCTTGTACCTGAACATATGGTTTATCCTAGAGAATTATCCATCTGCACTTGAAAAGAATGTGTAGTCTGCTGTTGCTGGGTGAAGTGTTCTATAAATGTGTTATATCTAATAGGTTTATAGGGTTCATGTCTTCTATTTCCTAGTTGATATTCTATCTAGATATTCCATTCAGTATTGAAAGTGATGTATTGAAATCTTCTAGTATTATTGTAGAACTAGTTCTCTCTTCAATTCTGTCAGTATTTTCTTCATAATTCTGGGTCCCTGTTGTGAGGTGTATATATATTTATAACTGCCATATCTTCTTGTTAAATTGACCCTTTTATCAATATATAATGCCCTTCTCTGTCTCTTATAACAGTTTTTTACTTAAAGTGTATTTTATTTGATATTGATATAGTTCCCCGGCTTTCTTTTGCTTATTTTAGGCTCCCAATATCTTTACCATACTTTCAAACTATTTGTGACTTTGAATTTAAGATGATTCTCTTATAAACAGCATATAGTTGGATGATAGTTCTTTATACATTCTGCCAATCTATGCCTTCTGTTTGGAGAAATTAATCCACTTATATTTACAGTAATTACTGATAAAACAAGACTTACTTCTGCTATTTTGCTAAATTCAATATGTATCAAACCTTTTTTGTACCTCTTTTCCTTGGTTACTGCATTCCTTTGGTTTAGATGGTATTTTGTAATGAGTTGTTTCAAATCTCTTCTCAATTTCTTTTGCATGGATTGTTTAGATATTTTCTTTGTGATTAGCATGGTGATTATATTTAACATCCTAAATCTATTACAATTTAGTTTGCTTTGATACCAACTTAACTTCAATAGCCTATATACACTGTGTTTTTATACCACTAAGTATGTCTTATTTATATTGTTCTCAGCAAAAATTACATCTTTATATGTGTCTAGTAACAAAGATTTCTGACTGTTTTTTATATTTTTGAATTTTAAGCCACAAAATACAACATTACAAATTAAAAATGAGATAATATTGGCATTTATATTTACCAATATTATCTATATCAGAGGTCTTTATTTCTTTGTACACTTTGTGTTACTGTCTTGTGTCCTTCCCTTTCAACCTGAAGAACTCCCTCTAGCACTTCCTATAAGACAGTTCTAGAGGCAATGATCTCCCTCAGCTTTTGCTTGCCTGGTAATGTCTTAATCTGTCCCTCCTTTTTAAAGAACTCTTTTTCCAGATGTATTCTTGGTTGACAATTTTTTCTTTCAGCACTTTAAATATGCCACCACACTGCCTTCTGGCCTCCATGTATTCTAATGAGAAATCAGATATTGATCTTATTAAGGACCTTTTGTGTCACTTCTTTCTTGTTGTTATCAAAATTCTTGACAGTTTAATTATAATGTGTCCTTGTGTGGATTTCTTTAGATTTATCCTGCTTGGATAATGCTTCTTATATTTGTATATTCATATATTTAATCAGATTTAACCATTTTACAACCATTATTTATTAAAATGTTTTTTGGTTCCTTTCTCTCTTCTCTTTCTGGCCTCCTATCATGCATATATCAATATGTTCAGGCCATGTTTATTTATTTCATTCTCTTAACTGGTCATCAGACTGGACAATTTCAATTGTCTTATCTTCAAGTTTGCTGATATTTTCTTCGGCCTGCTCCAATCTGATGTTGAACCCCTGTATTGAATTTTTAAATTTTAGTTACTTAGCTCCAGAAATCTATTTGGTTCCTGTTTATAATTTCTATCTCATTATTGAAATTCTCATTTGTTCTTAAGATGTTTTCCAGATGTACTTTTGTTCATTTTTATGTTTTCCTTCAACTAATTGAACTTATTTCAGAGAGTTGATCTAAAATCTTTGATTAGTTATACCAGAGACTGGGTTTCCTCTGGGACAGTTTCTGGTCCAATTCCTTTCTTCCTGTAACTGGGCCATATTTTCCTGTCTTCTTTCAGGTTTTATAATTTTTTTGTTGAAAATTAGACATTCAGAGTATTATTTTGTGGTCACTCAGGAAATCTAGTTCTCTCAATCTTTGGTCTGCTAGACCAAGAAAAAAAATAAGAAAAAAAGGAAAATGAAAAGGAAGAGAGAAAGTAACAAAAAATGATAAACAAAATACCCTGCTACATACACATACAAAAGGTGTATAGTCCCTTCAAGTCTCTTAGTAGATACCCATTGGAAACTCTTACTGTTGAGGCTGAAACAGAATAGCAAATCCTGCATCCATGCTGGTTCCTCAGGGATTTTACAGACCCAAAAATCACAAACAAGAGAAAGAAGGAAAACCAAATTTTAAAAAATGGTACACTGGACCTTTACGTTCTGGTGACAGATCAGAAGCTACTGCTGCTGAGAGGGTCAAAACTGAGGTTAGCATCTGTGCTGTTTCCTTAGGGGCTTGTTAGACCAACAGACACACCCACAAGAAGAAGAAGGAGAAAAAGAAGAAAGAGAAGAAGAAGGGGAGGGGCAGGAGGGGCAAGAAGGGGAGGAGGAGGAAGGAAAGAAAGGAAAAAAGAAAATGAAAGAAAGAAAGAAAAGGAAGGAAGGAAGGAAGGAAGGAAGGAAGGAAGGAAGGAAGGAAGGAAGGAAGGAAGGAGGGAAGGAAAAAGGGAAGGAAGGAAGGAGGGAAGGAAGGGATAGGGGATAGGGGATGAGGGCAGGGGAGGGGAGAAGAGGGGAGGGGATGAGAGGAGAGGAGATATACTGGTAAATGCTGGCAGGTGGCCTGAACCTTTGTTGCTGAGAAGGTCAACACTCAAACTAGCATCAAAACAGGTCCCTCAGTGATCTGCCAGACCAAAGAACACAAGAAAGAGAAAGAAAATAATAATACAATAAAAAAAATAAAAGATACACTCTAACTCTTTATGTCCTGGTCAATGCCAGTGGGAGGCCAGAAACCATAGCTGCTTAGAAAATACAAAACTGAGGCTAGTATCCACACTGGCCCCTCAGGTGGACTGACCTGACCTTCAACCTCAACTTTTGGAGGATGCAGTTTCCTCTGCCTACCCTGACCCCCTCTGGTTACTCCTGGAACCCAGGCTGCATTTCAGTAACTGCTTCATTCCTACAGCTACTGTAGTAGGCCCAAGAAATTGTCTTGTCATAGTTTGTGCACCCCTTCACTTACACATGATGAACCTTTGGCAGTCCCTCCCTTTGTCTGGCACTCCGTGATTGCTCTTTTTTTTAAAAATTTATTTATTTCCCTCCCCCCCCCCCCACCGCTCCCGCCCCAGTTGTCTGTTCTCTGTGTCCATTCATTGTGTGTTCTTCTGTGTCTGCTTCTATTCTTGTCAATGGCACCGGGAATCTGTGTTTCTTTTTCGTCCCATCATCTTGCTGCATCAGCTCTCCATGTGTGCAATGCCACTCCTGGGCACCGGGAATCTGTGTCTCTTTTTCGTCCCATCATCTTGCTGCATCAGCTCTCCATGTGTGCAATGCCACTCCTGGGCAGGCTGAACTTTTTTTCACGCTGGCGTCTCTCCTTATAGGGCGCACTCCCTGCGCATAGGACTTCCCTACAAGGGGGACACCCCTGCATAAAACTTCTTATTCTTCCATTTTGCATCTTGTACAAATTATTGAAATTTTTACATATAATAATTTTAATTTTTAAAAAATTAAAAAGCTAACTTTTAACCATATATAAAGTTTTACATGGAAGGTAAAATGGTCACAGAGTGCTTTATATGTCAGATACCCAACTCTGTATATATTATCTAATCTTTATGTCAACAACATGAAGTAAGTCTTATCTTCATTTTGCAAATGAGAAGTGGAGTCCCCAAGAGACTGGTTAATTACCCTCACCAGCTATATCAATGGATTCAGCCCCATTTTCTGAGACCCCAAAGTCCCTTTAGATACATTTCCTTAAAGGTAATGAGAATAACACCAACTGAAAGCAAAAATACTCTAACTTCTGGAATTTGAAACCTGGAGCACATTTTGTCCTACAGAGACAGCCCCAAGGTCATGACTTGATCTCTGAGGCTAGCAAGTAATAATTGCACAGTGGTACACTTGTCCTCAATAATGGCTTTGCAAATATCCTCCTAGAGTTTTGCATGAAAGAAAAATTAAAGGCAGATCAGAATGGAGCAGATCCAAAAAAAAAATGAGGAAGAAGGATTAAAGAGACAATAGTGAGCAAAAGATTTGCCATGTTTCAGAAATCTGTTATTCTACTCAGGACTCTAAAATAAAAGCAAATATTTTTTTCTTTCAAGGCTAAATGGTAAAATGGAAAACTAATTTAATGTTGCCTTTGTATTACCTTCAGAACAAAATTAAAGTTACCCTTTTATAGAAAGTTTTCCTTACCAAGGTTAAGAAATAATCAAACAAAATCCTATGAAATTATTCATTTCTCTGTGGTTTTTTTCCTTTTGTTCTTATACAGTTCAGAAAGCTTATTGACTTGTAAGTGACTCTTCATGCTAATATGCACAATATTTGTACATCTATAAGTAATACCCACTTGCCCAGTGGCATTCCACACTGAAAAAAATAGAGTTTTATGTATTAAGCAGTTTCCAAGGCGTCAGCAATTCCATTCAAAGCATCAGCATAATGACTAGTAGCACTACTCAGAGAGTATGTGAAAATTCTTAAGCCACTGTGCTGGATACACCTGGACTTACTGATTGAGCCAAACTTTCCTTCCCCCATCCACATGGTCTCAGCCAACACAGCCCCCTTACAATCGTTTCTTTCTAGGGAAGAGGGACTTGGGAGAGAAGCATGGATTAGACACTCCAGCAAGCCTGGCTGCCAGCAGAGAGATTTGGAGACCAGACTGGCTACATATTTCCAAGGCCTAGAACAAAATAAAAATTTGGGACCTTTTGTTTAAAAAGCAACAAAAAGTAGCATTAAACTAAATACTTTAAAATATGAAGTTTTTTCCTTTTTTGTGTTCATTTCAATTTGTCATGGTGTATTTTATTTGCTATTTAATGCCTTTTTATGTAAACAAAAATTAAAATTTTAAATTATTAGCATGAATTTCCAGTTTTATAAAAATCAATGAACTCAGATGTGAAATCACTGAGATTACACAATTTGTATTTCATAGCTCATATATCCATATGTATTTTGTTTTTACAATAGCGAAAATATTAAACAAAACTAACACAACTTTTTTATTTCATTTCTTGATATGTACATATTCTACCAATACTCTCTACCTTTTGCTTACTGATGAATTAGAAAGAACTGAAAGGAAAAGGAATTATGCATTATCCCAATCTTTGTCTTTCCTTCTATGGCATCATTTTCAGTGTAAGTGGTTGGCTAATAATACAGGAAAGTTAAAACGAGTGAGAAAGGATTTGGTAGTGTTCTTTGGTCTTTCATGTTTCTTAAAATATCAATGCCTTCTTTCTACATTAGAAGCAAGCTCTGACTGGTTTGGAATCTCGCTGAACTCCCACACATGGTGGGTCCACCGGAGTTCTGTCCTCCTGGGCATCATGAATGTTATATGCAAATAAGGAGGCAGGAAATGGCAACACGTCTGAGCATATCTTCTGCTAAGCTCATTCTCTGTTGTCCCATTGAACTCATAAAATACAAGTTCAAAGATAAAATCATTAAGAATTTCATGACAGCAACAGCTGAGCACTAAACCAAGCATGAGTTCATTCTGAGGGAGGGTGTGTAATCGTTAAGGTCACATGCCCATGAACCCAGTCTTGAGAGTGTTGGCTTTGCAAGGGCAGGGGTAGGGGTAGGGCAGGTAGGTGAGAAGGGAAAATTCCCCACCTAAGAAGAACTGGATAATTATTTATAAAATAATTATAAAATAATTATAGTCCACTATCATCCCAGTTCAAGTAAGGTGGACAAGTTGGCCAATATTCTGCCAGAGTATACAAAATGCTTTATGTGCATTCACAAAATTATAGTTTATTGTCAATACTGTTTCCAGCTATTATATATCTAAATGTATTTTTTCAAGTACATGAAAATGTTCAGACCAATTATAATATATCAATGGCAACAATTCTCTTGTATCCCTAGAATGATGGTCATATAGTACTTAAATGTCAAATGTGTATATTAAACCCTCAATATATTTTTGTGAGATACCTCTTGAGCCCCTAAAAATCTCCTAACTAGATAAATAAAAATGATTTTACATGGTCCTGGACTTCCCTCAAATCATTTCCAATGCATATCTTCACACTACAAATTTATTGTTTTTTCGGTTTTCACTAAACACCAATTCCTAAATCATTGGCTATAGTTGAACAATAAAGTATATTTTTAATCAATTCTTGTTACATTAAACAATGAATACAAATCAACAAAGTTAAATGATTCACTTCCATAACTTATATGCACAAATCATGTGATTAAATTTTGTGTCTCAGAACAATTATGAAATACTACTATCCTTAGGCTAAATAATGAAATGACAAACATTAAATCTTCAGATGCCTAAGATCTGCTCTCTATATTTTGTTCATGAATTGTTAAGGAGTTTGCAAAAAGTAAGGACTGTTTGCTACTGATAGGACTTTAAGACTCGTTTTGTTGGGAATCCTAATTGATCTTATTAACTTTTTAAAAAAACTTTTAACCTTAGTGCCATTAACTTTTAACTAAGTTAGAGAAAAGCCTTATAATAGGGTTATCAGGAAAGTCACTAAGTAATGAACTCCGTGAATATGTAGAGATGCTGTTCCTTCATTAAGAATTGAGTGACTCTTCCTGACTCTCTGAATTATGGCATCTCCTTCAAAGATCTTAAAGATTGGTAGGAAAGATAAATACTAAACAATGTTTATTCATGTCTACCTCTGTGTCACAAGATCATGGAATGTACCTGGATCAGGTCCAATATTCCCATGCCCAGATAAAATTGTGAAAAATAAAGTATGGTGGTGGCAATGACTGTGAAACTGCAAAAATCATTTCCAGCAATATGGCACAAGAGTCTACTTCTCCAGGAAGATTTTCATCTGCCATAGTTTTTAACTAAGTTTCATAATTGAAAAGAATTATGGGTAAATAAATACTCTTTTTATAGGTCCAGCAAATCAGTTGAATCATTTATGATAGATTCTGATATGAAACTCCGAATTTAGTGAAATCTGTATTACCTCACACTAGAACGATAAACTCAATCAACATATTGTAAGATGAAGGAAGAAACCACGTTTAAACACTGCCTTTCTGATAATCAGTTTGAAAAACGAAAACAATTCAAGGTCTTATAACTTGGTCTTCTTTGCTACAAAATGTGGTGTTTATTTAAACAGAGTCAAAAGGAAAGCCTACCTACTTTATTATTAATCATGATTTCCACTGAAATCTTTTGCAAAGTATGGGCTGCATAACTCTAGTCTCACAAGACATTCTTACGGAGCAAGTTGTTACATGGTGTGTTGTGGGACCACAAGCTCAAGCACAAGAGAAACTTTCAGCTTTCTCACATAAAACATTTATTACAGTAAGCAATAAATGACCACTGTATTACTTATACAGAATACATGGTCCAAAAGAGCAGGGAAAGAAATACCACCAAGGCCTGGTCTCCTGGGGAGGCCAAAACTGCCTGGGGTGGGGTAGGTAGATGGCAGCTCCACATGCCCCAGTTTGCATCAGAGAAGAGAGACAAATCTATACCGAGTGTGATATTTATCTACCCTCAAGGGGAAGGGATCCCGCTGCTGAGAACTCCTGTCTTGATTAACACCTAGGGATGCCTGGTCCCAGCTTCTGGGTTTAAGTTCAGGCCAGGCCTTTTCATTACACTTAACATCCACCCCCCCCCCCCCCAAGTTGTGGAATGGAGGCAGCACACAGTGGAAGAGGTAGGAGGTAGGCGATGGTGATGGCCATGAAGCGTGAGTCCCCGACGTCCCCAGCAGTCCTCCTCTCAAACCTCTCCACCAGGACTAGCCTACTCCTCCGCTTTATCTTCCAAACACAAGCCCAACTCCCATCTTGGGCATGAAGGTGGAGAGACAGGTTGGGCCTGTCATGGCTCTCAACAATGGCAGTAAGTGTGCTCCAAGCACAGTGATTAGGCCTTTCTGGAGTGATGGTAGCATCCATACTCTCCTTCCCCCCTGGCAGACAACTGAAGAAGTCCCACGTAGAATGTATTTGTGCACTTTGCAGCCAGTTGTCTTGTTGTTGAATTTTAGACATCACCTGTTCCACCTGACTTGAGTTACTAACCCAAGTATAGCAGGAGGTGTTAGCAATAGCACATATGCTTACTAGCTGGGCTAGGAATGTCAGAGATGGTACATGTCTGCCCAAGGTAAGGGAAGTAGCAGCTGCTGCCCAATGGATACCAGATGGTTTCAGCTTGGCCGATCCATCAATGAACGAGTGTCGAGCATCAGGTGGGGCATCTTTAGTTGGGATCCCTAGGATGCCAATACAGGAAGGGAAGAGACTTCATCTAGTCTTGCAACAGGATCATTGTTCAGGGTGGCCTCTGTTACCCACTCATGCAAATGTGTTGCTCTCTGGGGTTCTGGGTGAGCATGATCCTGAATGTAACCCTCCCATTTGATGATGCTCTGTTGTTGGCCACTGACTGGGTGAACTCCTATTGCCCAGGACCCAGGACATGATGGGAATTTCTGGCCATAGGAGGACCAGAGAGCTCTTAACCATCCCTTCTCCTTCCACCAAGGCCTAATAGTACACCAAAAGCTGCCTCAGGAAGGGGAGCATCATTGGGCTTTGTCTGGAAACTTCCTGACTCAAAAACTCTGGGGGCTGTGACTTCCCATTGTTCCCTCTGTCTGCCAGAAGGAACAGTCATCATGGGTCCAGGGAATAGAAACCTACAGCTTGAACAGAGATCTAGGCTCCAAAAGTCCCCGAGGCAGGGCATCTCTTTCTCTATTCCCCAATGGAAAGTACCTACTCTGTAACACCTGACATAGGGTACCAGGAGGATATCAAAATGAGGAATATGCAGGTGCCCTTAAGCAAATAGCACAATGTCTGGGAACATGGTGCCAAAGGGGGCACATCTGCATTCAAGTGCCTATAGTCTACAGTCAGCTGCCATGCTTCATTCACCTTTCTCACTGGCTATTATAGGCAGAGATAGTGGAACAGAGGAAGATAAAAATTTCCATTATGAGTTCAATAATGTTCTTTCCCCAACCAGGCAAGCAATATTGCCACTGCGGGACAATGTAGCAAGGAGATGGGCACACTGCAGATGATGGTCTGCCACTTGTCTAATCGTGATGGCCAGAATTTTTTGGGACAGGATAGCGTATCCTTGTAGTTGCCACTGGAAGGTGCAATGGTGCATGACATCAATTCCTGCAATGCATTCCCTGGTGGGAATCATGGCCAAGAGGTGGCCAAAGGAACATGGGAACCAACCTACAGGGTGGCAGTAATCTCCCATCCCCACACCAGAGTGGAATGCCTCAAACCTCCACATGCTATTTGCCATCCCCTCTCCTCTGTGCCTCCTGGAATAGTGGTAGCTTGGGTGCCTGTATCCAAAGCACCATAAGGCTTGCTCACTGCCCTCAACTCCCATCTTGGACATGAAGGTCGAGGTCATGGTTGGACATGAAGTGGATGAGACTTTTCCACTCAGCCTGGAAGATCAGGCTGGTCATTGCATCCTCATCATAAAGCTGGGACAGTCACAAAAGGAGATCTCCTGGTACCTCTCCAGATCTATCTCTCATATCCCATATCTCCTTTTCCATAAAATCTCTCACTTTCATTTTCACCTCCCCTTCCTCATCTTCAGTTTCAATTGTCTCCTGAATAATGACTGGACTCCCACTTACCTGAAGTCAGTCTGGGTGGACTAAGAGCAGATATTCCTGGTTCTAGAATAAGACCAGATAGAAGAAGCCATGAGCCAAGGGAGGTTTTGCCAGGCAGTGGAAGCCTCTACCTCACTGATCTTGGCTTGGAACCAACCTGACCTCTCCCTTACATTTGTGTGTGTGTATGTGTGTGGGTGGGGGTCGGGGTGGGGGGAGGCTGGTTTCGAGTCCCATTTATTGCTGCCTTTCATCCCGAGAGCAGAGAGAGCATACCCTACGTACCCTAGTCAGGGGTCAGTGCTTCTACCCAGGCTGGTGGGGCAGGAACAACCCCTCAGGTTAGCCCACAGAGGCCACGAATCCTGGGTTGCCCAACATAAAAGGATCAAAAAAGCAATTAAAAAAAACTGCCAAAAAAATATCAAAGTATTCCATACTTCCCCATGCACCCTGCTTGCCGAGCAAAAATCTGGGAAGCAAGTTGCTATGGTGCATTATGGGAACACAGTCTCAGGCACAACAAAAACTTTCAGCAAACAACCACTTTATTACTTACACAGCACGAAGAGTCCAAAAGAGCAGAGAAAAGATCCCATCATGGCCAGTCTCCTGCGGTGCCCAAATCTCCAACTGGGGTTGGTAGAAGGCATCTCCACACACCCCACTTCACATCGAGGAGGAGAGACAAATCTGTTCTGTTTAAACGTGGTATTTATCCACCCTGGGGGGAGGGAGTCTGTCACTGAGAATGCCTGCCTTGATTAGCATCCTTGGCTGCTTGTTCCTGGTTCTGCATTTAAGGTACAGCCAGGTCTTTTCATTAGACTTAGCATCACTCACAGGCTGTGGAATGAAAGGAGTGCAGGACAGAAGAAGGGGAGGAGGGTAGGCAAGGGCTGGGCAACGGCTGCTGAGCATGTGCCTGTGACTTCCCCAGCAGTGCCCTGAAAAACAGTTGCACAAGAAAAGAATTTCATGGTCAAATACGTTAAGTAAATACTACAAATTATGCTACCCCTTGCACATCCCCAACAGATATTAGCATAGTAAAATGCTGAGAAATCCTGCAGTAAAGAAACCTCTGTAATTTCATTTTACCTATCGTCTCCACAAATTACCTGACCACTAAACCCTGTTTTCAGAAGATGTTCTGTGGAACAGTGGTCCATGGAATGTATTTTGGAAAGTATGCATTGGCGCAGGGGTTCTTAAACATTTTTATCCCACGGACCAGTCAGGCGAAAACCACGGACCCCTTACTCAGTCCACACTATCGCGTGCATTATTTAATAAATATATCACACCCACACCAACACAGACCCACAAGAATAATGATTTTTGAATTTCAATTCAAGCTTATGAACCTCTTGTTAGAGAGGCATTAGAGCAAGGAGACATCCATCAACTTTACTAAATAAGTACCATGCTACAATTGCATCAACTCAATTACCAAAGTGTTAATTCATTTAAAAAATATACACTTTTAACATCCACTAAATTTACAGTAAGATCCCAGTCATTAAATATAGGAGATATAAAAGATGGGTATCTGCTTCTAGTTTTCTTGAAAAAAGAAATTAAAAAGATACATCTCCTTCAAGGAAAGTTGCACAGAAAGGCCACATGTGATTATGTAAAAATTAGTGGGGCAGAAATAAGCACTATGGGAGTTGAAAGGGGGAAGGCAATTGAATACACATTATCCACTTTTAGAAACAATGAAAAACACACACACACACCCTTTGTTCCCTTTCAGCCTGTCATTTTTCCTTCCTTTCCCAGAGACATTCGGAATACAAAATGTATTATTTCTTCTGTGCCCACAGCTTTGGCAGGTTGGGATCCCGACATTGTTAAACTGAAAGGCATTCAATATTAGAGTTTATTGTTAAGAAGTCATAGATCTTAGAGCCAGGGTAGAAGAAAGCTCTTGCCTTCATCTAAGCCACCCTATCCTTTGCCGTGGTCACAGCAATGGTCCCAGTGGTCTCCCTGCTTCCACTCTTGCCCCTTTAACTCAAGTTCTCCACATTAGCAGAGTGATTCTTTTCGAATGCAGATTTTTAAAAAAATTATGTTTGACCCTGATTGGGGTCACCATCTCCATTGCTCCAGAAAGCAGGGAGGTGAACACTTCAAATGAAGGGAGAGGTGTTCAAAACCTAACCACGCAAACTTTTCTGTTCAGTTCCATATTGGCTTTGGCCCCAGGTCTAAATGGGGAAACCCTGCGATGCATTCCTTAGGAAGGTGCAACTTTAAGAAGTCTGGTTCAGCTCTGGAAGTCAGACCAGGCTCAGGAATTTTTCTTTTTTAAATTAGAGAAGTCGTGGGTTTACAGAACAATCATGCATAAATCACAGGATTCCCACATGCAAATGAAAATTTTGATCTAATCTTTTTCCAATGGTTGCCATCACACTTAGAATAAAACTCAAACTCTTCACCTGGGCTACAATACCCCGTGGAGATAGAGCCCCAGGCTGCCTCTCCCAATACTCCTCCTGTGTCTCTCCTCACTCTTGAACGCCAGTCCCACTGGCATCTTGCTGTTTCTTCTCCCTCCCCAGCACTGGTGGGTTTGATTCCCTGTCCCCCACGCCCTCTTCATCACGTCTCGGCTCCACTGCAGAGAGACCTTCCTTGGACATCCCATCTAAAATAGCAGCTCATCACCCGCCTGAGCCCCACTTCCTCCTCCGTTCCCCTCACCCTGCTATACTGTTCTTCAATGGATATATTGCTATTTAACATGGTATCATTTATTTACTTGTTTACCTCTGTAAAGGCAGGAAGGAGCATTACTCCGTGGGGTTTTTTTTTTTAAGATTTATTTTTATTTATTTCTCTCCCCTTCCCGCCCACCCCCCCTCCAGTTGTCTGTTCTCTGTGTCCATTTGCTGCGTGTTCTTCTTTGTCCGCTTCTGTTGTTGTCAGTGGCATGGGAATCTGTGTTTCTTTTTGTCACGTCATCTTGCTGTGTTAGCTCTCCGTGTGTGCGGCGCCATTCTTGGGCAGGCTACACTTTCTTTCCTGCTGGGTGGCTCTCCTTATGGAGTGCACTCCTTGCGCATGGGGCTCCCCTATGCGGGGGGCACCCCTGCGTGGCATGGCACTCCTTGCACGCATCAGCACTGCGCGTGGGTCAGCTCCATATGGGTCAAGGAGGCCCGGGATTTGAACTGCGGACCTCCCATGTGGTAGATGGACGCCCTATCCATTGGGCCAAGTCTGCTTCCCCATTACTCTGTTTTGTTGGATGCTACAGTGCCTGGTACATATTAGGCACCCCATAAATGATTATTGAATGAATCCATCACTCAACATATGATTAAATGACAAAATTTACCATCCAATAAACATCTGTGGCCAAACAAATTATATTTCATAGAATGTCTGAATAAATTAGAAAATATACATCTTCTCATCAAAATCCAACAGGTGACTAACTTTGATGGTAACATAGGAATGACAAGTACTTGTTCTGGAAAGGAACTTTCACAGCTTGATGGCCTTGTATAAGTTACTTAGCTGCATGTATCTCAGTTCTCTTAGCTGTAAAAATGGAATAATAACTACTTCACAGAGGTATTTGAGGATTAAATGAGAAATGTATATGAAGCCCATAGGCCAAGTGCCTTCCACGACAGATGATAATTATTATTAATTCCTGAAAGCTTCTCTTAGAGAATATTCTTAAATAGGTAGATGCCTTTTATTAGTTCAAAGTGAAGGCCCTTTGGCCTGCTAATACAAGAAAGATTCTCAGCTATTCACAAAACATATGGTAAGAACCAAGCAAAGAAAAATTTTAGATTATTGTTTTGAACTATCTAGACAAAAAGGTTCTCAGCATTCTAAACGGGTACTGTTTTCACTAATGTTTTTTACTTTGGGGAGACCTCCTGGCTTGCCAGAAGAAAGTTAGATGAAGGTTGTTATTTTTAAATAACTTTTCTTTTGAAAGAGTTTCAGAATTACAAAACATTGCACAAATAATATAGAATTCCCATGTGATCGTCACCTAGCTGTCACCAATGATAATATCATATATAACTATAATATACTGTCAAAACCATGAAGTTAGTGTTGGCACAATACTGTTTTTATCAAGGATTTTTAATCTTAGGGTTAGGAGCTAATTAGGATCATATCTTGCTCCATTAATCAAGCAAATGAGGCACATTTACATATTAGTATATTAAAACTGCAAATTATAAAATTTCCTTCACTTTCAAAGAATTTTAGAAATTGAAACATACTAGTTTCAATCTACTAGAAGTGTGGTCTACCCATTCTGAAAAAACAAAGCATAAAGCCCATAATTTCAAAGGGATGTCGATCATAGAAGCCCCGATTTTAATCTTAATTTTAATCTCTAAAGTCAAAGGCCTTTCTTCCCTGAGAAACTAGTTCCTCACTTTCCCATTAGTTCTGGATACTGCTGTGCATTGGTACTGGAGAGAAAATAAAAACCGAGGTCAGGCTCAGATTCAAGAAGTAACCTGATGTTAGCTAGATGAGGATTAAAGCAGAGATTTACGGAAGAGTCAAGCATGGGCAAAGGGAAAGCACTCCTGAAGGCCAGGGAGGGCCTGCGTGTCCTGCATCAGGAGTCCTCACGGGTTCTCTCGCCCCAGCAGCCAGCGCTGGCCTGGCTAGTCACACACACAAAAACACGTCTCAGGGGTCATTTGCACAAACGAACTTCCCCTTCCTCACACAGCTTCCCTCCCCACCACTTCTCTCCAGCTCTGAATGTGACAGAATAGCATCAATTTAATTTAAAGTCAGCGGAACAAAAAGAGGAAAAAATTGTTCCTTAAAAAAAACAGGAAAAGTACAAACACAAAAATCAGCTACAGGTGAGGCACTGACATTTTTTTTTTAACTGCATGCTTTCGAATGCTCCCTTTTATGTAACACCCTTCAGGACAGTTCATTTAATGTAATGACATGTGAATTCCAATATACTAGATTTGAGATAATCCACTCTTGTTATTAGTATCTTGTGACTGAGAATGTTACTTTTCTTTTTCAGGTGTATCCTGAAAGGATATAGTGGGTGTATTCAGGTGTATTGGAAAAGTCACTGATTATACCCTTTGGATAGAATAGCCAGAAAGAGCAGCTATGTAGAGTCAGGGAAGCATAGAGAGATTGAGAGGTGAGGGATTTTCTTGCTTGTGTTTTTTGTTTATTATTGAAATAATGAAAATGCTCTAATAATGATTGAAGTGATGAACATAACAACCATGTGATTATACCAAATACCATTGTTGTACACTTTGGATGAATCGTATGCTTTATTAATATGTATCAATAAAATTGATTTGTTTAAGAAAAAATCTTTTCTCAAAAAGTGATGATTTTGTTCCACAGAATCAAATAGATTGATAATGACAGAATTACACAGAAGTACCTCCCTCTTCCTTAATGCATGGAGTAGAAAAAGAGGACAGAATTTGGAACCAGGGGACATGGATTTGAGACCTAGCACCACAACTTACCCAGTATGTAGACTATGGAGGGTCTTGCCCTCAGTTTCTTTCTCCATGAGATGGAGAGTATAGTAATACTAACTACCTGGAGAGTTTGTTTGAAGACTCAAATGAGATAATAAATGTGACAGTCCAGGAAGCGGACGTGGCTCAACGGATAGAGTGTCTGCCTACCATATGGAGGGTCCAGGGTTCGATACCCAGGGCCTCCTGACCTGTGTGGTGAGCTGACCGACACACAGTGCTGCTGCATGCAAGGAGTGCCCTGCCACTCAGGGGCACCCCCACGTGGGGGTGAAAAAAGTGTAGCCCACCCAGGAGTGGAGCTGTACACACGGAGAGTTGATGCAGCAAGATGACACACACAAAAAAGAGACACCGTTTCTCGGTGTCGCCTGATAATACAAGCATATGCAGAAGAATACACAGTGAATGGATACAGAGAGCAGACAACGAGGGGAGGAGGAGACAAATAAATAAATCTTTAAAATAAATAAACAAAAATAAATGTGACAGTCCATTACAAATGAAAAAGCTGTGCACATACAAGTTATTATTGTTGCTATATATGGGAAGAAACATATGGTGAAAAGTCCAATTTAAATTCATTAGAAAATTTTTATAAATGAGAAATTTAATGTCATTCTAATTATTTAATAGGTAAGGTTTTCTTTCCCTTCCTTTCTTTTCTGTTTTCCCTTTTCTTTTTAACTGGGGAATGAGAAGGGATAGGAGACATTTTTTTTTCATAAATTTTTTGGCATATGTAGGGTTATTTTTCTCATGAATGTTTTTTTGTAAAACCGGATCTTGTCAATGTAGAAAATGTGGAGGGAAAACTTAGAACTAGTCTGAAAGAGTTTTCATAAGTTTTTATGGTAATGAGAAAAATAACCACAACATGGGGAGCTAACTTCATGAAATTTACATGACCTCCATTTATACTGAGATTACGCCCTTTCTACATTATTCAGTGCAAAAATCCCTTCTCCTGTGAAATGATGGTGATAGTACCTGGCAACCTTTTTGTTGGTTTTCAATGTCCTTACTCTACAAAATAAAAAGTTGACTACCCTATGTCAGGCCCCAATTATTTTCTGAAACTGGACTGGCCCAGGACCCCCTGGTCTCTGAGCACCCTGGACCTGGAAGGTTAATTGGAGATGGCAGGGATGACAGCGGGGAAGCGAGTTCAACTGCCTGTGTTTTGCTCCCTTCCCCAGAGCCCGTGGGGCCCACTGCCCCACATCCTGGCTGTCGCCAGTCCCTGGCTGTGTGTTGGCGTCCCAGCCTCCCTGGCTCCTCATCCCTATCCTTTTTGCTCTCGCAGCCTCTCCTGGCTGGCTTCATCCTTCTAGACTCAGCTACCCAAGTTTGCCATGTGCAGTGACCCTGTGTTGACCCCCAGCCATGATACAAACTGTGGGATTGTAATGAATCTCTAATTACCCACAGCACTGCAATGAGCCATCAGCGCTGCTGCTCAGCTATATTCCTCACCAATTTGGTCATCATCAGGCATTCAGAAGGCAGCGAAACTCTGTGCCTGGAAGCCGGGAGCCCCCCGCAGTCTCTGCCAAATGAGGCTGGCTCTGCTAACTTCTGGGAATGGCAGGATGATTCCCTCCCTTGTTATGAATCAGAGAGGGTGTTTGCACATGAATCATTCAGTTCTGCTTGGGAAGCATGTCCTCCATTTCTATTAATCCCAGTAGTTCAGGCTGAGTGGATGCCCAAGAAATCTGGGGTGATTGCCCTGGGGAATGGGGGAGAGGGGTGGAGGGAGCAGCATTTTTAGTGTCATGTGATAATTCTGAATCCCATATCTTATCCTCAGGCCAGAAAAAGGACATGGCAATTTATTTAGATTTAATAAAATGATAAGCAGCAGGTCTTGATTTTCCAACAACAAAAGGTCATATCCTACCAGTGGGGAAAATTGCTTTAAATAAGGACAATAATAATAGCTCTCCACAGGCCAAACACTATGCTGGAATGTTCATGTGCCTTATGCCTAGTAGTGCCAAAAACTAAACCCAAACCAAACAACAGCAAAGGCATTTTACAGACAAGGAAACTGAGGCTTAGAGTAACTTGTTCAACTGGAAAGCAGCAGAGCTGAGATTCAAAGTCATGTTGCCTCACCCCAAAGCACATGTACTTCAAGAATATTTTAATAAGTGGAACCAGAGAGAAATGCCTGGTCACAAAAGGGAGAAAGATTGTTAATTCACTATCATATCTCAGGTGAATCTCAGGTAAAATTTTTACCTCAGATCTTAGGTGAAAACTAGTTTTCAAATAACAAATTTTATTCTTTAAGGACTGAGAAATTTGTATCGTGAGAATGAAAATAGAGACTTTACTAACTTGAGAAAAGTTACCGAAACACTCGAAAAAGTATTTTATGAATTCCAGAAAAATTTCAGCTCAAATATGCCTGGCACAATTTTTCAATGTTCTCTTCAATATTCAATCCCCTTGCCTGTGGCAGACACTGGGAAAATATAAATAATACAGTTCCACCTTTGAGAAGCTCAAATTATTATCATTGGTATTGCTGTTATTTCCCATTTAACAAAGTGTTAAAAGTTATAACTATAAAGTACCATATTTGAAATTTAGAGCAGATTACTAATATTTCTCTGGCTTTACAAATCCAAGGCTTGTTGTAGCATGAAAGATGTTACACTGTTCAACTTTTGTCTGTGGGAGATGTTTTCCGCTGCTTGACACCGGCTATACCTAAGAATTTGGGGGTGGGGGTGGGGTTGGGATGTCAAGGAATAAATCTACATATTCAGTGATTGTGTCTTAAAACAAAAATGAAGGAGCCATAGGGAACAGTCATAGAACTGTGTTCCTGAAGCCAGTCTGGGTTTCTAGCTTCTGGAGATGTTTTTAGTCCAATGGGTTTTGCAGTCCCATTAATTCCTTGAATTTGCAAGTAATTTGCACTCTTTGTTGTGCAACAAAGCTTTGTGGTTAAGACAATGACACTCTAGTCTTGAGACAGCCTTCCTCAACCTCCTACAACAGATAATAGACAGCAACTTGCTACTTGGGGAGCAGCTTCGTAATTAAAATCCATCGTTCCTAAACCCAACATCTCTGAATCAGGCCATCTCTCAACTCATCAGTAAACTAATAGGAGGTTTGAGCTGGAAGGGAATTTGGAGATTAGCTAACTTCCTCATTTTACAGATGAAGAAACTGACATGCAGAGAAGTGAAGTGATTTCAAAGGTATACTGAAAAGATCTGACATGCAGGATGCTAATAGAGTATAAGACATTTTATCTGGGGAGAAGTTTGCAATACCCCATTTTTGAAGGTTTTGCTGCTGTTTTATTTCCTATATGTCCTGGCAAGGTTGCTGATGGCCTCATTATTCTTCTAAAAGAGAGCTACTTCCAAAGAAGGCTGTTAAGATTTTGGAAGTATGGGTGAAAGCAAAAGGATAGTTAGGACATACCTACTTAGGTTGAATATAACAGGGGAATCCTAAGATCTTTTAAACATTGTGGTTATTAATAATAACTACCATTTACTGAAGCCTTTTATATGTCATACACTATATAGTGCATCACTAATCCTCAAAACAATCCAGAATGTATTCCATTTTACAAATGAAGGAATAAGCGATGTCCTGAGAATGACAGACCTTGTGAGATCAGATTCCATATGACCCCAAAATTTAGGCTTTACCCCTGTAAGTGAACTCAAGGGCTAAAATGAAAAGAGGCCATAGTCTTTATTTTCAAAGAATTTTTAAAAATGTTTGTACTGTGAATTTAAGGCTGGAAGGAAGTTTAGGCAGAATATCTGGATCAAGTCTCTGTACCTGCAAGGCGGCTTCACTCTGAATCAGAGTTCCCTTTGTCTTACTGCAGCACTGAATTAACAAAAGTAAGCCTCTCTGACCCATTTCCAGGTTGGCCTTAGAGGAACAAGGAGTATGCATGGAGTAGGGATAACTCTCCAGGCAAGAATTTACCTTTAGTATTATTCCCTTGCCTGTTATTAATGTTTCTACTTGACAGTTAGAGCTGAACCTCACAAAGTACCTATTAAAATTCACACACACAGCATCAAGAGTTAAGGAGGTTTGGCTGTTCCATTTATAGTACTTCCAGCACTCACTTGGAGCTTAAGAAAAGAGACAATGGGCCTTCCTACAACTCTGCTGGAAAAACAAAAGAACACAACTACATTGTTAAGGAAGTCAGGTAACTGTCTAGAACAAGGCAGCAGAGAGTAATGAACGAATAGAATAGATGTGGGGGAATTTTTTTCAGTCACACAGTTGTGCGTGAATTTTTATAAGTCTCCTGTGGATTTCCCCTTGGTGGCCCAGTATCTCACACTCATCCTTAAATAAGTTTTTAAAAAGTGATTGCTGTTTCCATATGTATTGCAGTTATAATAATGATGATAACCAAAAATTGCATATGATTTGCATGCTTAAAAACTTTCCTAGAGTATATAATTGGAGTGCTTAATCTTGTAGGCTCTGGAGCCAGATTGCCCGGGTTTGAGTTTCAGCTCCATCACTTCCAGCTCTGTGACTATGCGTACACTCCTAAATCTCTTGGTGCTGCCTCAGGTTCTTCCATAAAATTTGCTAATAACAATGCCTATCCCATGTGGTTATTGTGAGGATTAAATGAAACAACACATGTAAAACACTTTGGAGCGTGCATAGGATGTAGTACATGTGCAATGACTATTAGTTCTTATGGTTTTGTGTTTTGGTGTTTGTCCTACAAAAAAGCTCATATATAGTAGAGTCAGTACTTGAACAAGAGGGAAAAAGGCTCTTTTCATTGAATGTTTGCTTTAAAAAATAATATTAAGTGCCCTTATGCTGTCTCCTGCTGCCTGGGTGTGAACATGGAACCCGCTCTACGTAGCCAGGAGACCACTGTTGCTTTGGTAACTCACTCGTTAACTCCAGTGTTTAGAGTTGAGTCCTACCTGAGAGCACCTCAGCAAGGTCCCATGCAGCCATCACAGACCAGTAGCAAAATTAGAAGGAATTGCTTTTGGCATTTTTCCTGCCATTTGATATTTGCAGAGTATTTTGTGAGCCTGCAAACACCTGCTGTGACCTAGATAGATGACAAGCCTTCTTTCCACTTACAATTTCTTCCAAATTAAAGGAATAACTAGAGTCTGTGATGAAAACAGAACTCAAAAGAGTTTTTGCTTTCTTTGCTTGAATCCATCCCTGGAATGAAAACAGCAATAGTCGATCTGGTCTTTGAAAAACAGAATCGAGAGAAAAACAATGCTAATAATTATTGCTAATATTCGTTGAGTGCTTATAATGTAACAGATGCTGGTCTAAGGTTTTTAGGTGTACTGACAACAATCTTATGAGACAAATACTCCTATTCCTTCTATTTTACAAATGAAGAAACCAAGGTATAGAGCTAGATGAAATTATTTACCCAAAATTGCATGGCTGCTGAGGGGTAGAGCTAGGATTCAAACCCAGGCAGTCTCACTCTGGGGCCTACATTCTTCATCACCATGCTATAAATGGAATTCTGCCTGAGTCTATAATCTAATGAAGTCATTTCACACTTTCCTGTACCCTTTCTTTTGTGGGAGGAAACAACTACTGAAGTTTTGCATAAAAACATATTCCAACACACAATGTAGAGGGTGGTCACCAAGGTAAGATGACTTTCTGTGAAGCTTACCATCAGTTATTTTGGTAAATTCACCACTGTCCAGGGTCTCCCTTATAAGGTCAGCAACTGATTTTTCCATCACACCAAAAAAGAAGCCACCTTTCAGGGGTGTACTCACCTCTGAAAAGACTAGAGGGCAAACCATAATGTTAAAATAATTATATATTCTAACATTAACAGCTATTTATTGAATGCCTAGGTATTGGTGATACAATACTGATTCTAACAATTTCAAATAAGATTAGTTTCAAGCCTATTTCCATTGTGCTATTCAACATTGTATGGAAGTTCTAGCCATAGCAATTCAGCAAGAAAAAAGAAATAGAAGGCATTCAAATAGGAAAGGAAAAAGTGAAATTATCTCTATTTTCAGAAGATGTGATCTATATAGAGTAAATCCTAAGGAATCAACAAAAAAGCCTGTAGAGTTAATAAGCAAATTCAAAAAAGTTTTGGGGTACAAGATCAATATTCAAAAATCAGTGATGTTTCTATATATCTGCAATGAACAATCCAAAAAGAAAATCAAGAAAACAATTCTATTCACAGTAGCAACTAAAAGGATAAAATATGTAGGAATAAATTTAACCAAGGAGTAAAGAACTTGTTCACAGAAAACTATAAATCGTTACCGGAAGAAATTTTAAAAGACCCAAATAAATGGAAAGATATTCCATGCTAATGAATTAGAGGGCTCAATATCATTTACATGTCAGTAATACCCAAAGCAATTTTCAGATGTAATGCAATCCCAATCAAAATTCCAACAGTCTTCTTCACAAAATGGAAAAGCTAATCGTCAAAGTCACAAGAAATGGCAGGAGGCCTCAAATGGCCAACACCATCTTGAGAAAGAACAAAGTTGGAAGACTCAATCTTGAAAAAGAAGAATAAAGTTATAGGACACATAATTTCTCATTTAAAAACTTACTACAAAGCCACAGTAATCAAACAAGTGTGGTGCTGTCATTAGGACAGATGTATTGACCAATGGAATAGATCTGAAAGTTCTGAAATAAACCAACACATATATTGTTAGCTGACATTTTTTTTTTTAGGAGGAACCAGGGATTGAACCCAGGACCTCATACATAGGAAGCAGATGCTCAACCACTTGAGCTACATCTGCTCCTTCAACTGACTTTTGACAAGGATGCCAAGTCTAATAAATGGGGAAAGAATAGTCTTTTCAATAAACAGTGCTGGGAAAACAAGAATATACATATGGACCTAAGTATAATGGCTAAACCATAAATATTTGGAAGAAAACACAGGGGCAACTCTTCATGATCTTAGATTTGGTAATGGATTACTAAATATGACACCAATAGCACAGCAATAAAATGAACAATATATAAATTCAGTTTCATCCTTCCACAAATCAAAAACTTGTGCACCAAAGAACATTATCAAAGAAGTGAAAAGAAAACTCCAGAATGGGGGGAAATATTTGAAAATCATACATCTGATAAGAATTTAATATCCAGAACATGAAAAGAACCCCTACAACTCAACAAGAAAAAGAGAAACAACTCAATTTAAAAATGGCAAAAGATTTGAATAGACATATCTCCAAAGAAGATATACAAATAGCCCATAATCACATGAAAAGATGTGTTCAGCATCATTAGCCATTACGGAAATGCAAATAAAAACAATTATATACCACTTCACACTTTCTAGAATGGTTACTGTTTTTTTTTTAATGAAAAATAAGTATTGGGGAGGATGCAGAGAAATAGGAACCCTCATACATTGTTGGTGAGAATGTAAATGGAAAGTTGTTGTGGAAAGCAGTAGGTGGTTGCTCCAAAAGCTAGATATAGAATTCCCATATGACCCAGCAATGCCACTTCTAGGTATATACTCCAAAAAATGAAAAATACTAATGTTCATAATGGCATTAGCCACAATTACCAAAAGTTGGAAGCAACCCAAATGTTTGTCAGCTGATCTACATATAAACAAAATGTATATACACACAATGGAATATTATTCAGCCGTGAAAACGAATGAAGTCCTGATACATGCTACAACATGGATGAACCTTGAGACATCATATGGAGTGAAATAAGCCTGACAAATATTGTATGATCTCACTTATATGAAATAACTAGAATATGTAAATTCATAGAATCTAAAACTAGAGTACAGGTAACCAGGGACTAGGGAAAGGTTGGGACAGGGGAGTTAATGATTAATTGGTACAGAGCTTCTGTTTAGGTGGTGGAAAAGCTTTAGTAATGGATGGTGGTGATGATAGCACAAAATTGGGAATGTAATTAACACCACTGAATTGTATATTGGGAAGTGATTAAAATGGGAAATTTTAGGTTGTATATATTTTACTAGAATAAAAAATTTTTAAAAACACATGGAACTGATCAAGTGTGAGCACTAATGTAAACTATAGACTATAGCTAAGAGTATAATTAAATATGTTGTTTTATCAATTTCAACAAAGATACCACACTAATGCAAAATGTTTATAATAGTTAAAAACTGTAGGGGGGTGGTATATGGGAATGCTGTACATTCTGTATGATTTTTCTGTAAACCTACACTGCTCTAATAAAAAAATGAAAAACTTAGCTGACCAAATCTAGCAATTAAAAAAAATACTGTCATTGCAAGCTGAATGCAACGTGAGTTAAGGATTGGATAATACATTATTGCAATTCACTGAATTCCTAGGTATATACCCAGATAAACTAAAAATTTAATGTTATAATTACAAGTGGGTAAATGTGTCGAGAAGGTGGTTCAGCCATGGGGGAGAAAGAGACAACCAGAGACAGATATAAGGAGCACCTACCTATACTCTGTCTTTGGAAGAGGAAGTCTTACCTATAGGATTTGGAAGTTTTTCTGGTCCCTGGCTTGGAGATAAATATAAGTGGTTGAAGCAATTAGAAAGATCACTGTTGTATGACATACATATTTCAAATCATTTTTTGCCTGATTCTTCTGAACATCTAGTTCATATAAAACATTACATACTGACTTTATATGTTCATCTTATTTCCTGGGTAGATTTGCCTTCAGAAAAGGAATAGACCTAGGTTTTCACTATTTCTAATTCCTGAGGATAATTTTTTAGTAAATAAAAAACCTAGCCTCTGATTATGATTTGGCTCCTCACATAACTTAACCATAGGAAGAGGATTTTATGCCAACCTGAAGTCCTCAAACTCCATAAATTTTGAGAAGCCAACAAATTCAATTTAATATATTCAAAATTGATATGGAAAAGTGATGTATACATCTGAACACATATGTGTATACATGAACGCCTGTCTTTACAAGTCAGTTTTATGGGAAAGTTATAAATTTTTTGAGAGAGTCTAAAACTTAGCAAAGACAGACAAACCAGCAGAAACACTAGACAGTGGGCAAACTATCTACCTGCAGATTTACCTCATGAGGATTTTGTTATGAATAAGTAAGTGGCAACATAAATAGCCATACAAGATCAGCTGAATCTGTTAGGGCCTGAATACGAAAAAGATGTTTCTTGACAACAACACCTTGTACCTCCTTTGGTTGACCTTTCTTTTTTTCTTACCTGACTTTTTTTTTTTAACCTGCCAATGAATTATGTCCACTCAGTGCTGCCTCTGGTCCATTAATTTTGCTAGGTCCTCTTTGAAATTTTGGAAAACATGCTTCTCAGGTGATTGCAATATGAGTCAAGTAGAAAAAGAGGTTGTCAACAGTCCCCGTGAGGTCCTAAGGCTTGGCAGTGGGTTTCGTGTGGAGCCTGATGCTGTCACTGCATCAGTCAGCCAGGAGCACACTATTATTATCACAACCAGTCATTCCACAGTGTAATCACAACAAGAGAAAAGAAAGCATTCTCTTCACAAATGACTGCCATCAATTTGATCCCTTAACCTTGAGAAGCACTGGAATGTCACAGGTAGGAGTTTCCCTGTGGCACATCTACATATCCTTTCCTCCCACTGCACTTCCTCCTCCCTCACCTTAATCTTCATTCTTCTCAAACTGGAAGATAGTCATGGATGATACTGTTTAAGCACTAGGATTTGGCTACAAGCCCAAAAGACAAACTGAAAGTGCCACAGAGGTGAAGGAAAGGTGTAATTTTGGTCTGTTGCAGAAGAAAATGCAAATCCAGAAGCAGAGGTTTCAGTCTCTAGTAGCATATGACAGTGCTCTTTGAAAACTATTCTCTAAGCTTCAACAAGTGATCCTTAGCAGGACCAGCATCTGGACAAAGTATAACGAAGAAAGTAAAGTTTGACATCTTTGTCTGCACCTACATTTCCTTCCTTTCTTCCCTATCTTCTAACCAAGACCTTTATCCATGAATCTAACATAATCTGCCTTCACTAGTTATCATACTGTCCCTGGATTCATCCAATATTATAATACACATAAATGTTTAAGGGCCTACTATAGTTTCTGTATGCTTTCTAAAGGACTTGTATTTGAATTTAAATTTTAGAAATTAAAAGACATAGGGCAAAGTTGCCAAATTTCTTGAAAATAATAGTAATGCAAACATAACATGCTGAGACCAGCTGAGCAATAGTTCTGCAGGAAGGGAAGGCAATGCAGAACTAAAGAAGTAAAGTGACGGAAAGAAAACACAAGAGAGGAAACAAAGATTGGACCAAGGGGCTTCACAGCTTCTGAAACTGAGAGCCTCAACCCTAGTTTCTCCATGGGCATTTATTTGAAAGCTTAACGAGCAGCTGTGGGCTATAAGAAGCAACTCGCAACATAAGCAGCAACTTGCAACATCTACAATAAGGTACAGGAACATCTTGCACTATAACAAGAAGCAACTGGCTACATCTACAATAAGGTAATTTATAATAACAGGAGGCAACTCAGAACATTTTGTACAATAACAAGAAACACCTAATAAGTAAGCCAGTTTCCCACAATAATAACATACTGGAATTTTTAAGAAACAGCTAAAAAGGTTATAAGGAGAAATTTTATAATATTAAATACCCATATACCAATTAGAATTTTTAAAGTAATGAATTAAACACCATTTTAAAAGCTATAAAAATGAAAAAGTACAGCAAAATAAAGATAAAAGCAGAAAATAATTCGTTAGAAAATTGAAAAACAGTGTAATATATATTTTAGAATCTGATTATTTGAAACAAATCAACAAAATAGACACAGAACTAGCTAAGCTCTATAAGGAAAAAATAGAAGAGACTTACGGTTCTGGCTATGGAAGATTAGTTGGTAGAAGTAACATGAATTATACAAAAACTCTTCCAGAAAATGGAAGAGAAGTGACACTTTTCAAGGTATTCTGTGAGGTCAATATTATGCTGACCCCAAAACTAGACAAGAACATTACAACAATGGAAAACTACAGACCGATAAACCTCATGAACATAAATGCAAATTTCTTAACAAAGTTTGAGCAAATTGAATCCAACAATATGCTAGAGTGATTGATATTGCCCACAGATCACTGGTATTCTGTTCATTTCTTTCATTCAGACTTCTTTCTCTGCTTCATTTTGCATAGGCTATTGGCCTTTCTTCTTAGGTCTAATATGCTTTTAATCCCATCCAGTAAAATTTTCATTTTTGGAAGATCCTTTTGGGCCTCTCTATTTCCACCAATTGGAATGGAAGATCTTTTTAATATACAATGATGGAGCAACTAAATAAGTGTATACAGGAAAAATGAGCCTTTATCCTTACCCCACCCATCTGTAAAAATTAATTTGAGATAAATCATAGAACTAATTAGGAAAGTTAAAGCTATACACCTTCTAGATGAAAATATAGAATAATATCTTCATGACTTGTGGTTGGCAAAAATTTTTTAGGGCATAGAAAGCTCTAACCATAAAGGAAAAAAAAATGATAAACTGGATTTCATCAGCATTAAAACTCTGCTCTTTAAAGGACATAAGAATGTGAGAACACAACTTTAGGCTGGCAGAAAAAATTTGCAAAATATATATCTGACAAAGAACTGATATTGACACTATATCAAGAAATCCTTCAGTGAGTAGAAACAAGTTAATGCAATAAAGAACGAGGCAAAATATTTGAATGGGCACTTCACAAAAAAAATATATACAAATGGTCAATTTATGTAAATGCGCAATAGTATTATGCATCAGGGAAATGCTAATTAAAACTGTAAGGAAATATCACCACATATCCATCATAAATGGCTAAAATTTAAAAGACTGATAATATGCAGTGTTGGTGAAGATGTGGAACAACTGAAACTCTTAAATATGTGTTGGTGGGAGTGTAAAATGATACAACTTTTTTGGAAAATTGTTTAGCATTTTCTCTTAAAGAAAATATGCAACTATCCTATGACCTATCAAATCAGCTCATAATATATATCCAAAATAAAAAAAACAACAACGAGTGAATGTGTCTACAAGAGGCATGTAGAAGAATGTCCAAAACAGGGCAATGGATAAACAAATTGTATTATATTCATAGAATGGAATTATATTAAGCAATAAAAATGAACAAACTTATGATGCCTATAACATGTTGAACCTCAAAAACATTATATTGAGTGCAAAAAGGCAGATGTAAAAAGTACATAGTGTGTTTTTGGATAGTAAAACACAATGGTATAAATATGTCAATTCTTTCTCAGTTCAATATATAAATGCAATGCAATTTAATAAAAATGCCATCAGGGTTTTTTTTTTTTTTTTCTGGAGTTGGACAAAATGATTATAAATTTCATTTGGAAGAACAAAGTAATAGCAGTTGTAAAAACCCTGTAAAAGAAAGAAAATGGAGATAGAGGTCTAGCCTTACTTGTTATTAAAATATAGTTGAAACTCCTATAAAAGTAAATGAGTCTGGTAAGAACAAACAGAATTATCAATGGAACTGGATAGAAAATCCAGAAAAAGATCCAATGCATTTGGAAATGAAATACATGATAAAGGCAGCATCTCAAATCAATGGAGAAAAGATGAACTTTTTAATAAGAGAACTGGGATAATAACCATATAGTAAAAGACCAAATTGGACCCATTTTTCATACCCCACACAAAAGTAAATTCAAATGTATCAGAGTTAAATGTTAAAAAATAATGAAACCATACTAGTACTAGTAGAAAGCATAGAAGTTCTCTTTAACTTGAGAAGGAAGCTAGATTCCTAACTATATAACTCATAATCTAAAAGCAAAAGAAGAAAAAATGACATATATGATAATACACAAATTTTAAAAGTTAAATTGCAAAAAATAAACACCATAAGCAAAGTAAAAAGTAAATCAAAAGCATCAAAGTACTACAAACACAACAGAGTATTTTCAGCATATTGTTATTGGTAGTATTGATGATATTATCATTTGGGTTCTGTAGTATATTTATTGTGGGATAAAGCTAATAAGCAATTATACTAGTGTCACTCAGAGTCAGGAATTCTGATGTGAAACCAAGAGTATAGATGTCAAAAGAATTTTTGACTGAGTTTGAATTTGAATTATCAGTGTGAAAGCATGATGTACTTTGCTCTTTAAAAATACTCATGTCTTAGCTTTGTCCATTGCAAAAGCCTAGAAATAATGACCAATCCAGAAACAATAGGCACCCTTAGTATCCAGTAGGTGGTCTTTAGGTACTATTTGCATTAAAAGGAACCAGAGCTCCTTGAAAAAAATGGCTGATATCAGGAGTGGGACAGGAAATATATAATACCTTGTTATTACACCAGAAAACAAGGAAATTACAAAATACTATTGGGATTGTGTCAAATGGAATCAACAACCAACTAGAAAAGGCCGCCTCTGACTAAAGACAGAATAATTGAACAGCAATAAGAAAAACATCTAAAATGGATTGAAACACCAGGTATGTTTATATAATGTATTCATAATGATACTTTAAAATTCATTGGTTACTTTTAGAAAAATGTTAGAGAACTCAGTCATTATTTTTTAAACTGGCTAATAAAAGGACAGAAATAAGCATTTATTCTGCCTTTATTATATGAACTTACCTCAAGGTAAATAAATAGTTGATAAAGAAGAGTTCCTTAGAGAAGTGTTTAAGCTAGTAAATGAAGAAGTAATAATAGAATATTATTTGCAACTCCTAATGAATTAATGGATCAAGGTAATGATGATTGATGGCTGTTAACATCTCATAAAGGGAAATATTATGTGCCTCCAGATGGATATACATAATACAAAGTATGAAGTATTCTTCCTAAAAAAAAAGAAAATGGTCAGACTTGAATGTGATCAAACCTCTATATCAAACTATCCAATTTATGGACAATAAAAGGTCAAGAAAACAGTTTTTGTTTGCTAAACATATTCAAGGGAATATGTATAGCAAAATCCACAGACTGAAAATTCAACAGGACAAATAATCTCAACAAATAAACTGTTAATAAGAAGAAAAAAAAAATAGAGGAGAACCTATAGATTAAACAAGCCTTCAGAGATACATTAACCAATTACAATTTATGGATCTGATTTGGATCCTGTTTTGAACAAACTATATGTAAGTAAAACAGCCAGGAAGTTTTTAACACACTGGATATCAAGAAACCATTTTAATTTTTAGGTGTGATATTGCATTGCAGTTATGCTTAGAATGAGTTTTTTTTTAGATATACATATTAAAATATTTACAGATGAAATAATATGACATTTGAATCTCCTTTAAAAGAACTGGGCAAGGGGACAAAACAAATGATGGTAATTGTTGAATCTGGATGAGGGGTACATGGGAGTTTATCATACTATTCTCTCAACTTATTTGTATGAAATTTCCCATAATAAACTAAAAAAACACTTTAAATATCCTTGTTCCTTTTTCATTCACTCACCCATTTATTCAAATTTTATTGAACAACCATTCAGGATTTGAAAAGAAACAAAAAAACCCACAAATTTTAATTTACATAAATCTGTAGGAAATAAAAAGAAAAAATAGTAAAAAAAAAATCAGAGCAGAATCCTTTTCAATGAAGGTGTTTTCCTTTTCTCCATTCAGTACACAATTAAAACATTTCTTTTATCAGTGCCATATAAACTACTTTGAAATTATCATTTGTCTTCTTCCCATAAAAACAACAACAAAAAAAAACCCAAAACAAGCAAAAAATCTTTGATAAGCTTCTAGTTGGTGAACCTTATTCCATCCCTGGGTAAATGAAGTGGGTGAGCTTGTTTTCATTAGCCTCAGAATATCCTAGTTAGGTCCTTTTCTTTACCTTCATGCAAATGCCTTCTGGTCTACCCCACAACCCTACCTTCCTCATTTGGTAAACTTGTCTATCTGTGGTATTTGTTACCTTTATAGGATTATTTGATTAAGTACTAACTATATTAAATGCTGTGTTTAGTATTCAAGATATGTATTTTGAAATATACATAGGTATGTGATTTCTATGTAGAATATTAATTACTGTATTTTTAATTAAAATTCTTTCTGGAGCATCTGTAATAATTATAGACACTCTGACTAACATTTCAACTAATCCTAGTAAAGATTTATCTTTCATAATGTATTCTAAAATAATATATTACTTCTCTCCAAAGAATTCAGCTTGAATTAATCATTTATATATCATCTCACTTTTTATGTTATGCGTCGTCTTCTCTTTTTTTAACTAGACATAGTTCAGAGAAGCAGGTTACACATTGAAGAAGATGTGGGTTTAAAATGGACATTTTAAATGAAGAAAATAAAATGATGAGCTCTAGGTAAAATTTCATGAAGAAAAGGACAGATTGATCACTCATGAACAAAAGAATCAAATTATACACTTGCATGAAGTAGCTCTGATCTATATAACATGACAGAAAATGGTCAAAATGTTTCAACTACCGAATTAGTTAAGCTGAAAAAGTAAAGAATATATTGATACATATAAAGAGAACATGGAAGATATTTTGAAATATTTGTTCTGTTTATTTAGCATAGGAGGTTGGAAAGAAATACTAACCTCAGAGGTAGATGGTGATATAATCTAAAGCCATTAGACAGGGAAATAGATGTGGCTCAACCAATCGGGCTCCCGTCTACCATATAGGAGGTCCAGAGTTCGATGCCCAGGGCCTCCTGGTGATGGCAAGCTGGCCCACATGGAGTGCCAGCCCATGTGGGAATGTTGCCCTGCACGGGAGTGCCATCCTGCGTGGGAATACCACCCAGTTAGGGAAAGCTGCCCTGCACAGGAATGCTGACCAATGCAGAGAGTTGGCACAGCAAGATGATGCAATAAGAGACACAGAGGAGAGAAAATAAGAAAATGTAGCAGAACAGAGAGTTGAGGTGGTACAAGAGAGTAACTGCCTTTCTCCCACTCCAGAAGGTCCCAGGATTGGTTCCTGGAGTCACCTAATGAGTATACAAGCAGACACATTAGAACACACAGTGGATGGACACAGGAGCAGACAATGGGCGGAATGGGAGGGGGGAGGAATAAATAAAAATAAATCTTAAAAAAATAAAAAAATAAATCCATTAGTCTGTTGGCCATTTGGAACAGAAATGACAAAGCATCCAGTAGAAACACAAATAATAGGCAGATGTATAAAAATAAGGAGGAAAGGTTCACAGCAAATATGTTTAAGATGTGTAAATGAGAGTTTTAGGTTAAGTTATGAAGTATTTATTGCAATTTTTCCCAGATGTATTAGTCAGCCAAAAGGGTGCTGACTTAAAATACCAGAACTCTGTTGGCTTTTATAAAGGGTATTTATTTGGAGTAGAAGCTTACAGTTATCAGGCCATAAAGCATATGTTACTTTCCTCACCAAAGTCTATTGCCATGTGTTGGGGCAAGATGGCTGCCAAGAGTTTATGTTTCTTGGGTTCCTTTCTTCCTGGGGCTTGTTTCTCTCCAGGCTCAGCTGTTGTGCTCATTCCACAAGGCTAGCTATAGACTATCAGGCAAACAGCTCTGGCATGTGTAAGGAGCTGTCTCTATTCCTCTGTGTTCTTCTCCTGTTTACCTCCTGGGCTCCAGCTCAAAACTTAAGAATCAAAAACTCCAACATCAAAACTCCAGCTCTGGGGAAGCAGACTTGGCCCAGTGGATAGGGCATCTGCCTACCACCAGGGAGGTCCCAGTTCAAACCCCCGGCCTCCTTGACCCGTGTGGAGCTGGCCCATGCACAGTGCTGATACACGCAAGGAGTGCCATGCCACGCAGGGGTGTCCTCCATGTAGGGGAGCCCCATGCACAAGGAGTATGCCCTTTAAGGAGAGCAGCTCAGCGTGAAAAGAAAGTGCAGCCTGCCCAGGAATGGCACTGCACACACCGAGCGCTGACACAACAAGATGACGCAACAAAAAGAAACACAGATTCCCATGCCGCTGACAAGGATAGAAGCGGTCACAGAAGAACACGCAGGGAACAGAGAGCAGACAACGGAGGGGGGGCGGGAATGAAAAATAAATCTTTAAAAAAAACTCCAATTCTGTCCTTTGCCATGTCTTTTATCACCTCCTTGGGGGGTGGGACACAACACCCTATTGATGTGACCCAATCAAAACCCTAATCATAATTTAATCACACCCAGGTATAGACAAGTATACAAACATAATCTAATATCTATTTTCGGAATTCATGAACTGTATCAAACTGCTACACAAGACTTTTGGGTCTCGCAGATCTACAAAATATATATATTTTTAAATCAATGGCATTGACAAAGGAGTGCTAACTTTCCTAAATATATTTTAAATTATCACCTGCTATCTTTCACTTTTTATTCGAAATGATATTTTAATGAAAAAGTAGGAAAGATATAATTTCAAAAAGAAAACAGTCCTCAAATCACATAGATTAATGACAGGTATCAGTCTAAATACCATTTTAGCAGAGCTGGTTTTCCTTTTATTAAACTCCTTTAAAATTCAAACTATATAAATAACCTATATGTACAATACAGAAAACTCGAAAACCTCAGAAAATCACTACAAAAAATAGTTTTACTCTCTCCATCTATTAATAACCACAACTTTATATGCATGATTCTGCCTTTTTACATAGATGATTGATAATCGTTATTAACCAAGAAGTTATTATTCTGTATTACTGTTCTTATTTTTTCATTTAGAAATGTATCATGAGTATTTCTCAGGAAAATAAATATTCTCCCACAACATTATTTGTTTCCTTTTGTTTCTTCTTTTAATGATTTTATTCACCTACTACAATCCATCCAAAGTGTACAATCAACAGTGCTCAGTATAATCAGGGTTGTGCACTCATTATCACAGTCAATTTTAGAACATTTTCATTACTCCAAAAAGAAAAACCCCATACTCCTTACACACCCCTATTTTTGGCACTTAGCATTTGTATAGTAGCTTTGTTACAATTGATGAAAGAATATTACAATATTACTGTTAAATGTAGTCCATAGTTTACACTAATTGTATTTTTCCCATATTCCACCGTATTATTAATACCTTGTAATAGTGATGTACATTTGTTCTAGATCAGGGAAGGACATTTTTGTATTTGTACTATTAAGCACATTCATCACACACAACCTGGTTAACTGTGTTATAAAGTCCCAAGTTTGTTCTCTAGGTTTTCCTCTATTGAGAAATATGACCCTAAATTTCCCCTCTAATCACAATCACATCCATAAATCAGCTCTGTTAATTATACTCACAATAATGTGTTGCCATAGTCTCTATCCATTTCCAAACATTTACTATCAACCTTATTAAAAATTCTACAGACATTAAGCATCAGCTCACCGTTCTCAACTCATTCTATTTCCTGGTAGCCATCTATTCTAGGTTTTAGTTCCATGTATTTACTCATTGTAATTAGTTATTTGTCCTTTTTCATCTGGGTTATTTTACTTAACGAATGTTCTCAAAGTTCATCCATGTTGTTGCAGGATCAGGACTTCAGTCCTTCTTCTGGCTGAATAATATTCTATCATATGTATATACCACATTTTGTTTATCCATTTATTAGATTGTTTGGGTTGTTTCCATCTTTTGGCCATATTGATTAATGTTGCTATGAACATTGGTCTGCAAATGTCTATTCATATGCCTGCTTCCAGTTCTTCTGAGTATATACCTGGTGGCAGGACTGCCAGAATGTATGGCAGTTATATTAATATGTTTAGCTTCCTAAAGAAGTGCCAAACTCTTTCACAGCAGTTGTACCATTCTATATTCCTGCCAACAGAGAAGGAGTGCTCCTAATTCTCTATATCCTCTCCAAAACTCGTAGTTTTCTGGGTTTTTTTTGTTGTTGTTGTTGTTTATTTGTTTGTTTAATAGTGGCCATTCCATGAGGTGTGACATGATATCTCATTGTAGTTTTGTTTTTCATTTTCCTAATAGCTAGTGATGTTGAACATCTTTTCATGTGCTTTTTAGCCATTTGTATTTACACTTTGGAAAAAATGTCTATTCAACTGTTTTAATTGGGTTGTCTTTTTATTGTAGAGTTGTAGAATCTCTATGTAATTCATGGATATTAAACACTTATTTGAAATGTGGTCTCCAAATATTTTCTCTCATTGAGTAGGCTGCATTTTCATCTTCTTGACAAAATCCTTTGATGCACAAAAGTGTTTATTTTGAGGAGTTTCCATTTATCTATTTTTTTTCTTTCATTACTCATGCTTTGGGTGTAAAGTTTAAGAAAACACCTCCTACCACAAAATCTTGAAGATGTTTCTCTACATTTTCTCCTAGGGGTTTTATGATTCTAGTTTCACATTTAGGCCTTTGATCCATTTTGGGTTAATTTTTGTATCAAGTGTAAAATAGAGGTCCTCTTTCTTTCTTTTGGATGTTGATATCCAGTTTCCTCAGCACAATTTGTTGAAATGATTGTTCTGTCCCAGCTGAGTGAACTCACAGCCTTGTAGATGTGCAGGTTAATATGTCTATTTTTATGCCAGTATCATGCTGTTTTTACCAAAGTAGCTTTGTAATATGTTTTAAAGTCAGGAAATGAAATTCCTCCAACTTTGTTCTTCTTTTTCAAGATGTTTTTGGCTATTCAGGGTCCCTTACCATTCCAAACAAATTTGATAATTGGCTTTTCCATTTCTGCAAAGTTTTCTATTGGAATTTTGATTGGGAGTGCATTGAATCTTTAAATCATTTTGGATAACATTGACATCTTAACAATATTTAGTCTTCTAATCCATGATGATGGAATGTCCTTCCATTTATTTAGGTCTTCTTTGATTTCTTTTAGCAATGCTTTGTAGTTTTCTGAATACTGGTCTTTTATACCCTTAATTAAATTTATTCCTAAATATTTGAGTTTGCTATTGTAAATGAAGTTTTTTCTCTGATTTCCTCTTCAATTTTCTTATTACTAGTGTATAGAAACACTACTGATTTTTGCTGGTTTGTCTTGTATCCTGCTACTTTGCAAAACTCATTTATTAGCTCTAGAAGCTTTGTTGTAGATTTTTCAGGACTTTTGAGGTATAAGATCATGTCATATGCAAATAATGAAAATTTTACTTCTTATTTTCTGATTTAGAGGTCTTTTATTTATTTTTCTTGCCTAATTGCTCCAGGTAGCACCTCTAGCTCAATATCAAATAACTGTTGTGACAGTGGGCATCCTTGTCTTGCTCCCAGTCTCAGCAGGAAAGCTTTTAGTCTTTCACCATTGACTACAAGGTTAGCTGTGGATTTCTCATATATGCCCTTTTATCATGTTAAGAAAATTTCCTTCTATTCCTACCTTTAGGGGTGTTTCTATCAGGAAAGGATGCTGGGCTTTGTCAAATGCTTTTCTGCATCTTTCAGGATGATCATGTGCTTTTTCTCCTTCAATTTGTTGATGTTGTACATTATACTGATTGATTTTCTTGCATTGAGCCACCCTTGCATACCTGGGATAAAACTCACTTGATCATGGTGTATTATATTTTTTAATGCGCTGTTGGATTAGATTTTCAAGCATTTTGTTGAGGATTTTTGCGTCTACAGTCATTAGAGATTGATCTGAATTCTTCTTTTCTGGTTTACTTTATCTGGCTTTGGTATTAGGATAATGCTGGCTTCATAGAATGCATCAGGTAGCAATTCTTCCTCTTCAGTTTTTTGGAAAAGTTTGAGGATGATTGGTGCTAATTCTTCTTCGAATGATTGGGAGTATTCACCTGTGAAACCATCTGATCATGGTCTTTTCTTTGTTGGTAGGTTTTTGATGACTGATTCAATCCTTTTACTTGTGATAGGTTTGTTGAGGTCTTCTATTTCTTCTAAGCCCAGTGTAGGTTGTTTGTGGGTCTAAGAAATTGTCCATTTCATCTAAGTTGTCTAGTTTGTTGGCATACATTTATTCATAATATACTCATAAGGTCTTTTTTAT
Organism: Dasypus novemcinctus; assembly: GCF_030445035.2. Lineage (NCBI taxonomy): Eukaryota > Metazoa > Chordata > Mammalia > Cingulata > Dasypodidae > Dasypus > Dasypus novemcinctus. Next base: position 56,907,501 of record NC_080676.1, read on the forward strand.
TTCTATGGTGTAAGTAGTAAAGCTCCCCCCCATTTCTGAATTTATTTATTTGTATCTTATTTTTTTCTTTGTCATCTGGTTAAGTGTTTGTCAATTTTGTTGATATTCTCAAAGAACAAACTTTTTGTTTTGTTGATTCTCTCTATTGTTTTTGTTCTTGTTCTCAATTTCATTTATTTCTGCTCTAATCTTTGTTGTTTCTTTCCTTCTGTTTGCTTTGGGATTGTTTCACTGTTCTTTTTCTAGTTCCTCCACTCCAGCTGTGTAGATGGATCTTTGATTTTAGCTCTTTCTTACTTTTTAACGTAAGCATGTAGGGCTATAAATTTTCCTCTCAGTACTGCCTTCACTGCATCCTATAAATTTTGATATGTTATATTCTCATTTTCATTCATCTTAAGATATTTACTGATTTTTTTTGTGATTTCTTTCTTGACCCACTAATTGTTAAAGAGTGTGTTGTTTAGCCTTCATAAGTTGAGGAATTGTCCAGTCCTCTGTTTGTCATTGATTTCCAGTTTCATTCCTTTATGAACAGAGAGAGTGCTTTATATAAGCAACATGATTTTAATAACTGTATTTTATTATATTTGTATGCAGATAGAATCATTTGTTTAACCAACCCCCAAATTGTTGATCAATTGGAATTTTTCAAACTTTTTCTATAGCAAGCAATATTTGAATTTCTTCAAGTCTCTTTAGTCTGTGAATATAGAGGGTATCCACTTAACAGTAGTGACATTCATGGGAGCCTCTAGGGATAGATGCTTCACATACGTTTACTAACAAAGTGGCTCCTGTCAGGGACTTCCGTCTTATCTTTCGTGTTATTTTGTGTTAGAGGGATTCAGACCATACAATTCTACTTAACCCACAAGGTCCCCCATGAAAAGAGTTCCTTCAGCTTCTGCTTATAGATCTTTCTAGAGACCACAGAAAAAAAATGCAGTTTTGGTCATGGGACAGACAAAATGTGGGCAGCTGGGAATCTCTTCTCCCTCAGGTTAATCCAGACATGGATAGGTCTTAATGCCTTTGAGGCACAGACAAGGACTCCCATTGCAAGGAACATCTCTGGGCATTTTTCTTTTCCTGGAATAAATTCCTAGAAGTAGCTATGCACATTTTTAAGGCTTTTGATGTATACCACTGATGTGGGCAAGTCATCTTTCACTTTCCATATGTTTTCCTCTCTTATTGCCAGGAAATCATATAATGTCAAATTTGGTAGGACTTGGCAATTCATAAGCACTGGCAATAAGCTATGCTCACTGGAATCACAGACAGCTTTTTAACAGAAAAGCCGTGGAACTCCACACTGTACTTATTAAATCAATCTCCAGGGATGGGGCCTAAATTTGTGTATTTATAAAACCCTTCCCCAGGCTTTGCCAAACCCTCTAATTACTCTCTAGTTAAAACGACCACTGACAGTCCAACTCCCTTATTAAAAAGAAAAGAAAGAAGGATTAGAGAATAAAAAGGTATCATTCATGTAGATTTAGTAACTGACCAGAAAGTAAAAACACAGACCAGTTGAGGATTTTTTCCAGTAAACTATACCACTTCCTTCTTTAAGTAAACTGGGGAGCTAGTGCCTGTCTCCAGTTCACATCAGTAAGGATTTCTCAGCAACCTGCCCCTAAGACTTTGCTTGTCCTGAAGTGATGATTAAAATGATGAAGATGTTGATAATGACAATAATAATAAGAGCTACCATTTATTTAACACTTTCATGCTAAATACTCTGAAAAGGGACTTGCATAAATCAATTTAATCCTTACAACAACCATAAAAGATTTGCTATTTCCATTTTCAGATGAGGAAATGAAGGTGTAGAGTTAGTCTCATGATGTGTTTGTTTCTGATACAAAACTTTGTATCAGAAAAGTTTCTGAACTTTAGAGTTTACCATTTAGGGTAAGTCACATTTCTTTTCAAATGTCTCAGAAAAAGAACCTTAGTTTCCTAAAGGAATTTTCAAGAGAAGAGGATAACATCTCAAAACCTAGATGGGCATGATTGTGTTCTCTACATGGGATGAGGCAGAATGTGGGAGGCCAGGAGTAGATTTTGATCTACCCATTGCAGAAGGCAGATACTGAGGGTGCATCTTGAGAGGTAGCTCAGTCCATAGGGAATAGATGGTACCCAAAGTTTGACAGCACATGAAAGAAGGTAGTCCTGGCAATCTAGCTCCATGGTCCACCAGACGTAATGAGTTTTTAAGTGCAGGGCAGCTACCACAGGCCCAGAGAAACTGGAGGATACTTATCAGGTGATATTTGGATGTCTGTCACCCAAACGAATGGCTCAGGTAAAGAACTTGGGGGAAGTAGACTAAAGGAAAGATAGCTTAGAGAGCTGGATCTGAATTTTGGTTCTATCCTTTTTAGCTGCATGGCTTCGGATAAGTTCCTTAGATCCAGTGAGCCCTGGTTTTACAAATAAGGAGACTACTATCCGTTTTGCACATGGGTGGGAAAATTAGAGACAATGTATGTGATGGGCTGGCCCTTAGTGGGCACCGAAAAAAGAGTGAATTATTATTTTTGGAGGTAGAACCAGCTGAAGCTATCTATATACAATCTGTATTACCCCATATTCCTAATTGGTTATACTTAAGTACAAGAGGTCATCGATTAAGCAACACTGGGATCTTTTTTATTGGGGTATACAGCACTTCCTTTGGAATCAGATAGAAGATAACTTCGGGAGCCCTGAAAGTTACGTAATCTATCTGAGTCCAAGTTTCCTTATCTATAAATGTCTTTTCCTTCACTTCTAAATTTTGCCTTTTCAGCCACTCTTATATAGTTCCATGGTCATTGTCCTTTCTATTTATATGTACATGTTTTAAAGTCTGGATTCTGTAAAGTTTCATTTTAGGCTTTCATCAAAACACATATGTTTTCCCCCTGAACTGAGAATATTCTTGGATGTATTGCCAGAATTTCATTTTTGAAACTGTCTCATTAATAAAACAGTACCTGTGACATGAGAACTCAAAAAGAATGTGTTGAGTGGACCAATAAACCAATGAATGACCAGACAGATAGAGCAGTCAAACATTCCTGTGTATGCATCTCAGAACAATGGGTGGGGGTGAGGGTTATCTGTGTCTTTTAAAAAATATTTTGAAATCTGGCTCCCTAAAATCTAGATCAGGGGTTCCTAACCTTTTTGTTCTGCGGACACCTTTGCCAGTCAGGTGAGAGCCACGGACCCCTTACTAAATCCTCCCTGTACTACATATTATTTGATAAATATATCACACCCACACCAACACATCCCCACAAGAATAAAGCTTTTTTGAATTTCATTTCAAGCTCATGAAACCCTGGTTAAGAACCCCGGATCTAGATTGTGTTTGGCAATCCTTTCACTGACTGGTAGGAATACACTTTATCCATTTCTTTCAAGGTTCCTGTTACTTCCATTTCATCAACTCTTTCCTTCTTGCTTATTTCATCTTTTCATTTAAATAAAGGACATGGTTGGCCCAGAGAAGATATGGAATGAATTCCACTTCTTGTAATTAAAAAAAAAATTAGTTTACAGGTTTAAAAAATATTTTAGAGAAAGCATTATAATTAATGGGATTAAATGACTATGTCGTCTGTTTCTGGTGTAGAATTCAGAGAAATTCCCAGTTTGGGAATAAAGTAGACCTAGTCTCAGAAGATACTCAGAGTATTATACTTCCTCCATAACATTGAGCAAACAGTAAGTACTACCACAATCCCAACTTTTTCATAATATCTCTCCAATGAATTTCTTGTCACCATGACAGTCCTTTATGCAATCCATATTTCTGTATGTCAAATACTAGGATAAAGCAAAGACCAGCCAAATGTCATGAGCCACCCAGAAACCTCTGTGCTCCCATAAAGAGTCCAAACATTCTATTCTTATTTGTATTCCTGCTACATCCTTATAAATACTGGTTAGTCTTCCATGGCCATTTAAGAGACTTTTATGTGGTTTTGAAATGCTCTCCAGTCATATTGCTTTTTTTTTTTTTCTTTATTGATTTTTTTTCTCCTTAAGACTTTAATTCACTCTTCTGCAGTTGCTGCAGTCAAGAGAGAAATTCTGCACATCACATAGAGATAACATTCTAACCCAGTCTGGGTCACAGGCATCGCACATAAGAATACCAGCTTCCTGCAGATCGCTGGGCCTGTCCTGCTTTTCAAGCCCTTTCAGTCTCTCTTTTCATTTTTTTCCTCTCCCTTAGTATTTGAGACTTAATCTTTCTTCAGTCTTATTCCTCATGCTGAGCTCATCTGAAATGTACCAATAATTGCTACCAGCTAAATCTGGTTTCATCATTTTGAAAATTCCTTGTTGAAATCAGCCCTCTGGAATAGGAATCTGATCATTTCTGCAGGTTAAAGTGATATTTGGGATGCAGCTTTGCCATTACGTGACAGTGTGTGCATACATAATTACTGGGCAGGTTTGGTTACATTTTTAAGGGGTACAGGCATGTAACACTCAGCTGATGTTCAACAGAACATATTTCATTTGATTAAAGCATCATCTAAGTGGAAGCATTTTTAAAAATTGTGGTGACTAAACCTTCATAGTATTTAATATTCTGCTGAAAAATTCCTTTAGTTTTGATTGTTAGGTAGGCTAGGTCCCAGATGCAGTGGGAGAAGGATAGCTTAACTCTTCGTCTTCTAGACATTGTATCTATTAAATTTTACAAATATTTCATGAGTTCCAACCACGTGCTAGGCAGTGTCAGGTGCTGAATATAGAGGTGAAAGAATCCTGTGCCATGGTAAATATGTGTGTATTACAAAATGAATGATAGTGTGAGGAATATTCACTTGAAGAATAGACAACAATGGTCTCTCTTTGGGGAAAAAGCAGAGTCAGGAAAGACTTTCTGAGGGAGGGAATTTTCATTATTTTAGATTAACTATCTTCTAATGAGTCCTTAATTTGTTCCTGTCCAAGTTCTGTCTTGATCCCTTAAAGTCAAGGTCCTCACCAATATAAATGTCACATTAAATCACTTATGATCCTGCCATTTACAGGGCCCACAGGATGGAGAAATAAAATATGGATTGGAGTGGACTTACTGGTGTTCTACTATAGAACTGTTGTGACTAATAATGAAAGAAACTGTAGCATCAATGTGGAGAAAGTCGCCATAGTAGTTGCTGAGGGCAGGGAGAGGGAAGAAGCGATATGATGTGGGGACATTTTCGGGACTTGGAGTTGCCCTAAATGATATTGCAGGGAAAGATGTTAGACATTACGTATCCTGCAATAACCCACTGAAAGTACTGGGGAAGAGCATAAACAACAATGTAAATTATAATCCATGCAGTGTAGCAGTGTTCCAAAATGTATTCACCAAGTGCAATGAATGTGCCACAATAATAAAAGAAGTTGTTGATGTAGGAGGAGTGGGGGTGTGGGGTGTGGGGTACATGGGAAACTCTTATATTTTTTACTGTAACATTTTTTGTGATCTATGTATCTTCAAAAAAATACAATAAAAAATTAAAAAAAAAAAACAATCTCAGTGAAACTAAAAAAAGAATACAAGGTATTGGCAACACTTCGCAGCTTAATTCAGTTTTCTTCCTAATATCACTAAATATTAGAGATGAAAGGGGCACAATGTATGTTTGCAAAGATGGTAAAGTTGATTTGAGGGTTTCCTTTTTGTCTCCTGCTATCCTTTTTCCTCCCTTATCCAATTGGAATCAATCCCGTTTCCTAATCTGTCTACTCCCTACTGAAGTTCTGTATCCTTAATTAACAGAGACAGCTGATGTCATAAGAGATTGCTAAATAATGGGCTGACTTCTAACCTTCTATGTTTGTATTTTAATTGGGCAATAGGAAGACCAAAATGCCTGGTAAATATAAAGCAGTAAAGCTATAACGGTGAAATGATTGGCAGTGGGTTGACACTTGGAGAGTAAAGAGCCATCTGGGCCGCTTCCACAGATCAAACAATGTAGGGGGTCATGGCACAACATATTCATAATGTTAGTCACTGGGATAAACATATCTATTCTAGTTTTATGGGTACACTGATTTTTCCCAAGGTCACACAACTAAAAATGGCAGGAACCTAATGCCATAACTTGTATTCCTACTCGTTCTATTAGACCATCCTACTTTACCTTTTTGTATTTATTATTACTTTTATTAATTAAAATAGTCAATTAATAATACTATACTTGCATAGTGACTTATGTATACTTACGTTCTCATGTGATTTCATTTAATCCCCAAAACAACCAAGGGAGGAAACTGAAGCACAGAGGGGTTAAGAAACTTGGTCAAGAACACACAGCTGGTGAGTAGTAGAGCTACTCCTACTTTTCCCAAATCCTCGCAAAGTCCATTTAGAGAAGAACACAGTGTTTCTGATCCCTGGAGATTTTCATTTTTATGTATTGTTGTTGTTTTTTTTTTTTTTTTTACTTATAGAAAGAGTACAGAACAAATTGTATTTGTGTGATCCCAAAATAGGAAGCATGCAACACCCATTCTAGCCAGTAATCTCCAAGGTCCTGAGTCCCAAGAACCTTTGGGTAAACAAATCCTCACCCTGCCATCCTTTCCTGAGTGGTATTAGGGGACTTCCTGTGTGAGTCTGAGGCCAAGTCAGCTGATGTCATAAGAAACGGCCATCAGCTCCCCTCCGTGGATGGCATTCATTTAGGAAGCACGGCCAGCGGCTTCATGCGATTGGGGGAAAAGGGAGAGGGGAAGCTGAAGAGAGGAGGAGCATCGGCAGAATTCCAAGTTCCGTGGCACTGGCCCCCTGGAACTCTGGAAATAAGAATCAGGCTCGGGCTGCACAGGTTCCAAGTCACAGGGTTTCCATGGCTGGCAAGCATCAAGCCGGAAATTCAGTTGAATAGAGCCCTAAATGTTTTTTTGTTTGACATTCATGCTTAACAGAAAATGATGAATCCATTAGCAACTCCTTCCGTTGCCAAAAGAAACAGACTTGCACTTGTAGATTGCTTTCATTCTGCGCTATCAAGCCACTGCATGTGCTTCTTTCACAAAGCTGACAGTCATCTATCATTTTTAAATGGGTTTAGAGGTACAGTCGTCTTTGTCTGAAGTGTGTGGATGTGTCAGCATGAATGCGACTCATTAAAACAGACCGACCCAAACAGTTTAAATAGGATTCACAGTAGGGGGAAAATGTTTTATTTGAGGTTTGTTTGGAATTATTTTGAAGTTTGTCACTAATTTTGAAAAACAATGGGTTCATTTTCCTAACTTCTTTTTATTTCCTGAGATGTGTTCAAGAGAACAAATAGCTATGTTATGCACTGTCTGAAAAACATGCTCTTTTGGAAATGAGAGATTCTGTGATTATGAAATGTTGAGCACCTTCATGCTCTAGAACATTTCACATACTTCAATGAACTCCATGAAGCCCCTTCTCCAGGTTCTTCTCTCTCTCAGCCCCTTACGTCCACTCCGTAAATGACATCTTTGGACCCATTTTTCATCATCTTGACAAGCCTCTCAAAGACTGCCTTTGAAGTCAATGATTTAAAACATTGATTAAATCTTCCATAAAATGGGTTTAACTATTAATAGGGAAGCATCCAGCTATATGCATCTGGGTTCTACAGGAAGTTGTTTTGTTTTTAATGCTTCAAGATGTTCAATAAAATCAAACATGGCAGCCCCCAAGTGAGCTTTCTACTGGATTCTCAGTCATCTCTTCCTTTCTCTTTCTCTCTCTCTCAATCTGCATTGATATTAACTTCCTAAAGCAATAACAAAAGTGAAAATAGCCAAAATTAAAGTCCTAGAAGACCTACACATATTAGGACAAAAGCAATTTGTCAAAAGTTTCAATGCAAGTACTATGGTTGATCTTTCAAGTTTTCTATGTGGGCACAGAGGGAAATATTCAAAATACATAATAACCTATAAGTTATGGACATAACCAATCAGAACAAACACCAGAGCAGGGACCTGGAGGCCCCTTGCTTGTGTTAACCCTTAGGTTGGTGGAGCTTAGGAGATTCTAGGCGTCCACGTGTTGCCTCAAGGAGGCTGAGCAGCAGTTGGGGTCTGTGGAGGACTGAGGGTAGTGGCTAGTCATCAACCAGCAGAGAAGTATTTCAATATATTAATACACAGTTGTATCATCTGTACTGCCTGAAATCCAGCTCTGTGTGTGTGTGTGTGTGTGTGTGTTTTAACCATTTCCCATCCTTCTTTGCACGGATTTCTCAGACTTGAGAAAATAAAAGCAGGAATATTTTCTTATGTTTTGGTGCTACTCTACCTCTACCACTCCTTTCAGTGTTCCCCCAAATCATCTGCTAAGGCATCAAGCGCTGTTCAAGTTGCTCCCATAGGGATGAGTAACTGTTAAACGTGAAGGGTAAGGATTAAACTGAAGGAAAATGGTAAAATAGCAGTTATGAGGTTATTTAAAAGTTCTAAAATTAAGGATGATTTCTTATTCTTTCCCCCCATTTTACCTAGAATACTTCTAGATTTTTAGCACTGCAAGGGACATTTGTAGAATAAAATACATAGAATGTACATTCAATTTGTTTCACATCTGTACTCTGAGGAAATAAAATGATTTGACATAAATTAACTAATTCAGTCATTTCTTCTCACATATTCTCCCCCTGACCTGACCAAAAAATGATAATATAATGCTACACATTTTGCAGGTTAAAAAATGAAAACAATTTTAGGACCTTAAGTCCATCATGCTAGAACCAACCAAGAAGCTTTTCAAATGAGGTCTCTTGCATCCTGCACTGCTTTGCCCAAGTTGCCAAGTGGTCTGACAAAAAGTAACAGTCAGGTGGGAAAAGGAAGGAGAAATGTAAAAATTCTGAGATCTCTTTTTTTACAAAAGTATAATTGGATGTCCCCAGTGTAATATAAGACACATCAGAGCATAAATGCCATCAAATATAAAGGGGAAGAAGAATGTATTGTTTTTATTTATTTATCTCCCCCTCCCCCTCCCCCTTCCCCATCCCAGTTGTCTTGGTTCGCTGTGTCCATTTGCTGCATGTTCTTCTTTTTGTCTGCTTCTGTTGTTATCAGTGGCACAGGAATCTGTGTCTCTGTTGTTGTGTCATCTTGCTGCGTCAGCTCTCCGTGTGTGTGGCACCATTCCTGGGCAGGGCAGGCTGAACTTCTTTCATGCTGGGCACCTCTCCTTACAGGTCACACTCCTTGCACATGGGGCTCCCCTACGCAGGGGGCACCCCTGCCGTGGCATGGCACTCCTTGCACGCATCAGCACTGTGTGTGGGCCAGCTCCACATGGGTCAAGGAGGCCAGAGGCTTGAACCACAGACCTCCCATGTGGTAGACGGATGCCCTATCCATTGGACCAAGTCTGCTTCCCTGTATTGCTTTTATAGAAAGAGCACTGAAAACAAAGGAGTTTCCATTTAAATACACACAAGTATATTAAAAGCATTTGGTAGAGAAAGAAAGGATAGAAAGACCAAAAGAGAAGGATGGTAAGTTGTATTCCTTCTAAAGTTACTGTAAAACAAAATGCAGTGTTCACATTCAATTTTTCTAGGCTTTATGTACTGTAGCAGATTACATTTCTGGTTAAAACCTCAACACTCAAGTCTAAAACATTTCATTTAAATTATAATTTTATAGGCTACATACCACTATTACTCAAACATGTTTATGTAAATAAATACTTTATAATAACTTTAAGGGGCTAAAACTGTGACAACCTCGCGCGTTTTATATAATTACAGATGATTCAGAGTGGGACTGCATGAGTTTGTATTCCAGAACTACCACTTTGTGGCTGTATAATCTTTGACTAATTACTTCCTCTGGCCCTGGTTTATAAAATGGAGATATTAACACTTTGCATGAGGCAGTCAGTATTAAGTGAGATATGTTCATAAAAGTCTAGCATAATGACTGGCAGAGAGTTGATACTTGGGTGCTTCCCTCTCCCTAACAAATCCTCCTCTTTCTCAGTGAACATTTCCCTTTAGCAATCAAAGATATTAACATGTGTCCCCCCACCTCCTGGTCCTATAATACAGGTCTTACTCAATACTACACAGTGTCAAATTCCCACCATCATATTTTCTGATGCTGGACCTTCTGATTGTGGACCTAGTACTTGCTCCACCATCCCCTGGCCTATCACCCCCAACTAGTTGAATTCCTTGGTTCTCTTCCTGGTGGAGTAGATGGACCCAGGCCCTCTATACAACCAGGCAGAAGCCACTAAAATCTTCCCCCTTTATTCTTCTCTCTTAAGAGAGCTCAATACATCTTCCGAGATTACAATGAGCAGCTACAGGAAAAGATAAGGAAGAAAACTGTCAAATAGGGTAAAATATCATCTATTTATAAAATCCCATTCTTAAGAGTCAATTCTGCTCCAGACAAAATTGTAAATGGAACCAAAATCTTTCCTATTTCTCATATTTACTTTATCTTCACTGGTTTAAGCTTTATCATCCTTGGCATTATAAATTTGTTCTTTTAACAAATCAATTTTATTGATACATATTAATAAAGCATATAATTCATTCAAAGTGTACAATCAGTGGTTTTTGGTATAATCACACAGTTGTGCATTCATCACCTCAATCATTACAGCATTTTCATTATTTCAATAAGAATAAACACAAAGCAAACAAACAGGAAAATTCTTCACCCCTTGATCTCTCTATGCTTTCCCTGCTGTGCATAGCTGCTATTTCTGGCTAATCTTGCACAATTATTTATCTATTAAACAGTTTTATTGAGATATATTCATATACCCTATGATCTTCAGAGTAATTTAAATATAATTTCTGAACTCAGGAAATTTCAAGTTTAGTCTTTCTGCTTGAGTCCAGTAGTTCTCAAACTTTAGTGTGCAACAGAATTATCTAGAGGTCTTACTTATAAAAACAGATTATGGGCTACCCACTCCTCCAACTCCCTTCCAACCTGTTTCTGATTCAGTCAGTCTAGGAAGAGACCTGAGAATTTGCATTTCTAACATTTCCCAGGTGATGCTGTGGACCAGGAAACACTTCGAGGACCATTACTCTAGTCTATGCCTCTAATTCATTGTCTTCACCATCATATATATCAGCTTCCTAAAATATAGTTAATCACTCCTGGATCAAACACCCTATTTGGTTCACAACTTCCTGAAATAAAGCCCTTCTCAAACTTCCAAGATTTGCCATTCAAGCTTCAACTTTTCTAACCTTTCTTCCTGGTGATGATCTAGGCATAATGTTCTCCCCTCTATACTGTATATTTCTTAGATAATTTTAGCTCTATTCATACCATACATTGTATCAGTCTGTTTGAGTCATTAGCTTCTTTGCATATGCATCTTGGACTAGTCATTTATTACAAAAGGGAGAGAGAGATGGTCTGTTGCCTTTTATAAGTATATTGGCTCATTGGGCACACAGGGCAGGCCTTTAGGAGTAGAAGGAAATAATGGCACTGTGGAAAGGAGTCTGGCCACAAAGCCAAACATTGAAAAAAGTTGTTTAAAAAATATAGGTTTGAGAGGTCTGGGAAGATGGCATCAGAGTAGGCAGGCAGGGCTCAACTCTCTCAAAAAAACAGCAGAGAAAGGGCCAAAAGCTGAACAGGACCTGCTTTCGGAGTCAGCAGACCAGGACAGGGCTACACAACTCCCAGGAGGGTGAGGGACAGAGAAATGAAAAATCTGAAACAATGAACTTAACTTACCCAAACCCTGCAGCAGCTGGGAAGGGTTACCATTACCTCCCCATGATATAGCCACTGTAAAACCTCTGGCTGGCTGTAGCAGACTGATAGATAACAGATATCTTCCTCCTTTTCAGTTGTTACAAGGGAAAAGGGAAGGGGTGTTTCGGGGCTTCTCTTCAGTGAATTCAGCCAGCAGAGCCCAATTTGAATCTCAGTTCTGGCCAGACCAAAACGCGGAAGAGTGGAGATTGAAACAAATACCCCCATGGAAAGGTACATCAACAAACTCCATCAGCAGGCCGATTGGAAATTGCATAGAGACCCTTTACCTGAACTTCTGGGAGAAAATCTTTGCCCCATTAGTGACTCCCTGACTCAATTTTTCTAACTTAAGCTTGGCAACTTTAAAGATTTAGAATAAATTGAAACAAATACTAAAGAACTATGAAAAAAAAAAAACACAATAGGCAGGAGAGAGAAATTGACATTCAGAATAAATTCACCAACATATTCAGATGTCTGTGCATTATCAAAAAATTACAGACCATACTAGGAAATAGAAAGAGATGACCCAAACAAATGAACAAATCAAATATCCTGAAGAAATACAGGATTTAAAACAATTAGTCAAAGATAATCACACAACTCTCCTAAATCAATTCAAAGAATTGAAAGAAAATATGACTAGAGATAAAGGATATTAAGAAGACACTGCATGACCATAAATAACAATCTGAAAGTCTGCAAAGAAATGTAACAGAGCTTATGGGAAAGAAAAACACAATGTATGCGATTAAAAATACATTAGAGGCATATAAGAGCAGATTTGAATTGCTTGAAGACAGAATTAGTGATTTCAAAGACAGAACATCTGAACTGGAAAACAGGGAAACAGAAAGAAAAGAGAATGGAAAAAATGGAACAGGATCTCAGGGAACTGAATGACAATGCAAAAGGTACAAACATACACATTATCAGTGTCCAGAAGGAGAAGAGAATGGAAAAGGGCAAGAGAGAATATTTGAGGAAATAATGACCAAAAACTTTCCAACCCTTATGAAAGACACAAATATCAATATCCAAGGACAACTCACCCAAATAGAATAAATTCAAATAGGCCTACCCCAAGACACCTCCTATTCAGAATGACAAATATCAGAGATAAAGAGAAGATTCTGAAAGCAGCAAAAGAAAAGTAAAGCATCTCATACAAGGGATCAATAAGATTCAGTGCCAACTTCTCATCAGAAGTCATGGAGTTACGAAGAAAGTAGTATGATGTATTTAAGGTACTAAAAGAGAAAAACTACCACCTAAGAATTCTGTATCAGGCAAAACTGTGCTTCAAAAATGATGGTGAGTTCAAAGACTTCACAAACAAACAAAAACTGATAGAATATGTTACCCAAAGACTAGAATTAAAAGTGACACTAAAGGGCGTGCTGCAGCCTGAAAGGAAAAAAACACGGGCAAGAGATATGGAGAAGAGTATAGAAATGAAGATTATTAGGGAGGGTAAAAAGACAAACAATAGTAAGATATGACATCAGAAAGTCAAAGGACAAAGTTGCTTAAGTAAGTAATGCCTTTATAGTAATAACATTGAATGTGAAGACTTGAACTCCCCAATCAAAAGACGTAGACTGATAGAATGGGTAAAAATATATGAGCCATCTATATGCTATTACAAGAGACTCACTTCAGATGTAAGAACACAACCAGATTAAAAGTTAAAGGTTGAAAAAAGATATTCCATGCAAATAGTAACCCAAAAAAGAGCTGCAGTAGTGATACTAATAAAGGACAAAATAGATTTTAAGTGAAAACTGTTATAAGTGATGAAGAAGGTCATTATATATTAATAAAAGAGGCAATTCACCAAGAATAACTATACTAAATATTTATGCATCTAACCTGGGCACCCTAAGATATATGAGGCACACACTGAAAGGAGTGGTAGATGTTTCTACAATATTAGAGATTTCAGTACACCACCCTTGGTACTGGAGAGAACATATGGACAGGGGATAAATAAAGAGAGAACTTGAATAATAGATAAATGAACTAGATCTAATTATATCTATAGAGCATTGCATCCCCAAAAAGCAATTTATACATTCTTTTCAAGTACTCATGGATCATTCTCTAAGATAGACCATATGTTGGGTCACGAATCAAGACTCAATAAATTTTAAAAGTTTGAAATTATACAGAACACTTTCTCTGATCATAGAAGAATGAAACTAAAAATCAATAATGGACAGAAAAAGGAAAAATTCATAAATATTTGGAGATTAAACAACACACTTTTTTTTTGAAAATGAACTTTTATTTTATTTTATTTTTTCTCTATTTTTTAAAATGTTACATTAAAAAAATATAAGAGGTACCCACATACCCCCCAACCCCCTCACCCCACTCCTCCCACATCAACAACTTCTTTCATCATCATGGAACATTCATTACATTTGGTGAATACATTTTGGAGCACTGCTGCACCATATGGATAATGGTTTATGTTGTAGTTTACACTATCCCCTAGTATACCCAGTGGGCCATGGCAAGACATACAATGTCCAGATCTGGCCCTGCAGTACCACCCAGGACAACACACTCTTAAATAATCTGTGTGTCAAAGAAGAAATTGCAAGAGAATTCAACAAATATCTTGAGATGAATGAAAATGAGAACACAACATATCAAAACTTATGGGACACCACAAAGGCAATGCTAAGAAGGAAGTTTATAGCTCTCAATGCTTATATTAAATAGGAAGAAAGAGCTAAAAATTGAAGATCTAACTGCACACCTGGAGGAACTAGAAAACGAACAGCAATCTAATCTCATCCAAGACCAAGGAAAGAAACAGTAAAGATGAGAGAAGAAATAAATGAAATCAAGAATGAAAAATCAACTGAAAGCAGGAGGATTTCATACAGCATCCATGTGGAATCTAAGCCCCCTCTTGTTACAGATGTGGAGTGGACAGAAGCATTCCAAGGTCCACAGGATGGAGGAATAGAGTATGGATTCGAATGGACTTACTGATAATCTATTCATGAACTATTGTGATTAGTAGTCGAAGAAAATGTGGCATTGGTGTGGAGAAAGTGGCCATGGTGGCTGCTGGGGGTAGGGAATGGGAGGAAGAGATGAGATGTGGAGGCATTTTCAGGACTTGGAGTTGTCCTGGGTGATGCTGTAGGGACAGTTACCAGACATTGTATGTCCTCCCATGGCCCACTGGGTGGAACGTGGTAGAGTGTGGGCTATGATGTGGACTATTGACTATGAGGTGCAGCAGTGCTCAGAGATGTATTCACCAAATGCAATGAATGTCTCATGATGATGGAGGAGATTGTTGTTATAGGGGGAGGAATGGGGGGAGGGAGTGGGGGGTATATGGGGACCTCATATTTTTTTAATGTAATATTAAAAAAATAAATAAAACCAAAAGAAAAAGAATGAAAAATCAATAGAGAAAATCAACAAAAATTTGGTTCTTTGAGCAGATCAAAAAAATTGACAAACCCTTAGCTAGACTCACAAAGAAAAAAAGAGAGGAGATGCAAATAAAATCAGAAATGAGAGGGGATTCCACTCACCCTGGAGCAATAATAGAGACCATAAGAAGATACTATAAAGAATTGTGTGGCAAAAAAATAACCAACAATGTAGATGAGATGGACAAATTCCTAAAACACGTGAACCACCTACGCTGAAATAGAAGACCTCAAAAAACCAACCACAAGTGAAACAATTGAAACAGTCATCAAAAGCCTCCCAAAGATAAAAAGCTCAGGACCAGATGGCTTCAAAGATGAATTCTACCAACCATTCAAAGATGATCTAAATATCAATCTCATGAAGTTCTTCCAAAAAATTGAAGAGGAAAGAATGCTACCAAACTCATTCAATGAAGCCAACATCATCCCAATATCAAAATCAGGTAAAGATACCATGAAAAAAGAAAATTACAGATCAATATCTCTAAAGAATATAGATGCAAAAATCCTCAACAAAATACCTGCAAACCAAATCCAAAGGCATATTAAAAGAATTTTACACCACAATTAAGTGGGTTTTATCCTAGGTGTACAGGAGTGGTTCAACACAAGAAAATCAATTAGTGTAATAAACCATATTGATAAATTGAAAAAGAAAACTCACATGATCCTCTTGGTTGATGCAGAAATGGCATTAGACAAAAAGAGCACCCTATCTTGGTAAAAATACTCCGAAAGATAGGAATAGAAGGAATTTTTCTCAATATGATAAAGTGCCTATATGAAAAACCTACAGCTAGCACTGTACTCAGTGGTTAAAGACTGAAAGCTTTCCACCGAAATCAGGAACAAGACAAGGATGCCCATTGTCCCCACTCAATATATTACTAGAATTCAGACTAGAGCAATTAGGTAAGAAAAAGAAATAAAAGGCACCCAAATAGGAAAGGAAGAAGTAAAACTTTCACTACTTGCTAATCATAAGATCCTAAATATCTAGAATCACCTGAAAATCCACAACAAAGCTACTAAAACTAATAGACAAGTTCAGCAAAATGGTGGGTTACAAGATTAATACACAAAAATCAAGAGCTTCTGTACACTACTCATGTGCAATCTGAGAAGGAAATTTTAAAAATTCCATTTCTAATAGCAGCTAAAATAATCAAATATTTAGGAATTAACTTAATCAAGGACATAAAGGTCCTATATTCAGAAAACCACAAAACATTGCTAAATGAAACTGAAAAAGACTTAAACAAATGGAAGGATATTCTGTGTCCATGGATTGGGAAAATAAATATCATAGGCTGTCAATTCTACCCATGGATTTATAGACTCAATGCAATCCCAACAAAAATCCTAACAGCTTTTTTTTTTAAGAAATGGAAAAGCAAATTATCAAATTTAATTGGAAATGTTTGGGGTCCCAAATACCCAAACACATCTTGAAGAAGGAGAACACAGTTGGAGGACTCTTACTTCCTGACTTAAAATACATTACTTAGCTACAGTGGGGGGAGGGGGGGACAAAAAACAGCATGATACTGACATAAAGCAGACAGATTGACCATGTAATCAAATCAAGAACTCAGAAATAGACCCTTGCATCAAGAGTCAAGTGATTTTTGGCAAGGTTGTTAATCCCTATCAACTGGGCCAGAACAGTCTATTCAACAAATGGTGCTGAGATAGCCATATCCAAAAGAAAGATAGAGGACCCCTATCTCACACCTTATACAAAAATTAACTCCAAATAGATCAAGAACCTAAATATAAAAGTGAAAATCATAAACCTCCTAGACGAAAATATAGGAAATCATCTTCAAGATCTTGTAATAAGAGGCAGTTTCTTAAACCTTACACCCAAAACACAGCAATGAAAGAGAAAAAATAGATAAATGAGATTTCCTCAGTTAAATATTTTGCAACTCAAAGGACTTTGTCAAAAGGGTGAAAAGGCAACATACTCAATGGGAGAATGTATTTGATAATCATATATCCAATAAGGGTTTAATACCATAATATGAAAAGAAATGTTATAACTTGAGTAAAAAGACAAACTACCCGATTACTTGAAAAGACAACTGTTCTAAGAAGAAATACAAATAGCGCAAAAACTTATGAAAAAAAAAAAGCCCAACGTCACCAGTGATTAGGAAAATGCAAATCAAAACTACAGTGGGATATCATTTCACACCTATCAGAATGGCCACTATTAAAAATTGGAAAACTAAATATTGGACAGGATGTGGAGAGATAGGAGTGCTTATTCACTGTTGGTGGGAATGTAGAATGGTATAGCCATTGTGGAGGACTGTTTGGCAAATAGAATATAGATTTTGCCATGTGACCTGGCAATATCATTACTAGGTATATACCCAGAAGAACTTAGATCAGGGACACAAATAGACATCTGCACACCAATGCTCATAGTGGCATTATTCACAATTGCCAAATTTGGAAATAACCCATGTGTCCATCAACTGATGAATGGCTAAACAAATTGTGGAGTATATACACAATGGAATATTATGCAGCAGTAAGAAGAAATGAAGTTGCAAAGCATATGGCAACATGGATGAAGCTGGAGGAAATTTATGTTGAGTGAAGCATGCAGACACAAAAAGACAAATACTGTGTGATTGAGCTATTATAAACTAAATATATTGTGTAAACTTGTGGAGTTAATAATTAGAATCTACATCACCAGAAAATAGAATGAGAGTAGAGAATGGAACACTGAGGGTTAATCTGTGCAGCATTATTAAAAATTTGTGTATAAATCTTTGAAAATGAATAGAAATGGTGAAAGCACATTATAATGTTTGTTAGTAGCAGAGCTATTAGATGGATATGACAGTGGTTGAAGGGGTAACTCTAAGGTCATAAATAGTACTAGAAGGAAAGATTAAAAATGTAACATTGGACTGTATAACACGGTGAAACCTTATGTGAAACATGCATATGGGTGATATTGCATACATGACTGTTTTACAAAATATAAATAAAAATATAGTAGAGAGAAGGAAGCAGAATAGCAGCTATGTACAGCAGGAGAAGCACAGAGAGATTGAGAGGTGATGAGTTTAGTTTGTTTTTTTTGTTTTATCAGTATTATTACTGAAATAATGAAAATGCTCTAAAAATGATTGAAGTGATGAATGCACACCTATGTGATTATACCGAATACCATTTATAGCACTTTGGATGGGTTTATGCTTTATTAATATGTATCAATAAAACTGATTTGTGAAAAATTATATATATGTATAGGTTTGAATTGAAGAATTATCCGATGACACAATCCACTTTAAAGTACTTACCGATAGATGGTTTTCATTTTACAATTGTGTCTGCAGATGGTAACAGGAAAGATGAATCATTGTGTAAACAGTACTATAGCACACAACTACATCAAAGAGAAAAAGGGGACACCAGCTTTCATGTTCATTCAGTCAGGTTAACCTAAAATAACTTACTTGTGGTTTTGTTTGAATTTTCCATGCAAAAGTTTCAGTATGTGGTAGTTCTTAGGAAGCAACATAAAAGTGTTATATCTCTTTTTACAAGGACATAACCTTTCTGTGTTGATAGACTCTGTGAGAAATGTTGTTTTTGTTAGAAACATGCACTGAAATAAAGCATTTCTAATTACCTTGAATAAATTCCCAAATATCACAGAGATAAATTATGCTGTTGGGTTGCTAAGATCACCTGGTCTGGGGAATTGAAGGCAGAAAAAAAAGAAATAAAAAGAGAAAAAAGAGAGAGAGAGGAGGAGGAAAGGTGAGAGATTGTTTAGACAGAAGAGATCATGTACAATTACCATTTTTCTTCTTTTTATGAAAACTATTGTGTTCATAGCTCGTATTTTTGTAAATACTTTTCCTGTGGGCAAGCTTCTAACTGTAACTATGTAGAGAGATGGAAGAAAATACATCAATAATGAAGACAAATTTAATAACAGTGCCCTGGAGAATGTACGTGTGTGGGCACATTTGCTCAGGTGTACTCGCAAATGGGAGAGGGAAAGGGCAGCGAGCACCAGGTGAGCCTCTACCCCTCACTGCACTTGGAGTGCTGATGCCTGATTCTTTTTTTAATTGCTTGTTTATTTGCATTTTTTTGAGTGGTCTTTAGGGGACCCATGAGTCCACGACTGTGTCCCTACGTTTGTAACTAGAGTCATATGGTAAAGGAAGAGTTTTCTGATTCCTTATACTGTATCGACCAGTTGTCTGTACTCCACCTGGCCACCACTGCCAAGGTCTTACCCGAGCTCTAGAATGAAAGGGGCTCTGGAGGGACATGTGACCAACGCTAATCAAACAGCTGTGACTTAAACTTGTTCTCCACTTCTATTAATTATAAAATAAAAGTAGGGTTGGGCTGTGAGTGATTAAATATGCTGGCATGTAATAAAGCACCTGAAACAGTGCCTGCTCACAGTAGGTATGCAATAAATAACAGTCATAGTGGTGGTGAAACAAGAAGCAAGTAATTTGAACATTTATATACAGCTTTCTTGGGCTAAGTCTCCATCTCCACAAACCTTTTTTGGCCAAGGTTGCTTAATGCATGTGTGTTGTAAACAGGAATGAATAAAGTAGAGAAGTAATCATCTCTAAAAGCTATCATACTGCAACTTGAAAGATTTCTGAACAGCTGCCCCATCAGACATATCAATGTTTTTAAAGCACCTATTACATGCAAGACACTGTTCTTTGAGCAGGGAAGGATGACTAAGGGACAGTGGCTTAAACTTTTCCATTAAGGCATCAGGTTAGAATCCCTAGGCTGCACTTCAAACCCATTGATTCAGAATCTCTGGAGGGTGGCATTCGAGCACCCTCTCTCCCCCTTTTTATCTCTCCCCTGGTGATTCCAGTGTGCAGCCAAGATTTAGAAGCACCAGTCTAGAGGTTAGTGGGGAGACAAGATGGACATATGAAAAATTACAATAATGTGACCGTGATAATGAAATATGAGTGAAAATAAATGGGGTGGGAATAGAAACACATTTCACAGGAGAAGTACACAGAGGCTTCATGGAGGACCAACCAAAGTCTCCAAAGATGCTTCATTCAGACAGGTAGAACAAACAGTAGCCCATGGTGAAGGGATGCACATAAAACAAAATGATGGTTTCAGCTTTTTTCATAAACTCACATTTTGTCAAGTCAACTCCACCCCAGTTGCCTTTAGTTTTAAATTATTGTACAATTCCAATGGCCCAAATTTCTAAATTTTTCTTTAGACCTTAAATTGAAAACATGCAAGAAATTATTGCAACCATTCTTACATATTTTTATTTTCTGGATAAATTAGGCCCTTCTTATTCCCACAAAGTCTTTGAGGGGAGTTATCATTTCACAGCAGTTATTAGACAGCAACTTTTTAAAGGGAGAATAGAAATCACCTAGGAAAAGAAAACATAATTCTGCCAGCAAGCTAGAATGAAAATGCTTTTGACATTAAGTATAACCCTGAGATTCCTGACAGTCGATGCAACAAGGGAAATGTGCAGTTTTATTGTCTGATAAAAGAAGGTATGTAGTTTATTTGAAAAGGTAAATACTGTGATTGCTAAAGTCTGGAAGGAATGCATTCCATATGGAAAGCACATTGCATCACATAATGAGGAATGTCTATAACTCGCTTATTTGTCCATAACCTCATCTTTGACTACTTGGAGAATTTTCCTGACTTCAACTCACTCTGGCACCAAGGTCTTTCTACCCATTCTGATTTCACCTCTGCTTGCTAAGATTAGTCAGACCAAAGTGTGTGTCCATTCTATTTAGAGAAATGCATTCTAGCTCCATTCACTCAAGATAGGAGAAAATACCAGTACTGATTTTTCTGCTTTCAAGCTGTGTTTATGTATTAGTGTACACAATCTGCTAACCTTGTATTTTAATTCCTCTTTGCTGCCAAGCATAATGCTTAAAGAATCATTTACCTACCTATATTGTTCCAAATGCATCATGTTCTTAAAAGAAAACATGGATAGTTAAACCCTCTTGAAATTTAAGGCATTTGAAGGAGTTATATTCTTAAGGCATTAAGTCACTATATTAAGGTATATAAGAAAATTCTTATAAGCGTTCACACGCCCAATTTGGCAAGGGATCTTCCATATGAATAGTCCTTTGTTTTCAGTCCCAAGATGTGTACAGGTTTTTACAGAACTCAAATTGATTCTAGCAATTATTTGAAATTCTTCAGAAATACCTTAAATCTCCTATCTTCACTTCTGTGTAGGGACAATGCCAAAATGCCAAATGCTGAGTACTTTTAGATTAAAGGCAACATTCCCTTTGACAGCCTTTCACACAGACACAGGCAAACAGCAATTCATATAAGTCACACACGTCTAGTGTCTCACTTTATGTATTTTGATCAGGGAATCCTGTGGTTGACTAATCCAAGACAGGAACCTGGGCCATAATTTCTGGAGACTGATTTAAAGCCAATCTTACTCAAAACCACACTACATTCAACAGGTAATGTTTAAATGGAGGATTGTAGATTTAGGTCTATTATTGCATTGCCTTGCAAGGTCATATATCAACTCTTTTGTCACTTTTAATTACAGCTATTGCATCAAATTATCTTATAGCAATCTAAATGTCTGCATTTTTAAAGTATCACCCTTTATTTGAGATATGCTGCTGAGAAAAATGAGTTCTTTTCTAAGGACATACCTTGAGCTGAACCACACTCTCTTATTCTTTCTTCTAACAGCTTGTCATACACAATAAATGGATGGGTTCAAGATACAGTCACTGATAAGCTTACATTTTGACAACGGAAATAGAATAGTTTCACATAGAAATACAGGTTAGAATCAACTGTTTCTGAAATTTTTAAGGACAGAGATGGCAAATACAGTCATCTACACCAACACTGCTTTGTAGAAAGGCAGACATTAACTAACTGAACATGAACATTTCTCCCCAAGAGTTTGGACATGGCCTCAGGATTCTTTGTGACCAAAGGACATTATGTTGAGGTTATTAATTGATCAAAGGAGCACTTTCCTGAAATTTATTTGCCATCGTCTCCTAGAACCTCCAATTGGATCAGACCTTGAAGGTAACCTAACCCAATCCAACATTTTGGCGCTTAAGCCATCATTCACACTTCCAGCATGTAACCATTCAGCTTCTTCTTCAACACTCTCAAAACAGAGTTAGCCAGTCACATGCAAGAGGCCCCAAAAACTCAAGTCCAAAAAGATTGAGTGATTAACCGATGTCCAAGTAAATAGAAACAGCTAAAGAGCTGGTGGATTGTCTTCTAGGTAGCCTTCTGTTTTGGCCTATGGTTTATACTTATTGCAGTTCTTTTAAAACAAAGGGGTGGAGGTAGGGTGAAGGGTTTCTTTTGTGTTTAATTCCCAAAGAGCATTTCATACTCGGGAGTGAACTCTCAACTCTCTGGCATAGAGGAGACTTAGCATTCCAAGGAAACGTTTGTAGAGCTCTCCAAGTAAAGGGCAGTCCGGACATTCTCATAACAAAAAGAAAGAGAGATTAGTTGGAGAGGGGCCAGAAATAGAAGAGTCTGGAGAAGGAGCAGAAATCTGATCCCTTGAGGCCCAGATCACGCGTCATTGTTCTTATCCATTCACTCCCCTTACCTAGTTTCTGCACAGTCGAGACCTTCCAGACTTCTGCTCCCCAATCAAACTCTCAATCTGATCAAGCTAATTAATTTACACTTAGAAATTTACACTCACCTGCCCTTTCAGAAAATATATGAATAAAAAAAAAGACCTCTTACTATAAATGAATCTCTAATATTTGAAGGTATTTACTATTTAGATTGTTAGCCCTTACTTACTTATCCACCCCAATGGACCAGTATTCCTGGAAATACAATCTATGGTATTTGTCATAATTTTATAAATTGTAGCCAAATGCTGGACTTTTCTCAAAGTTATTATGTCTTCCAGCATTATGGTGTCCTTGACCACCTGAAAACCTATGAAATGCTTATATTAAAACATTCTACTCAAGACACTTCAAACTCCAACAAATAATTAGCATTGGAAGCAAAATGGTAAATGGTAACTTTCTGTGTGAAGTTTCTAATTATTCTTCATTCACTATGGATCTTGGCCACAGGTTAGTCTTTAATTGCAAAGCCAAAAAAAGAAGCAATGCTCACACTTCTAAGATCTAACATTAGAGATCATTCAAAGGATTATGAACGGAGCGAAAGACTGGTGACTATACTAGCGTGCAATGTGAATCAATTTTCTTGTAGCCAGGGTATTTTTGGAAATTGTCACTGTGAAGATACACCTAAGATATTCATAGGTATGGTATGTGTACTATCTCATCTGACATAATCGTTGATACGCTTTAAGACTAATATAAAGCAGACAAAATGGAATAAAAGTTAAACCATACTCCTGGAGTTTATCTGTTTTATACCTAGGATTTCATTCAGCCATTAGATTGACAATAATAATTAATGGCATGCCTCAAAAGATTAGGAGAAAAGCTTGTCTGCATCTCAAATAAGCCAGGTCTCAAAGGAGTAAAGAGTATGAACAGGTAATTTTCATCATTAAAACATTCATATTTTTGTTTTGCATAAATGTAAAATTATCACATCTCATATAGAGTTGATCAGAACTAGAACATATCAATTTCTAAGGAGCTGGTACTGTAAGTGCAGATTCTGGAGGACTTGTACTTTCAATAAGTTTGTGTGTATGGTACAATTTATAACTTTATTTTTCTCCTGAGCCCTGGGGCAAAATGTCAGCTTCTGCTACTGTGCTAATTCAAAAATAAAAGGTAGGTAGTTGTCCCTATGGTAACACAGAGTCTCATTTTACCCTAGTCCATTTCCAACCTGTTACTAAATTACTAAGCACTGGAGCGATGCATCAAAGAGCACAGGGAGATGCAGTTAAGGTAATGAAACCCAAAACCACCCACTTAAAACATGTTGTGTCAGCTTGGAAATAAGGATGGAATAGGCCCTTAATTTCTATCCCCACCCCTGAAGCTGACCACCTAGCAACTGTTAGATTTTCTAAGTTACAAAACTGGATCTCAATCTACACAACAAAAATTACATCTCTGAGCTACTTTCTGCCACAAGGGAACATTTTTTATTTCGTTCAAAATGTATTTTGACTTTACCACATCTCAATTACTCTACAGTAATGATCAATCATTAGATATATTTTTAATGGATACAATTTTTAAGTGTCTATTAGCTACAAAAGCAATTACATTTCTTTAGAGCACTAGATTTTTCCCTCAGTCAAGGTTTTCAAAGGGTTAGCCAAGAGAATTGGGACAAGCTGCATCTCTTACTAATGGTGCACCATGACTCTTTAATATCCTGCCGAGAAGAATCTTTTACTTTGAGTTTTAAAGTCTCATCTGACAAAATCCATGCCTGCAGGAGCCGCAATTTATCTGCTCTAGGGGAAGAATTTCTAAATCCAATCTAAGGGAATCCAAACCTTTATTTCCATGGTGAAGCTTCCAAAAAGCTACTGAACATTCGATTCTGCCTACTATAGTTATAGGGTGTGGATAAATTTAAGAATCTACCTTAAGTTAACACAAAGGCATACAAAGCATCAGTCATTTCCACAACTAGGAGCAAGGTCATTGTGGGTTGACATTGTAAGTATTTACCTTAAGTGGAATTTGGACTGTGTCTATTAGCTTGTCTGCAAAATGAAAGGGTTGAACTACATGATCTCCAGGGTCAATTTTAGGTCCATACCTTAACTAAGAGTTTAGCTAACTCTGTGACTTTGATCCACTCAATTTTACTAATATGCAAGTTTCCTTCCAGTTCTGAAACAAGCCCACAAACCCCTATATAACTTCAGAGAATATATTTTCCTCTTAGAATAACCATATAATTTTAGAAATAATATTAATGTTCTGTGCACTGTCTGTGATTGGAGGAGCGGGGAGGGTAGAAGAGTAGAGAGCCAATTCTTGTCCTAGGAGTCAGTTCTAATGGAGCAATCTGATGGACAAATGACTGAACATAGTTCAGAGAAGGCCAAAAGTGCTTAATAATGTACAATTATGGTAATGAAATCAAAGAATAAAAGTTAGTGAAGAACAATATTTCTCAAAGAAATGCTGAAAGTCTTCTTCTACTTGCTTTTTCGATGTGACATCCCTAGCATTTTTACCTTCTTCAATAAGTATACAATAAGTTTTCCTAAAAGTCACCCCTTGAAATAATTCCTCTACCAAGTTTAGGTAGACATAGACCCAATATCAGGCTTCTCTATAAACTCGGAGGTATATTAATTGACCTAAGGTCAATATAGCTAGATAAAAGCACTGTAGGCAAGGCAAAATGGTATAGGGAAGAGGAAAAGGTATTTGGGTTTAGAGGACCCAAGTGAAGTGAACTTCGTGTTCTGTCTCTGTTGATTTTTAGCTATAACACTGAACAAAGCTTTTAATATCTCACCATCTTTATGGTGGCAATATTACGTTCTTCAAAAGATTGTCATAGGATTAAAGATAATGGGTGGAAAGTGGTATGCACCACTTGTCGCCTTTATTCAATTTCAACTCAACAATCATTTAATGACAGCCTATCCTATGCCAGCCACTGTACAAATTGTGTTAGATTGTATGATTTTAAAAATCCATTCCTACTCTGTTAATACACTTTCAATACAAAGAACCCAACATCGCCATGGGTGCCTGAAAAACTGACACGACAGGAGGGCAAAAATCAGAAGCTGTGCTCACGTTCCATGGCAAAATCCTTGAGAGGAAACTATTGTTTAAACTGCTCAGTCAAACCCTTTTATAGAAGCACAATATTCTCATTTTCTCAAGAAATATTTATTGATCAACTCTTACATGTGGGACACAAAAGTTTTAGTTGTAGTTTCTGTGGTTATGATGTTTACCATCAGGTGGGGAGGGAAGGCATAAACCTGTGGCAAGTTAAATGTCTAGGGGGAAGTGGCTGTGGCTCAAGCAACTGAGTTCGCATTTACCATATGGAGGACGGGGTTTGATCCCAGGACCTCCTGGTAAAAAAGAAGAAGAAAGAAGGAAGAAGAAAGAAGAAAGAAGAAAGAAGAAAGAAGGAAGAAGGAAGAAGGAAGAAGGAGAAAAAAAAAGAAGAAGAAAGGTGTTCCAGACTTGCACACAGTGCAAAGAGGCGCAGGCTCCCATGCAGGAAAGCAATGCACTGAAAAGATGATATGCAACCAGATAGGGGAAAAAAAACAGGATTCTGCTAGGACCTCTGAAGGATAGAGAAGTAAGCGATATACATAGTTCCTATGCTCAAGGTATTCAGAATCTATAGGGGAATGTACACTAAGGGAAATAAATTGCTAATACAACATAGTACCTATATATGTCAACAGAATCAACCAAGATATCCAGGCAGCAGGCTCTATTTTAGCTCTGTAGGAACTGTGGGCTACTGTTCTCAAAGCAGGGTCTAAGGAGAAGATGGGGTTGAGATGAATTTTTAAGAATAGCTAAGATTTGAATGTATGGCTATGAGAGGGAGAAAGTCCAGATTATGGAAACCTGTAAAAAAAATGTCCTGGAATTAAAAAAAAAAAAAATATATATATATATATATATATATATAGTATGGCATGCTCAGGAGCCAAGGAGCAGTGTGAGATCAACTTGGAAAGACAGGAGATAAAGCACCTTTACAAACAGTTATTTTCCCTTGGCCTGATAGCAAATAACCAAGACACCCACTCTTACTTCTTGTCCTGCCAATCATACCCTTATACCATGAATGGTGAGATCTACCAAAATGCACCAAATTTTCTGTTACCAAGAACACAACCAAAGTCACAACTACTCAGTCTACTAGAGAAGCACTATTATAGGATGCAGTTACTACCAGATAGGGAATAAAGTAAGGATTTCATCAGATCAGGTCCAGGGTGGAAATTGGAAAAGGTGCAAGGGGTCTTGTTCTCCAAAAGTAAGGTTTTCATTATATTACTATTTTCTATTTAAATGCAGAGAATCAGGTGTGAGGAAAAAGAACAAGAGTGGAATTGGGAATATGGGAGCTTTTTCTAGACACTCCACTGTAGTCCAGCTAATATTTGTTGGCAGTGCTTGTACAGATTATCTTCTTTCCAAGATCTGCCTTTGCAAGTGAATTCTAAATATATATATATATTTTTTTCCAAATTCTACTCAATTTATTCATTTTTTAAAAAAATATTACATTAAAAAAATATGAGGTCCCCATTCACCCCCACCGCCCCCACCCCACCACTCCCCCCACAGTAACACTCTCCTCCATCATCACGACACATCCATTGCATCTGGTGAGTACATCTCTGGGCCATCGCTGCACCCCATGGCCTGTGGTCCACACCATAGCCCACACTCTCCCACGTTCCATCCAGTGGGCCATGGGAGGACATACAATGTCCGGCAATTGTCCCTGCAGCACCACCCAGGACAACTCCAAGTCCCGAAAATGTCTCCACATCTCATCTCTTCCTCCCATTCCCCGCACCCACAGCCACCATGGCCACTTTTTCCACACCAATGCCACATTTTCTCGATTACTAACCACAATAGTTCATGAATAGAATATCATTAAGTCCACTCTAATCCTTACTGTATTCCTCCTTCCTGTGGACCTTGGCTTGGTTGTGTCCATTCCACATCTATGTCAAGAGGGGGCTTAGATTCCACATGGATACTGGCTGCAATCCTCCTGTTTTCAGTTGTAGGCACTCTAGGCTCCATGGTGTGGTGGTTGACATTCTTCAACTCCATGTTAGCTGAGTGGGGTAAGTCCAATAAATCAGAGTGTAGGAGCTGAAGTCTGTTGAGGCTCAGGGCCTGGCTATCATATTGTCAGTCCAGAGATTCAAATCCCCTAGATATATCTTAAACCCCAGCACCAACTACAATTCCAGTAAAGTAACATGAAAGGCTTGTGAAAAGAGATCACATCAAAGTCCAGCTCCATCACACAGAAACACCAGCTCCAAAGAAGGGCCAACTCACATGGCAGTGAATCCCATCTGCCATGACCATAGAACCTGTGGGTCTCTTTAGCCCTGAAAAGGACCAGTACCTGGGGTTGTATCTACTTTATCTGTCTCTGAGACTCTGCTCAGGTGTGCATAAGGGCAATCCTTCTGACAACCTCCAGACTCTTTTTTAGAGACTCATAGCCATATAAACTCATTTGTCCTTTCCATTTCCCCCTTACTTTAGGTCAAACAGCATTTTTAACTCCTGTTATTATATGTAGACAGGGATATTCTGCTGGTCCGGGTTGAACATTTAATTCAAGGTCATTTTCTAGTTATGTCATCAGCTGGTACTTGGTAGTGATCCCTCGGTGCCAGGGAGGCTCATCCCCGGGTGGAGGCACATTTTGATGTACCGAGGAATGCATATGTTTATTGATCATTTATTGATCCTGCGAGGACCTTAGAGTTTTTCTAGCCTGGTGGCTAAGGCCCCAAACTCTTCTAACCAGCCCTATCCATTGACCTGCAAATACCAGAGATGTAGCAATACATACAGAGGGAATACCTAGAAATATAGAAATACTTCAGAAATATGGAATGAAAACAATACAACTCTTTCCATTCTCTTTCAGTGCCTAATTTCAGCAACTTAATTTTATTTGAGATTGTCACTATCTAACAAGACTTGCTTTAGGCTCAATTTAACTTTAAGTAAATTCTAATAAATACACCTATCCTGGAATGCTTAAGTTAAATATTGCTGGAAAGTGCATATAAAAGAAAACCTTGAGTTTCTCAACTTGCAAGATGAGAAAATTTTATTGTAATTTGAAAACACCTCTAGGTCTTTTGCTACAACCCACCTACCTAAAAATATCAGCATATGGGATCATTTTAGCTAATCCACACACTAGAACTAGCTCTTTTCCCTACAAATGAAATCCAGAATTAAGCTTTTAAGTAGAATATAGTTTCTCCCTATCTCTGCCCCCCAGCAGGCTTTGCTGTTTCTAAACCTGTTTTTTAGTTGACATTTATTTCTTAATATTATCTTGCAGGCTCCTTACCTGTATTTCCAAAGCATTTGAGCATAAAGTGACCTTTACAGTGACAGTCACTTTAAAGGTGAAATGTTTTAACCAGGTAGGTTCACCATTTTGTTATTGCTACTGTCAAAAGAATGAGGGGAGGGAGGAAGGCAGAGCACATGTACTGCGCTACGAAGGCAGAACATGTCGCATTTAATTTCCACGTAGAGTACCTAGATCAGAGAGCTGAGCATATACCCCAGATGCAGGCCATTGAGTGCAGATCCACGTTGTATTATGAGATATTTTAAAGGGTTTTAAATTATATCATTGGAATTAAAAATTATGATGTACCTCTTTTGAATTAAAAATTCCTACTACCTTGGCGTATCTAGTAATACTAAAGACCTGCTTACCTTAGACCCAGTAATTCCAGTTCTTGGTATATATTCTAGAGAAACTTTCATACTTATACACAAAGAGTCATGTAAAAGATTTTATACTAATCAGAGACAACTTAAATGCCCATCATTAGCAGAAGAATGGGTTTATCATGTCATAGTCAAACAATTGATTAAGCTAAAATAAATGAACTAGAGCTGCTATATGTATCGAGGTAGAAAAAATTCTCACAAATAAAATTTTGAGCAAAAGAAATTGCATTTTTACAAGGATGTGTTCAGCCTAATACCATAAACTTTAAAATTGTTCACAACAATGTTATCTATTGACTGTGGATATAAGCATATGTAGTAAAAGCAAATTGCTATAGCGTAGTGAATGGGATAGTAGAGGACAATACAATAGACTTTACCTGTTTCTGGAAAAGTATATTTCTTAGAAAATAATCCAGAACAATATGGAAAAATGTTTAGAACACTAAGTAGTGGATACTTGGATATTGGTAATATTAATTATACTTGTCTGTAAGTTTGTAATTTTCACTTAAAAAGAGAATCAAACAATAATAACAAAAGCCAATCTACATCAATGAAATTATTTTTAGGTTTTGAGAAATTGTACATACATTTTTTTTCCTCCTCCGGTTTTGACTTTTCCACAAGGATATGAGGGAGTTTTAGAAAAACATTCCATAACAGCTCTTCAAAGAAATTGTTAAGCAATGAAGAACAAACAGAAGGATCTTGTACATTTCTAGCCAGACTATTTTTCACTGGATTGATTTTTTCAGATGAGGGGTCCCTTGTTACAGATTCTGGAGCTGTGGAATTTGCAGCCTCCCCCCCCAAAAAATCACAGCCTAGAAGACCTCTGAGACTGGTCAAAGCCTTTGAGTGGGCATCTCTCTTTAACTCAGTCATTCCTAGGGTTAATTCCTTGAGTTTATTAAGTCCATTCCAATATCCCATTCCTTTCTCTCAGGAACAACTGAATACTCTCTTTGGGAACATGTGTGTTGCTCATTTTCATCTGCACCAACTCCTGAGAGATTTTAATAATTGCTTTTGGGGCTACAAGGTAAATTGGCCATTCTGTGGAAATAAGAAGGGAAGCCTACCTCTTTTAACCTGTAGGGTAAACAAATCCAAGGTAAACTACTTGGTTGATGTGGCCTCAAAAAGCTTCCATTTTCAGATTAATGTTTTCCACCTAATCAATATAAACTTTAGAAACAACCAGGGAAGGCCATTAGTCCAGAGATTCCTCTTATTAAACGTGTATTTTCCATGGTTACATTCCTCTATTTGCTTTATTTTTATTTCTGAGGTGCTCAGATTCATGTAATCCTTAGTAGACCTGAAAATTCTCCAACCAGCAATAATCCAGGAAGACATCAAAAACACCCAGACAGAATAAGGCTAATATTTCCTCACCAGGTGTCTAGCCTCTTAATCTAGTGATAATATCACATTCCAAAGGAAAAGGCGCTGAGACCCTCCCAAGGAGCGCTGTAAGCACTTATTGCTCCACCTAGGATTACCAGCTTGTTGAGTAGCAAACATTCTCACCTGCACCTGAGGTGGGGGCTGATCTCCAATTGCTGAGAACAGCGGCATTTGAGGAGTAAATGAGAGCCAGGCAGCATTTCTCTTGCGAAACCAAAAACCAGCAGCAAACTTGCTGGTTTCAGGTGCAGGTGCAAAATTATCTGGGATTTCATTTACACTTCCTGTGTCTGTGGCCCTTCTTTGGAATTTGGAATTAAAATGGTGGTCTTCTCTGAAAAGGCATATTTTTGGGAGACTGCATGGCATGAGTGTGAGGAAGACATGATGTATCTTCCTTCTCAAAGGATAAATTTGGAGGCTCATTTATGGACAATTTGACCTCAAACTCTGAGCAGGGTCAAAGGCCTTATCTGACAGAAGGCTCGATGATGAGAGGAACAGAGAGAGAGACAAAGCAAAGGAACTTTTTTAGACTTGATTTATTGTCCTGGTGCCATGGATTCACCTTAAAAAAATCACCTTCTGAAAAATGAACTATTAGAGTATCCTTTCTAGGGTTGCTGAGTGATCACAGCCTGTTGGTATGGAGGAAAGGACACAGGGCTAGACTAAGAAAACATGGGCACTAGTCACCATTGGGCCACCAAGTCATGTCAACAGCCTCCTTACCTGTATCATTCCAAGGAGAAGGGCCAAGGCAGCGGTTTTCAACTCCAGCTACTATACTTTGGAATCACTTGGGAAGTTAAAAGGCAACAATGTCAGTGTTCTGTCTGGGCCCCACCCTACTACCCCCACCGAATCATCATCTGTGAGGTGGGGCCTCTTGCCACGTCAGTATCTTTAAAAAGCCCTCTAGTTGATTTTATGTACAGCCAGGCGGAGAACGAGGGCTGGGTTTCTCACACTTTAGGTGGAAGCAAGCCTCCTGGGAGCTTGTTAGAATGCGTATTCTGTTCAGTAGTTCAGGGATGAGACATTTCTAGCAAGTTCCCAAATAATGAAAGGCCGCTGATCCACAGACCACACCTCTGAGTAGCAAGAAGCCAGACGATTTCCAAGCACCTTTCCAGCTCTGATTCTGCGAGTCTGTGTTAATTTTCACTTTCAACAGAATCAGAATCGTCAAACAGCAGGCTTTTGTTAATTAGAAAACTAAAGAACAACTCAACTACCACAAATACCCTCCCACCTAGGAGCACCCGTTTCAGAGAAGAGCTAGGCTAAGGGTCATTCTGCCTAGGGAGGTTGGGAGGGGTGTCCAGACAGAGGGACTCATCCTGGAGAGGCCTAGATGTGTGTGAGAGAGCTGAGGAAATCGGAAATGTGAGGAACGTGGCTGAGGGGGAAACCATGGTCAGACAGGAGATGACAAACTGTGGGAGGAGGGGTACCCGGCTTGCCTCAGTGGCAAACAGTGCGGCAAGAGGTGACACTGCCTCTGCCCACTGGGCCTAGACAAGGTGACCACGCCTGACTAGGCCTTTGCTGCTAACGGCTAGCCAGCACCGCCCTCCCCCTTCCTATCTGCCGCCTAGCCCAGCTCTCACTTCCCCTCCCCCCTCCCTTAAACCTAATCTCTTAGTAGCTGTTTGCCCAGCAACAGCTTACAACCACCTATCAGCTTATTAACAGTGTCAGCCTATCAAGAGTTAGCACATACTCTACTGGCCAATCACTAGCCCAATGCCAGAACATTGCCTTATATGGAAACAGCATTTGCCCTAGCCAATCAGAACCCGCCACACCACTCCCTAATCCTATAAATCTGCATCCCCTTCCGCAATAAACCAGACTTGTGCCATCAGCCTGTCTCCGCGACTTCTTCCTGGGTCGTGCGCCCTCCACGCCTTCGGAGCCCCCGAGGGAAGCCTCAGCGGCCGTACGAGGCTTTCTTCCCCACACCAGGAACCCCTCTCGTCCCACAGCGGGACCAAACTCGTCCCGCAACAGGGACCCCGCTCGTCCCATAACAGGGACCCCGTTTCGTCCCTCAACAAACCATATCAAGGGTTGAGCCATTATCCTGAAACAAGAGAAAGCCTTCAAGGGATTTAAGCAGAAAACCAACATGATTTGTATTTTCAGAAATAATTTTCTGTGTTGTATGGGCAATGAGTTTCATAAACAGGCGTACCTGGTAGGGGGATGTTTCGTTTGCTAATAATATTTGATAGTAAATGAGGGCCACCTATTCCATTTCCAGGAAATTATTCTACACATACTTATGTGCACATGTTGTTGGGGCAAGTATGTTCAGAGCACTATTGCTTGCGTTAACAAAAATTTAGAAACCCTGAAAATGCCTCACGAATGAGTATTAGCTGTATAGTTTTTGTTATAGCCATATCATGACATATTGTGTGCTCATTAAAAATATGTAGTGTATATATATTAACATGGGAAGAATCTGAAGATATATTGTAAGAGCAAAAAAAGTCACAAAATAATATATATACTACATTTCTGATTCTATTGAAACAAAACTGTATCCATTTAATATGTTGTATAAGTTGGTGCAAATTAACAGGAAAAAAAAGCCTGGAAGGATACATTCTAAAGTGATAAAAATAGTTTCCTTAAAGCCATTAAAGAAGTGAAAGAAGTAGAAGGTAAAGGGAAACTTTCACCTAATATACTTCTATTTTGTTTTAGATATTTAAAAAGAGAAAGTATTCATGTGTCACTTGTGTAACAGAAAATGAAAAAGGAGAGTAAATGAATTGCTGCATTGCATACCTGTTTTTATTCATCGCTAGCATGAGTTGTGCCCTCACCCAGTCTAACAAATCTTACAATTTTATATTCTAAATATCTAAAAAATATTTTTTTCATCTAAAAACAAAGAATTTTAAAAATTTGAAATCCTAAAATATCTTTCTCTCCCCTCTCCAAGTCTGTGCCCCAAGGTTATTTCCCCCCCATCCTAACAGCCCCACTCACATTACTCTTTCTTCTAGTTCTCATTGTGCAGATAACCTAAACCTAAATTAACTCAGGAGACAATCGAAAGTAATTAAGATTAAACAATAAGCAAAAATCAACATGGTTTGAAAAAATAAGAAAATTTTCTCTTTACCCTTCTGGGCGCTGAGAAGTTTTAGTGTTGCCATAATTTTCTAGAAAGATCCTCTGATGACCTCTGAAAACAACCCAGGACCCCCCACAGCTGCTTTGGGA
The DNA here is from genome assembly GCF_030445035.2 of Dasypus novemcinctus. NCBI lineage: Eukaryota > Metazoa > Chordata > Mammalia > Cingulata > Dasypodidae > Dasypus > Dasypus novemcinctus. The sequence goes on from NC_080676.1 coordinate 56,941,837, forward strand.
TCCCAGTATAACCAATTCAGCCATGCACTGAAGGGAAAGTTATAAACTGCTTAGAGGAGGAGGTTACAAATGGGAATGACCAGCCTGGCTTTTGTTAGGGTAAATCTGGGCTCGCCAACCTGTTAAGATGCTTTGAAAGAGGTAACAAAATGATCTATAAAGGCAAACCAGTGGGTGTCATTTCTTTAGATAATCAAAAACCTTTTGATTGGGGAATACACAAAAGGCTGAGGAAGGTTAGTAACCTGGGGTTAAAAGAAAGACTTCTTCATCAATTAAAAAACAGTTATGGAAAAATGAAGAATAGAACTCTAATTTTCCAAATGGAGAAAGATTAAAACGGCATCATACAACACTTATTATATTCAATGTGCAATTGAATGGGGGTCTCCTGTAAGAGACCAATGACCTAAAGTTAATCTCAAAATTATAAATTGAAATATGAAAACAAACATTTATTCTACAACTAATTAATGAGAAGAACAATAAATATCTTATTTCCATTCTAGTACATGCTTTTTGACCTATTATCCAAGTCATATTGCCTGGTACATTGCCTCATACTAGTGCCATCTCTTGTTTTCTCATGCAATACTTAGGTTTTCTTTTGAGTTTTATTGTAAATACTAAGGAGCCTTGGTGTGATCTTACCCTGGATCATCTTTCCTCTTTTCACCAATGCAAGAGTCATTAAGTATTAGTCCTATTTAAACAAAGTCAACATAAACACAGCAATACTGCGTTTATTGACAACATCATTTGTTTGCAGTTTGCATTTTTCCAGAGAAACTAAAGACACTTGCCATTCATTAATCATTAAATACGAATGATCCTCCGACATGCTGTATGTATTAGAAATAGAATAACCAAATCTGTATCATACCAACTTAATCCTATAGTACTCAGGACATCCAAATTGATGAAACCTCAAGTCATAGAGGGATTGTATTTGCAATGAGGGCTTAGAATTGTTTGGCTGGCAAAGGAGAGCAGAGCAAGAAGTTATCAGCTGTATGTAAAAGTAGAGTTGACATAGCGACAGACCGTGTCTGTCTCATCAGCCTGCTCCCGAATACAAAGATGGTGCAATGAAATCAGCTTCTTGAAGACCAAGGACTCTACCTGAAGAGGAAATCCCTGGAAAACAGGCAAGATGAAAAAACAACTGTCCCTCTCCAGGGCTGAATGATAAATAATCCATGGACAAGGCTGCCCAAAATAGACCTATGGCGTGGAGATGCTATGCTAACCAGAACAACAGTGACAAGGGCTGGCACTTTTCGGCAATACAGTAAGAACTTGGAAAGGAGCCTTGCCATCTAGGCTTGGTCATAGTTCAGCACTGACTCTGCACTGTGATCTTCATAGAGCATTCCACATAGTTCCCCAATACCTGTCTGTGTCCTGGTTTTCACTGCTCTGTTGTAAAATCTGAAAACATGGGCAGTGGTGCATGGGTGTTGCTCAATGATTGAGCATCCACTTCCCAGGTACGAGGTTCCAGGTACTAACCCCGGTACCTCCTAAAAAAATATATGGGCAATGGAGTGACGGTTTTTTCTTTTAAATAAAACTACATTTATTCAATTTTAAAATTTTTCAAATATTCTTATGAGATGATGGTTATAGGGCATAATAGTAGAAGTAGTAGCAGTATTTGTTATGTTGGTGAAATAAAAATGGACACTCCTTTGTTCCATTAAAAATGATCAGTTTGCTAAATCTAAAAGTCTGTAATGGCTAAAGGGTCTGACTGAAATCAAACAGATTTGGTTCAAATCTGAGCTCTGCCACTTACTAGCTGTTGTGACTGACCTCCTCTAAGTGTCAGTTTTCTCATTCGTTAGATAGGAAAAATAGTGCTTACCTCATAGGTTGTTATGAAGATTACTGAGATAATGCAGAAGATGCTCAGCACAGAGGATTTTACACAGCGACACTCAACAATGGTTAGCTTTTTAAAAAAAGAGTCAAAAAAGAATGTGCTCACCTTTTAAATGGCCTCAGAGATTTCTGCATTCCCTCTCGTTGTGACATCCTAATTCTACTCCATGGTTCTAGCCTCCTACTCCTTCTATACTATTCAAGTCCACAACTGTTCACCAGTCCAGGTTAAATAAATTATTATTTATCCATATAATGAGCCACTATCCAGCCACAGAAAGACATCCATAATATTTAATCAAATGAGAAATACATGGTTACAATTTATTAATAAGTGATCCACTCTGTGTAAAATGAAATACCTACAAGTGGTAATTCCCTTTGATTTTTTGAAACTCTCCCAATTAAATTAGGCTAGCACTGTCCAAGAGAAATATAATTGTGAGCACAATGTGAGCTGTATGTGGAATATTAAGTTTCCTTGTAGCCACATTAAAGAAGTGAAAAGAAACAGATGACATTTATTTTAATAATATATTTAACCTAATATAAGCAAAATTCCCTCATCTCCACATGTACTCATTATAAAAATTATTAGAGATATTTTACATTAATTTTTTACATTAAATTTTCAAAATCCAATGCATATTTTATATTACACATATAATCTCAAGACTAGGTGCATTTTAATGCTCAATTAGCCACACATAGCTCTTGGCTACCATGTCGGACGGTGAAGCTCTAAGCAGTTAGTCTCCCTCCTCATCCTGAATTAGAATTACCAGACTGAAAAGCGACTACATCTTATTACAAATGTCCATTGCTAAAAGCAGTGCCTGACACCTACTTGGTGCTCTAAATGTTATTTTGAATGAATGGATTTAATTTAAAATATTCTTGGGGGGGGAGTGTCTTTGATTTTTAAGTCCCATATCGATCATAGAATGAAAGACTTTGCCTTTCTCCCTAAGAGCAAGGGAATTTTGGAAAACGTCTCCTTCAAATCACAGCTGACAAGCAGCCTTCTCTGTCTGGCAGTAAAGCCAGCCATACAGCATGTAAGATATCCTCCATGAATCAACTGAAATAAAGTATACAACTAAAGCTAGTATCAAAAGTCATTTTATAGGTAAAAGGCTTACTATGCTCACAGTACTTTGCATATATCATTTCACTAAAACTCTGTAAGGTAAAAATCAATAAAACAAACAAACAATAGCCCTTTGGATTTGAATCTTATCTTTGCCAATTTCTAACTCTGTGACCAAAACAATTTTCCTAATTACTTTAGAGCCTGCTTTCCTCATCTATGAGACGGGCATTAAAATATATACCTCTTGGTTATTGTGAGTTTTAGAATAATTGGTGCATAACAAACCGTCAATAACTGACAGTATCATTGCAGTGGGGGCTCAATTACAATAGGAATAATCATTATCATCTATGGTTTACAAAAGGGGAAACTGAGGTTCAGAGAAATTAAGTGGCTTGCCTCAATAGCAGACGGCTTGTAAAGAGATGAGCCAGGGTTCAAACCCAGGTCTGTCCAACTTAGCAAGCCTGTGGACTTCCATACTTGGGAAGGCCCATGGCAGAAGTCATAGTATTTGAATACAGGAAGAACATTCTGTAAGAGCACCCATATGGCAAAGGTCCAAGTGCCAAAATGAACAGAGTTTGAAGGGAAAGGCTTCTCTTTTAAATGGATCACATCAGAACAAGGACTGGAGGAACTGAAGCTGAGACAGGAAAGAGCGTTTGGCTTCTGGAGTACCTTGAGCCCGTCGGAGGAGTTGGAGCTTGATCAATACCTAAATCCAGTCTGTGATTTAGTTGACCTATCTCTGTGCAATTATGGGGCTCTTCTTTTTTCAACTTAATTCTTCAGACTAAAAGGTACTTTCCTTCACTCAAGTAAGACTGAACGCAAGCTTTTCTACCCTCCTCAAATCCTACCCCAAATTTGTCTGAATCCTTCAAGTCTATATGAGGAGTGTCATTCCTATTCCATATATTAACTGGGTGGTGAAAGGAAAACCAACCAAACTCATACCTGTGGTCAGAGCATTGCAGCAAACTTTAAGGTAGGTCCTTTAGCAGGTCCATTAAACCAACACAGCTGCTCACCATTAGTTACCCTTCCCTGTTTGGCTGTTGCTAGGACCACCTCATGGAGGTGGATGAGCCACCACACCTGGCATGCTCATGTTTGCACCCAGGCACGTGAAGAACGTTATCAAAAACATTCTTAAATGAGCAAAGTATGTGTGTGCATGCACACATAAGATAAGCATATGCTATACACAATAAATATATGTGTGTTTAAGAAACAGAAGTGGCCAGGTATTCTCTCCAGTAGAAAATGGAAAAAGAATATTTATGAAAAAAATTTTCCCAAAATGGGAAACAAGTAAATTAATTCTTCATAAAATTTCTAAAGACTGTGCTCTCTTTTTACAATGTGTATCCCTTTCCTCAAATAATCTATTTTGGCATATTTTATTCACTCTATCTGCAAAGTGAAACAGATAATCCACTATTAAAATATTACCAGTGAAAGAATAGAAGTTAAAGTTTTAGGGAAATTGTCATTAACATAGAAAATGAGTATTCCCTGTGATAAGTTCATAAGCAATTACTTCCCATAGTTTTCTAAAATAGATAAAATGTATATTTACCACTTTGAAAGAAACTGTATAGAAGATTAAAATTGACATCGTGAAAACATTTTTAAAGTTTTCGGACTTCTTGAGTAGAAAACAAACCAGAAATTACAGGTAAACTGAATGATGAATTGAAAACTGGAAAGTATTGTAATTACTCAAGACATTTTCTCTTTCCCTAGCTTGTCAGAGTCCTGGTAGTTTCATTATATGACACTTTTCAGCACTTTTAGCTGGTTTGAGGCACAAACCTCCCCCAAAGAAATATGAAGAGTAATTTTCAAAAGGAACTTTTATTTTTAATATGGATTGATTTTTTTAAAGACAGCTCCAAGCAGCCCAGTATATCAAACAGGAACCATCACACCAATCCCAACACATCAAGGGGCAGTTTTAACACGTGAGGTTTGTTGTTTCTAGCAGGTATCCATGTAGTGAGAGAGGTCACCACTCAGCGAGGTGCTTTCTTTCTGGTGTATAAGAAAAGAAATCACCAGGAATAAGGGGGGAAATGGGCTTGGGAAACAGGAGGGGACCTTGTCAATCTTCAAGATGCTAGAAAATGATCGGAGAAGTCTTTTGTTAGGGAATCCTATAATGGTATTGCTGCTCATCTCTTGTGGACATGAACAGCAACTAGCCTAAGACGGTAAGGGTGACAGGGGATTAGACAAATGGTGAAAAGACCCTGGAAAAGACATTACTGGAGTTGGAATCATAAAGGCCAAAATTGTATCATTATTTATCTTCAATAGCAGTGTCCTTATAAACAGTATTTCTTAAGAGGAAACCAAAGGAATAAATGAAATATTTATTATGAATGTATCTGATTCAATTATCTCACAAATGGTAAAAGAAAAAGGGCCTATGCAACTATTTTTATACATCTTTATGGGTCATACACTATTGTTTTACATTAAGAATTTATGCTACTTCCAAGAAGAGGACCCTAAGCTAGTTTCCAATCACTTTGATTTTAAACATGGGTCAGAGAAAGTTAACACTGTGTTGGAAATGATTTTAATACACATAACAAAGCTATAAAAAGAACAAGAAGGGATAAATCTATAAGTTTTCAAGAAAGCTAGGGGAATTGTAAAGTCACATGGCAGGGTCCCTACCATTGCCCTCTAGGCAAGATAACAGAATATTCCTCAACGCTGGATTTCAGAAAACTACACTGTAAAGAGCTAAAGTTGTAGAATACACAAGTCACTAAGTCTCAACGTGTGTCTTTGCTTCTCCATAAATTGCTCTCTTGAAAAGGAGAATCTTTGATCAATATTTTCTGTGTTAGAATTCAAGTTTTAATGTTTAATCAAGGTAAATGTAGTTTTGAGTAAGATCAATTTCTTAGCCTTTATTAACTAATTATACTCTTTTTCTCCTAGGTATTTTCTTTGAAATGGTTGTTTCAGAGCAATTTAAAATTCATGGCTTATCAATAAGTTAGATAGTTTTTCCTTTAGATAAGAATAGTGAAAATGAAAGAAGTGTCATTGCAATAATAATGATGTACACTTGCCCATCAATGGAGGTAGCAGCCAACGACGCTCCAGGCATTGAGTTGGAGCAGGGGGTACAGAGAGGAGCTAGTCTCTGCCCTCACAGACTCCAGACTAATGGGGGAACAAACATGGACGTAAATTATTATGAAACAAATGGATAAGTAGTCACTGAGTTACTTGTAAAGGGCCATGGTGGTCTGGAACCTGTGCATGCAAGAAATGTTTGTTAAGTGAGTTAATGAAGTGACCCTCTGCCTGCCCAACCTGCAAAGAGCACATTATTCTTCTGACATTTTCTTCCTGTTTTGGTTAGACTCATCTATGGCCTATTTGACCTGTGGCACTGGCTTTTTCTTTGGCCAGTTTCCCAGATCTAACATCCTTGCCACTAATATCCTGTTTTATCAAAAGTACCTGGAATTGCTTTTCCTGAAATGAGCCAAACCAAGCCCACCCTAATAGCAATGAAATATATACAATACAAATTGTTTTCCATATGTTGGGGAGCAGTACAATATTATTACTAGGCAATTAAAAGAGTCCAAGCTGTGGCTAAAGAGACTAACTCACAGTGTAACTTTAGGCAGGAAATGCCATGAAAATCTATCTGCAATTTACACTCCTACTGCACTTATCTGGATTTATAAGGCTCTTTCTTCCCACACATTTATTTTGCATTTAAGGTAAGAAACAAGCAGATGGACTCCCTAGCTCTTGTTATAATGTCATAGTCCAAATAGCCATGCTTCCTAGAGTTACAATTCACAGACAAATATGTATTTTTCTCGATGAAATCAGAACTTTTTGGGGAAACGGACTTTGGCCCAGTGGTTAGGGCGTCCGTCTACCATATGGGAGGTCCGCGGTTCAAACCCCGGGCCTCCTTGACCCGTGTGGAGCTGGCCATGCGCAGCGCTGATGCGCGCAAGGAGTGCCTTGCCACGCAAGGGTGTCCCCCGCGTGGGGTAGCCCCATGCACAAGGAGTGCGCCCGTGAAGAAAGCCGCCCAGCGTGAAAAGAAAGTGCAGCCTGCCCAGGAATGGTGCCGCCCACACTTCCCGTGCCGCTGACGACAACAGAAGCGGACAAAGAAACAAGACGCAGCAAATAGACACCAAGAACAGACAACCAGGGGAGGGGGGGAAATTAAATAAATAAATAAAAAAAAAGAAATCAGAACTTTTATGAAAACAGTTAAGTGAAAATATTAAAAATAAAGGAATGTATTTCTAGAAAAGATACATAAAATAGAACAAAATTTGAAAGAAGGATAACCCTATGTATCTTTTTAGCTCACAAATCTATTTTTGGAAGTTCCAGGAAGATGGTGGTGGAGTAGGCAGACAGGGCTCAACTCTCTCACAAAAACAACAGAGAAAGGGTCAAAAGCTGTTCAAGGGAACTGCTTTGGAGGTCATCAGACCAGGACAGGGCTATACAACTCCCAGAAGGGTGAGGGATAGAGAGACCAAGAACCTGAAACAACAAATATGAGATACTAAGCCCCTACATTGTCTGGGAAGGACTCCCATCCCCCACCTTCAAGACGATAAGCCAGGATATAACTCCTGACTCCCTGCAACCCATTGAGAGGGGAATAGACATCTTCCTCCCTGTCAGCTGTTGCAAGGGAAGAGGGAGGATGAATCATTGGGTGTCTCTTCAGTGAATTCAGCCAACAAAGCCCGCTTTTGAATCTCAGCTCTGGCCAGATCAGAAACACAGGAAAGGGGAGGTTGAAATAAACCCCTCCATGGAAAGGTTCATTGATGAGTACCATCTGCTGGTTGGTCTGGAAATTGTATGGACAAAAACTGCTTTTGGATCTCTCTGTACCCTAACTCCTGGGAGAAAATCTGCACCCCATTAGTGAGTTCTTGGCCCAATTTTGATAACATAAGCCTGGAAATTTTAAAGGCTTAGAATAAGCTGAACAAATATCAAAGAAGAGCTGTTGGGGGAAAAAAACTAGGCAAGAGAGAGAAATTGATCATCAGAGTAAATTCAACAACGTATTCAGATACATAGATATCAGTCAAAAATTACAAACCATGCTAGGAAAAAGAGATGGTTCAACCAAAGGAACAAATCAAATATCCTGATGAGATACAGGATTTAAGACAATTAATCAATGATAATCATACAACTCTTCTAAATCAATTCAAAGAATTAAAGGAAAATACAACTAAAGAGTAAAGGATATAAAGAAGACAATGAGTGAGCATAAAGAACAATTTGAAAGCCTGCAAACAAAAGTAAGAGAGCTTATGGGAACCAAAGACACAATGGATGAGATTAAAAATACATTTGAGGAATATAACAACAGATGAATTTCTCAAAAATAGAATTAGTTATTTCAAGGACAGAACATCTGAACTGAAAACACAAGAGAACAGAAAGAGAGAAGAATGAAAAAATAGAACAAGGTTTTAGGGAATTGGATGACAATGTGAAATGCATAAGCATTCATGCTATCAGTGTCCCAGAAGAAGAGAATGGAAAGGGGCAGAAAGAATATTTGAGGAAATAGTGACTGAAAACTTCTCAACTCTTATGAAAGACATAAATATCAATATTCAAGAAGAGCAATGCATACAAACAGAATAAATCTGAATAGACATACTCTGAGACACCTACTATACAGAATGACAACTATCAGAGATAGAGTATTCTAAAAACAGGGCACATGACAAGATTATATTCAACTTCCTTAGGAAATGCCAAAGAGTTCTCAACAATGGCTGTACGATTATGCATTCCCACCAACAGTGGATAAGTGTTCATATTTATCCACATCCTCTGCAACATTTGTAATTTTCATACTTTTTAATAGTGGCCATTCTAATAGGTATGAAATGATACCTCAAAAATTGTAGTTTTGATTTGCATTTCCCTAATACCTAGTGATATTGAACATCTTTTCATGTGTTTTTTAGCCATTTGTATTTCCTCTTTGGAAAAATTTCTGTTCAAGTTTTCACCCATTTTTAAATTGCATTGTTTGTCCTTTTATTGTTGAGTTGTAGAATCTCTTTATATATTATGGATAGTAAAGATCAGAGCAGAAGTAAAGGAAATTGGAAACAAAAAAAAAGAATAAAGAGACTCAACAAAACCAAAAATTGGTGCTTTGAGATCAACAAAATTGACAAATCCTTAGCTAGACTGACAAAGAAAGAAAGAAAGAAAGAGAGAAGATGCAAATAAATAAGATCAGAAATGAGAGGGGGGCTTATTACCACTGGCCCACCAGACATAAGAGAGATTATAAGAGGATACTATGAACAATTCTATGCCAAAAAACTGGACAACATTGATAAGATAGACAAATTCCTATATACATGAGCCACCTATACTGACCCTAGAAGAAATAGAAGATTTCAACAAACCAATCATAAGAGACTGAAACAGTCATCAAAAGCTCCCAAAGATAAAAAGCCCAATACCAGAGAGGTGAATTCTACCAATCATTCAAAGACAATCTAATACCAATCTTGCTCAAGCTCTTCCAAAAAATGAAAGGAAAGAATGCTACCAAACTTATTCTATGAAGCCAACAGCACCCTAATACCAAACCAAATAAAGATACTGTGAAGAAAGAAAATTACAGACCATAATCTCTAATGAATATAGATGCAAAAATCCTCATCAAAATACTTGCAAACTCAATCCAAAATCACATTAAAAGAATTACACGCCACTATCAAATGGGTTTTTTCTCCAGGTGGTTCAACACAGGAAAATCAAATATAGTGTAATAAACCATATTAATAAACTGAAGAAGAAAAATCACATGATCCTCTCAATTGATGCAGAAAAGGCATTTGACAAAATACAGCACCATTTCTTGATAAGAACACCCCAAAACATAGGAATAAAAGGAAGCTTTCTCCATATGATAAAGTGCATGTATGGAAAACCAACAACTTTCAACTGTGAAGCACTGATAACTTTCCCTCTGAGATCTGGAACAAGACAAGGATCCCCAATGCCACCACAGTTATTCAATATTGTGCTAGAATTTCTAGCTAGAGCTTCTAGAAGAAGTAAAGCTTTCACTCTTCACTGATGGTATGATCCTATATCTAGAATCTCCTGAAAAATCCACAACAAAGCTATTAGACCTAATAGATGAGTTCAGGAAACTGGCAGAATACAAGATTAATACACAAAAATCAATAGCGTTTCTGTACACTACCAATGAGCAATCTGAGGAGGAAATCAGAAAAAAAAATTCCGTTTATAATAATGACTAAAATAATCAATTATTTAGGAATAAATCTAACCAAGGATGTACTCAGAAAATTACAGAACATTGCTAAAAGAAACCAAAGAAGACTTAAATAAATGGAAGGACATTCCGCATTCATGGACTGGAAGACTAAATATCGTTAAGATATCTATCTACCCAAACTGATTTACAGATTCATTGCAATCCCAATAAAAATTCCAACAGACTACTTTGAAGAAATGGAAAAGCAAATTATCAAATTCATTTGGAAGGGTAAGGGGCCCCAAATAGCCAAAAATGTCTTATAAAAAGAAAAACAAAGCTGGAGAACTCTCACTTCCTGATTTTAAAGCATATTATTTTGCTATAGTGGTAAAAACAACTTGGTACTGGCAGAAAGACGAACAGATTGACAAATAGATACAAACTGAGAACTCAGAAATCGACCCTCACATCTATAGGTAAGTGATTTTTGACAAGGCTGTTAAGCCCACCCAGCTGGGCAATAATAGTATATTCAATAAATGGTGCTGGGAGAACTGGATATCCATATCCAAAAGAGAGAATGAGGACCCCTATCTTGTATCTTAAACAAATATTAACTCAAAATGGATCTAGGACCTAAATACATGAGTGACAACCAAAAAGCTCCTAGAAGAAAATGTAGGAAAACATCTTCAAGATCTTGTGGTAGGCAGTAGTTTCTTAAACCCGTGCAATAAAGCAAAAATAGATAAATGGGACTTCCTCAAATTTAAACAATTTGGCACTTCAAATAACTTTATCAAAAAGGAGAAAATATTTGGAAATTACATGTCTGATAAGGGTTTAATATTCATGATAGATAAAGAAATACTACAACTCGACATTAAGAAGACCAATTAAAAAGATTGAAAAATGGGCAAAAGACTTGATAGACAACTGTCCAAAGAAGAAATGCAAATGGAAAAAAAGCACATGAAAAAAATGTTCAACATCACTAGTGGTTAGGGAAATGCAAATCAAAACTACATTGAGATATCATTTCACACCATTAAAATAACCACTATTAAAAAGTTTGAAAACTACAAGTGTTAGAGAGGATGTGAAGAGATAGGAACGCTTATTCACTGTTGGTGGGGATATAAAATGGTACAGCCACTGTGGAGGACTGTTCAGCAATTCCTGAGGAAGTTAAATATAGACTTGCCATGTGACCTAGCAATACCACTACCAATTATATACCCAGAATAAGTGAAAGCCGTGACATGAATAGACATCTGTGCACCAATGTTCATAGTGGCGTTATTCACAATTGTCAAAAGATGGAAACAACCAAAGTGTCCATCATCCGATGAATGAATAAGCAAACTGTAGTATACAAATATGATGGAATATTATGCAGCAGTAAGAATAAATGAAGTATGAAGCATATGACAACATGGATAAACCTGAAGGACATTATGTTGAGTGAAGCAAGTCAGACACAAAAGAACAAATATTGTATATTTGGGCTACTATGAACTAAACATATTGTGTAAACTCATGTAGGAAAAAATTAAAATATAGGTCATCAGAAAGTAGAATGAGGGTAGAGAATAGAAAGCTGAGGGTTAATCTGTTCAGAATTGGTAAAAAGGTTGTTTATAAATCTTTGGAAATGGTGAAAGCACATCATAGTGTTTGTAACTAGCAGAATTATTAGATACGTATGACAGTGGTTGAAAGGGTATGTCTAAGGACATATATATTACTAGAAGGAAAGCTAAAAAATGTAACATTGAAATTTATAATCTAGTGAAACCTCATGTGAAACAGGAATAGATGGGTGATATTGCTATATAAGATGGTTTTTATAAAATATAAATAAATTAGAGAGACAGAACAGCAGCTATCAATGGCAGGGGAAGCATAGAGAGATTGAGAGGTGATGAGTTTTTTGGTTTGTCTCTTTATTATTATTATTATTATTATTATTATTGGAATAGTGAAAATGTTCTAATGATTAAAGTGATAAATGCACAACTATGTGATTATACCAAATATCAAGATAGTACACACTGGATGGATTTATGCTTTATTAAAATGTATCAGTAAAATTGACTTGTTTAAAAAATCTATTTTTTTTCCATTTGAGCTCAGAAATGATAGCCCAGAGTGGCTAAGTCACTTTACTAAAGCCACACTCTCAATCCAGAAAGAGCTGGGAGCAAACTCTTAGTCTACAAACTCCGTTAGGCTTCCACTGAACATGCTCCTCGCTTAACTCACCATAATAACTCTTTAAAGCCCTTTGAGTTTTTTTCTTTATCCTGAAGTTTTTTTCTTTATGCTAAATTCACCTTGAATCTCTTCACTCCAAGTCTGTACACTGCTAAAACATGATATTTTACCGTAGATTTTGATGACCCTAAAAAACACCTACTTTCTCAAAATAAAGCATGACTGAGGACTTCCAAGAAAGCCAACAAATATATCCCTGTTAGATTCTGTGCCAGTCTTACAGACTCTGCCTTTAATTTTGCTTAGCAGGTAATAAAAGCTTATCTTGCAGCCAAATCCCTGCAGCAATGTACTCAGAGGTTCTGCGTGTGGAAGCCTGCTGCCTTTCAGCTTCCCCGTTAAACACCTGTTCTGGGCTTGGGCCATGCTTCTGCCTTCTGCTCAGGTGGAGAGTCTTGCTTAAGGGGACAGGCAGATATTTTTGCTGTCACCAAAGACATCTAATTTGGGAAGCCTAATCTTGCAAAGGGGCCAAGTTTCAGTTCTCAGAGTGTTGGGTTTAGGGTAGACAGGACTCCGCCCAGAAATGCAACCTGAACACTTCCCCCTTTGCCCCTCTCTTGTCTTTGCCGAGAATCCCTTAAATAACTGACAAGTTTTACAGATTTCAGGCAACCAGGGCCATGGTGCGAAGCCCCCATTCACTCCTGTCACCTGGCTAAATTAATACTTCCCTCCTCGGATGGATATAGCAACTCCTGACAACCAGTGGCCTAGTGATTTTTTTCGTTTTATTCAAACATAATACTAAGTTGAGAAATTAGTTATGGGGATTGAAGGAAGGAGTAACTTTACAGGTGTGAATTCATCACCATTTCTGATTCAAATATTTCCAAAGGAATCATAGGCTAAGTAAATGCCATCTCCCATCTTTTGAGGCTTCTGAATCTCTTCATGGAAAAACATGTATTTTACAGGTCATAATTTTGCAATTCCTGTTAACCCTAAGAATTTATCTTTGCTTGCCCTACTTTGAAAAGCATTAACCTACACTGGAATAGAAAACAAGTATCATTCAATAGTTGTTCTGATTCAAGGGTTGGTGATACCAGTCAGAAATTTCATTTCAAAACTGTGACTTATCATTTCATCTAGGCTTTCTTTTTATTTCAGTGCACAAATTAAGATTAATATCTCACTCTTGGGGATTTTGTGGATGTATACTATTCAAAAAAAAAATCTTTCTTAGAGAAATAGTAGAAAACTATGACTAAATATTTTATAAATCTTCTGAATTTAGTAACACTTCAAAATTAAAGAGCCAGATTCTTTGCCTTATAGAAAACACAGATCTTTTGAACGTATTCAATCAGCTCTTATGAATTTGGGACAGTGGGGGATAATTTCCAGAGAGTAGAAGGTGGATATGTAAAGTGCTTGTCATACAAATTCCTCCTTCTCACCAACCCTATCTTTCTAGATATCATTTCATTAGCACAATGAGGTATCCAGCATAAACTTCTCTGCTTTATACTCTTCCCACACTTAAGGTACCCGAAGCAAAGGTTCATTGACTTATAAAATTTTATTTATTTTATTTTCTAGCTCCCAATTTTATAAATATCTGTTAAATTAAATCCAAGATAATTTATTCCTGTCCAAGGTCCTGGCTTTAAAAACAATGTTAAGTAGGAAACCAGGATGAGGTCTATTCATTCTAAAACTATATGTGAAGGACATTTGTATTTTCTATGCATATGTATTTCCGATTGGTTTTAAAAGGTTATCTATGTTATAGACTCTTTGGAAAGTCTTCCATGTCATCCAATCAGACTATCAGTCAGTATTTCAAGTTACTTCCTAGAAGACCAAGCAATCTATGGAATGCTTATTGATGAACAAGAAGACAAGAGTTTTAATTCTGTAGCTCTGGCTTTCTCTCCAATATGTTCCATTCTATGCATTCCCTTCATTGTGGGAGACAGTGCATAAAAAGGGGGAAGGTGAAGGCTGTCGTCTGACACACAGGATTCATTCCACTCTCTATGTATTGTTATCTCTCTCTCGACACTAGTGAGTTGAATTTGGAGCATTTTTCAGTCCCTGCTGCACACATCCTCAGTTTGTCTCTCCCTCTGGGTAGTGGGATGGAGGCTATGGAATTCTTACTCTGGAGATATCTTTCTTGATGCTGTGTCTGCAAGGACAGAGAAGCAGTCCAATAAAGTGGGAGTGGGGTAGGTATTTATTTGCCTAATCCTCCATCCCTAATACCCTTTGAAAATGGACAGCCTAGTAGAAGAAAATTGGTAGACATAAACAACAATACAAGTGATAACCTATCTTGCCAGAATTTAATTACCAGGAAATTGCCAAACTAAACTATATTGTACTGAATCCCCAATTTGTCACATTTTAAAATGTGCAATAACTGCAGTTAAGCAACTCCATTCACACCATTAAACACCCCAGACTCTGTTTCAGGTATCATGTGGGTGCAAGGGCCACATGAATAGGAACTGGGTCACCTCAGATGGAAAAACCTTTGTTGTTCCCTGTTGTTATGTTTCCATGACCTTGCCTCCCTTAAGCCTTACAAAATGGTGCCAGCTGACAGAGGATTCATTTAATAAACAGACAAGTATTAAGAAGTACTCCAACCCAAGTAACAGCATTGTTCAAAACTTCTCTAAAGTCCAATTGTGGGGGAGAGCTGGAGGAAGGAACAGGTGAACTCTGGGGATTTGTATGTCTGTGGGTAAAACTACAATGGTGGGAATGTTCTTTTGGCAAATATGGCAGGGGAGGGTTACTGGTGCAGAGCATCGGGGGTGGGGGGGTATGCTGGATAGGGTGCACTGGATGGGGCAAGCATCTACAGAATATGAAAGTGTTCATCTTGTTAGAGTGTATTATCTCAGTGGGTGAAGAACCACAAAATAAACAAGAAAATATTAAACTCCCATACTGGGAGCCCTTCTCTGTTCTCAGAGAAGCAAGAATCTCTCGAGAAGAAAGGCAGTGCCTAATAAAAGAAAACAGACAAATATGTCAAGCCCTCGATATTATTGCATGTAACTGTGAACTTATTCTTCAAAATCTGAAACTTGGTGGTTGCTATAGTTTCTGAGGGGAGAGGGAAGGAAGAATAGAATGGATAAAACATAGGGCATGGCGGCAACCTTGGCCCAGTGGTTAGGGCGTCCGTCTACCACATGGGAGACCCACGGTTCAAACTCTGGGCCTCCTTGACCCGTGTGGAGCAGGCCCATGCGCAGTGCTGATGTGCACAAGGAGTGCCGTGCCATGCAGGGGTGTCCCCTGTGTAGGGGAGACCCATGCGCAACAAGTGTGCCCCATAAGGTGAGCCGCCCAGCACGAAAGAAAGTTCAGCCTGCCCAGGAATGGTGCCGCCCACACGGAGAGCTGACACAGTAAAATGACGCAACAAAAGGAAAACACAGATTCCTGTGCCACTGACAACAACAGAAGCAGACGAAGAAGACACAGCAAATAGACACAGAGAACAGACAACCGGGGTGGGGGGGGAGGGGAGAGAAATAAATAAATAAATCTTAAAAAAAAAACGATAGGACATTTTTAGGGTCTTGGAAATGTTTTATATGGTCTTGCAATGATGTATACAGGCCATTATACATTTTGTCAAAACCTATAAAAGTATACAACGCAAAATGTGAATTATAATGTAAACAATAGACCATGGTTAGTAGCAATACTTCAATATTTGTACATCAACTTTAACAAATGTACCATATACATGTAAGATATTATTAATAGGGGAGATTGGGGAGGGGGGAGGGGGTTGAGTGTATGGGAATCCTCTACATTTTCTATATGACTATTCTGTAACCTAAGGCTTCTTTGAAAATAAAGCAAAAAATTAAGACACTGGGGGGGGGGCGGGGCAGAGCCGATTTTGACTCAACTGGTAGAGCATCTGCCTACCATATGGGATGTCCAGGGTTTAAACCCAAGGCCCCCTCACCCATGTGGTGAGGTGGCCCATATGTAGTGCTGATGTGCGCAAGGAGTGCCGTGCCACACAGGGGTGTCCCCCGCATAAGAGAGCCCCATACACAAGGAGTGCACCCCTCAAGGAGAGCCACCCTGCATGAGAAAAGTGCAGCCTGCCCAGGAATGGTGCTGCACACCTGGAGAGCTGACAGCAAGACGACACAACAAAAAGAGACACAGATTCCTGGTGATACTGACAAGAATGCAAGTAGACACAGAACACAAAGCAAATGGACATAGAGAGCAGACAATGGGGGGGCGGGGTAGAAAAATAAATAAAAAGTAAATCTTTAAAAAAAAAAGACACTGGGGGTACATATGGAAATATTTGCCACTACACATAAAAGATAGAAGTCACAGTGATGAAAGACACAATGAAAACATTTTTTTATGTTTTATTTTTGCATTTTATTTGTTTTTTTAAATTATTATTTTATGTAATTATTTTCACTGATTTTTTAGCTTTTTTGGGGGGGAGGTTTTGGATTGCAGAAGAGTCACAACTGTGGCAGGAAAGGATCACTGGTTCAGGATGTCAGTGATGGGGGGATGTGTGGGGAGGCATGCACCTGGGGCATGCCTCTATGGCATGTGAAAATATTCAAGTGGTCGTGGGATGGATGGAGACCCACACAATAACTGAAAGAATATTGTATTCCCATACTGAGAAGTCCTATCACATTCTCTAATAGAGAAGCAAGAATCCCCAGAGTACATGGGGCAGTCCCTAGTGAAAGAGGACAGACCAATATGCCATGCCCTTGATACTGATGGTTATTCTTATGAAACTGAAACTTAGCCTATTATATACTGCATAAGAGTTACTTCTTAAAAGCCTCCTTGTTGTCTAAATGTGGCCTCTCTCCAAGCCAATCTCAGCATATAAATTCACTACCTTCCCCCAGTATGGGACATGACTCCCAGGGATGAGCCTTCCTGGTACTAAGGGATTATTACCAAGCACCAACTAGCAATGCATTTGGAAAAGGGCCTTTACCATAAGGAGGAGATATTAAATACAAATGAGTTTTTGTGGCTAAGAGATTTCAAAGTGAGTCCAGAGGTCATTCCAGAGGTTACATTTATGCATTCCTCAGCAGGATCTCATTGACTCCACAGTAAACAATACCTTAAACAAGGAGACTCCTGAGGACTCTAGAGACATCCAGACAGTATAGTCAGAATAGACAATCTCAGAAATTTGGCACTCTGTCAGTGGGCCAATTTATTGGAGTTAGACTCGTTTAAAATTTTCCTTCACATGGCTCTTTGCCCATTTTATTTGAACCTATATTTAGCACTATACTAGTTAAATATATGTCCCAGAGACTTAACTCTTCAGTCTGTTCACATGTTGGTTGAGCCCTCAGTCTCAGCAGAGTTGCATTATCTACTCTCCATTGGACTTGCCCAGGACAACTAACAAAAGAATAAGATGGACAACACCCATCCAAAAAACAGAGTATCTACAACTGCAAGCAAGACAGTTTCATCCATTTGCCCCATGGGATCTAAGCCCTCTCTCAATCAGAAACAGTGGGCATCACCATCCCAAACTCCTCAAGAATGGGAAATGGGGTAGTGGACTTGGCTCAGTGGATAGGGCATCTGTCTACCACATGGGAGGACTGCAGTTCAAACCCCAAGCCTCCTTGATGCATGTGGAGCTGGCCCACATGCAGTGCTGATGTGTGCAAGGAGTGCCCTGCCACGCGGGGGTGCCCCTCATGTAAGGGAGCCCCCTGCGCAAGGAGCACACCCCGTAAGAAAGCCGCCCATGTGAAAGAAAGTGCAGCCTGCCCAAAAATGGTGCCACACACATGGAGAGCTGACGCAGCAAGATGATGCAACAAAAAGCAACACAGATTCCCGTGCCACTGACAACAACAGAAGCAGACAAAAAGAAGAACACGCAGCAAATGGATACAGAGAACAGACAACTGGGGCGGAGGGGGCAGGGGAAGGGGGGAGAAATAAATAAATCTTAAAAAAAAAAAAGAATGGGAAATGAACAAACATTATTTTGCAACTATGAACTAAAGTAGACTTATTATTTTTCTAGTAATGGAAGAACTTGTAACATTGATATGAAGGCAGTGGCCACCAGAGGTTCTGAGGGGAGGGGGAGGGTGTAACATGGAGCATTTTGGAATTGTCCTGCGTGACATGGCAATGACAGATACAGGCTGTTATACATTCTGTCAAAACCTGTGAAATTGTGCAGTGCAAAGTGTAAACCATAGACCACAGTCAGTACAATGCTTCAATATATGGTTATCAATTGTAACAAATGCATTACACTAATGAAAGAGGTTGTAATGAGGTTAAGTGTGGAAAGGGGAGGGTGTGGGATATTTGGGAATCCCCCTATATTTTCAGTGTATCATTTATGTAATCTAAAGCCTCTTTCAAAATAAAATAAAATTTTAAAAAAGTAATTCATTTAAAGAAAAAAAAATCTGAATGGAGAGGAATGGAGCTCTGTTTCTTTAAAGGGGGAGGACAAGCTGCAGCCCAATGTCCCAGATTTGGTTTTGTTTAGTGTTTGGGCCACACACGTGAAAGCTGTGATTTTAATTTAATGCCCAACCCATGCTCATTTTATCTTAAGTTCAACTGTGAACATTATAAAATAATATTGTTTGCCCCAATCCCTTTTATGTTGGTGAAGAAAACACACCATGACCAGGTAAACATCTGTGGTGCCATTCAGATATCTTTATCTAAAGATCTGGAAATTACACTTAATTGCTCACCCCCCCCCCCCACACACACACATTTAATTAAGCCTTAATTTTTAGCAAGGCACTTCCCTGACTCTTTTCTCCTGCCTCAGGACATTCTTGAAAAGAAATAGATACACCTCCATGGAGGCGCCTTGGCAGAGCCTTAACACAGGGACCAGCATTTCATTTTCCTTTCTTTCTTTTCAAGTTCTTTAGGAACAGGCTGTTCCCTGGGCCCCTGATATTTTCACACTGCCTCTGGCTGCCAAGGGACCTCAGCCTGGCTCTCAGATCTGGAGAAGGAGGTCTCCTCCTGTGACAGAACAACAGGCCAGGGCCAGCAGCTATTGTGATTGCCACTGGGTTTATCCCACTAAACAGATGGAGGGAAGAGACAGCACAGCCACACAGGGAGTTGCAAACAACCTAACGGGGACCTACAACCATGGGGCAGGAAAAAGAGGCAAGAAAATGACATTTTATTGTGTCCACTTTAGAATCCATTTGCAGGCCAGATAGGCAGGCCTGGAAGCTTCTTTAGTTTTGCCTCAACCAAGATTTCCTACTCCTGAGGGAAAAAAAAAGAAGAAAGAAATACCAAAGACTTCTTGGACAGCACAAGCTCTTACAAAACAGCTGTTTTATGGTTCTAGAATAAATGATGGAACATGTGGGTTGACTTTTCCTTAAAATACACAGGGGTTTTAGAATTAAATGGAAAATTCTCCTGCAACATATATTTTGAATTTAAGTTTTTTTGCCACGGTCCAAATAATTGACATAGAGAATTAAGTTTTAAGCCTTTCAAGAAACTCAAAGCACGATTTGGTTCAGGCATCCTGATGTATGTCACTGCGCTACCACTCTTTAAACCATGTCGTGAAGCAACATTCAAAACAGTCTAGCCATAATTTGTTAGATCATTTAATTATTCACACAATCATTTAACAAACTTTTATATATCAACTATTGTGGGCCAGGCAACCATGCTAAGATGCTTTTTTCCCAAGATCTATGAGATGACGTTGTGTTTTAACAGTGCATTGCTATTGTAATTATTAATAGTTCTCAAAAGGATGAGTCTGGAATATGTTCATAAAATACTGAACTAAATTCCATAGGAGTAGAGACTGTGCAATTTTAAGGAAGCTTCATTACACTTGGGGAAAGTCTCTCAATATAAAGAAAACATGCGTTTAGAGGCAACGATATTGCTAACGTGCATTTTCTCAGTCCCTCATTGTCATTACTCACATGAGTTAGGACAAGTGAGCAGATAACTTTTGGTGGTAGACACAGGGATGCACCAACTCAGAACCCAGCTGCCAAGAGTGTGTGAGGTGACAGCTTCCAGAAGTGGGCTCCTTTTTCATTTCACTCTAGGTAGCCTGTGGCAATGACTGAACAAGGCAGGGAGTAGAACAGGGCCTGGCTATTTCCTGCCCAATGCTGGACTCCTCTAGTGGGCAGTCTTTGCCCCAGTACTCCCATCAGCTTGACAGAGACTTTGTCAGGTCAGCCTCACACTTTGATGGCTTCCCTAACTGCCCCCACTTGGCCCCATTCCTGTCCTGCGGTTATTTGGGGTCTGCTTCCTGGAGAACCCAACCTGCAGCACTTTCTGATGGTGAAGAAATTGGTATTTAAGGTAGAACTTCGAATGAATTGTTTTCATTAAAGAAAACGCCATTCCTTAGACTCTAAATACTAATTTTCTATGTTGAAAAGCTGAACAATAGATTCCTGGACATTTGCTACCTATTGATGGGGTTCTTTCTTTTTCATTTCTTTGACATGGAAATTTCAGGAAAGGCATTCCAAATATTCAAGACTAAAATAAGCCCGTAACGACCACGTGTGAATCTTAATAGAGCATAAGAATCATACAAACTCATGTACTGTTTGTCCATGTATTATAGAGAGAGAGGGGGAAGGAAGGGAGGGAGTAAGGCGAGAGAATATGAGATTGAGAGGTGGCCAGGGATACGGGTGATTTGTACTTTTCTTCTGAATTCAAGAACAGTTGACTATGGCACTTAGGCAAGTTATATCTCTTGTCATAATTTTTTAAAGTGAAAAAGAGTCCTGGCATAATAATAATTATTTTTACATAGTCTATATCCATAAGATATTTTATTTAAATATTGTACATGATATTAGGCCTTTAAAATTGTCCCTAAATACCACCTCAAAGTCATGAAACATGCTGATCCCATTTATACAGCTTTGTCCCTTTTGTCTGAATTTTTTAGCTATTATATGAATCAGCGAAAGTCCATTTGGTTGTTAGCATTATGCACAATGCATGCTTATCCACTGCTTATCCACGTGCAAATGACAGCAACAATAAATACCTGACAGCCTCTCTTTTATTTGCTCTTCACTTCCATCAATGAAACTCAACTATTGCACATTAGAATCACCTGTGGGTAGGGTCGGAGTCTTCTAAAATATATATAAAGGTGCCTGGCATCTGCCCTAGATCTAGTAAATCAAAATCTCTAGGGGGAGCAGATGTGGCTCAAGCAGTTGAGTGCCCACCTCCCACAAGGGAGGTCCTGGATAGTTCCTGGTAACTCATGAAAAAACAAAAACAAACAACAAGCAAAACAAAGGATAAAACCAATTCAGGGAAGCCAATGTGGCTCAGTGGTTGACTGCTGGCTTCCCACATACAATGTCTGGGAATTCAATCCCCCAGACCCAGGTACCACAAACAAGCAAACAAACAAACAAAAAACATCTCTAGTAATAAAGCTCAGGTTTCTGTAGTGTTAAAAGTTCTAGGGAAGCAGACTTGGCCCAATGGATACAGCATCCGTCTACCACATGGGAGGCCCACGGTTCAAACCCGGGGCCTCCTTGACCCGTGTGGAGCTGGCCCATGCGCAGCGCTGATGCGTGTAAGGAGTGCCCTGCCACGCAGGGGTGTCCCCCGCGTATGGGTGTCCCCCGCGTAGGGGAGACCCACGCACAAGGAGTGCGCCCGTAAGGAGTGCGCCCCGTAAGGAGAGCCGCCCAGAGTGCAAGAAAGTGCAGCCTGCCCAAGAACGGCACCACACACAGGGAGAGCTGACACAACAAGATGACGCAACAAAAAGAAACACAGATTCCCAGTGCCACTGATTAAGATAGAAGCAATCACAGAAGAACACACAGTGAATGGACACAGAGAGCAGACAACTGGGTGGTGGGGAGAAATAAATAAAAAAATAATAAAAAAAAGTTCTCCTGGTGGTTGTATTGTGCAGCAAGGGTTTAACTTGGGCCTGCCATTGTATCTTTATTAAAATATCTAGCCAGATATTCAAAACCTTAATCAATTTGATTTGGAAAGTTACTCTTCTTTGGATCATTTATTCTAAAATTTTAACAGAGTACTTCTGCACCTTGCACTACCAGGTTCTCTGAACATATATTTATAAAAAAGGAGAAAACCAACTTTTAGGGAGAGCCCTAATTAACCTCAAAAGCTCTAGCAAAACATTATCTCAATGAGTCAGGGACATAGATAGTAGACTCTCTTTACCAATCTGGATACAGAGTTTCAAAGAAGTTACATAATTTGACTAGTATCAGCCATCTGTTGAGGAACAAAGCAGAATTCATATTCAGTTCTTAAGTGTGTCACCAGCATCCCAAGGTCCCTGCCATTGAGGAGGTGCCGACCTCAGACAAAGCTGCATGAAAATTAGTGGGTGAGAGCAGAAACTTCAGAGCTAGACAGACCTGGATTAAAACTCCAGCTCTGCAATTTATTTATCAACTGTATGACAAGAGCTAGGTTAAATAGCCCTGATTTCCTTAGCTGTACAATGGGAAAATAATTCCCACCTACTGAGGATAATGTCTGCAAAGCAGTTGGCATTGTGCCCATCCCATATAAGCACACAATCAATTGTGCCTTATTTTTGTTTTTATTTTATTTTTTCTAAAACTGCTGCTAGTACAATTCAGGGATGGATGAACTCTGACCCTACAAGCCATCCCTTTTCATATTGGGCAATAAACTTCACCAGTCCCAGACCCTCAACTGTCCCATATCTTCTCCTCAGGGCAGCCTAATGCTATTGTTCTCACCTATTGTTCTAACCAAATGCTAATTTTTGAAAGACTTAAAAAAATTTAAATAGCATAATTCACTAGCACAAGTTGATCATAAATTCAACAGACATAGGAACTAAAGAAATGCATCTATTTTAGGGATAAACGAGCTAATTCTAGTCTAATTTTGTTCATTCTAATAAGCACACTTTTTTGGTGATGTGAACAGATGAATTTTACTGTAGGACTCAAATTTTATTTTCTCATTAAAGTTTTTTTTTTTTAAAGATATGCTAAAGGACACATTCCAAGAAGCAAGAGTGTAATTACAGATTTAACATCTCCTGTATGGCCTGACAGAAGTCTACCATCACTTAGGAAGCCATTACAGCATATACTTAATGTCAGCTTGATACAAAAAAACACTTTCATAGGTTCTCTTTGATTGACACATTTGAAATGACATCAGTTTCCAGCTTTAAAACCTACTGTTATTAGGTCTCTGTTGCTATTTATGTTAGAAATATGTGCACGTGTGTCAAAACAATATATCAACTTTGCTGATTGGCTGCATCTAGACTCTGTTGCCAAGGGTAACAGAACAATTGCTTTTAATCCTTCCTAAATTGCTTCTTGTTTTTTTTTCCTAAATGTTCAAGTTTTGTGGGATTTTTTTCACCCAAGAGCAAAAAAAAAAGCAAATTTTACTTAGGGAGAAAACAAAACATACTGTCTGTGTGTGTTAAAAGGAAAATTAAATGCAAAAGGTGTACTTGGGTATGTGTTAATTTGCACAGCTATCTGTCAAAAATGCTCTGAGTCATATTTCTTAAGCCTGGATTGATCTTAAAAACACCATCTCCTCTTCCCAATAATGCAGAATCCAACCATTTGTTCTCCATTATCAAGGTCAGCTATCTCTTAGCAAAAGGCCAATTTCATACCTTCTTCATGGAAGGACAGGAATATATATGAAAAAAATGATGTGTTTTCACAGCTTTGCAACATCTTTCCTGCCTCATTGACTAAGTAGAGTGTCATGAGCAAGTGCTGATTGATTATGAGTGCTAACTCCATGCCTTTGGTCTTCTGGAAGATTAGAAAACTGACCTACATCTTCACCTATGTACATGGTTCACCGGTTGTAGCAGTTTGATATGGTTATGAATTCCAAAAACAGATATTGGATTATGTTTGTAATCTGGTCTGTAACTAAGCATGATTAAGTTATAATTAGGGCTTTTGATTGGGCATTGAGTCCCTACTCCTTGGTGGATGGGAACTCACAGATAAAAGGCATGGCAAAGGACAGAGTTGAGGTGTTTTTGATGTTGGAGTTTTGTTGTGTTTTTTTTAAAGATTTATTTTTTATTTATTTCTCTCCCCTTCCTCGTCTGCCCCCCCTCCACTCCCCCTCCCCCCATTGTCTGCTCGCTGTGTGTTCTTCTGTGTCCACTTGCATTCTTGTCAGTGGCACCAGAAATCTGTGTCTCTTGTTTTTTTTTTCATGTGTTATCTTGCTGCATCAGCTCTCTGTGTGTGCAGCACCACTCTTGGGCAAGCTGCGCATTTTTCATATGGGCAGCTCTCCTTGTGGGATGCACTTCTTGCACATGGGGCTCCCTTATGCAGGGTACACCCCTGCATGGCACGGCACTCCTTGCTCACAGCAGCGCTGCATGTGGGCCAGCTCATCACACGGGCCAGGAGGCCCTGGGTACCGAACCCTGGACCTCCTATATAGTAGGTGGATGCTCTATCAGTTGAGCCACATCCACTTACCAATGTTCGAGTTTGATGCTGAAGCTTTAAGCTGGAGCCCTAGGAAGTAAGCTCACAGGAAACAGAAGCCAGCCCCAGGAAGAGAGGACCTGAGCCAGTAGAAGAACACAGAGGAATATAGATGGCTCCTTAGACATGGCAGAAACCCCAGGAAGAGAGACAGAGCTATTCACCTGATAGTCTACAGCTGGCCTTGTGGAGAAAACAGAAAAGCAAGACCCTGGAAGGGAGGAACCCAGGAAGCCTGAACCCTCACAGACGTCGGCAGCCATCTTGCTCCAACACGTGAAAATAGACTTTGGTGAGGGAAGTAACTTATGCTTATGGCCTGGAATCTGTAAGCTTCTACCTCAAATAAAAACCCTTTATAAAAACCAACCAATTTCTGGTATTTTGCATCAGCACCCCTTTGGCTAACTAAACACCTATAAATTAGCCAGGCAGCTTCCTGTGTCTTTTGTATATGTGTGTTAACAGCTCTCAAACTTCTTTCGGGGCCCTAGTTAGAAACACAATCCTGGGCACCACCCACAGAGATTTTGATTCATTAGGCCTAGGGTGGGGGGTCCCAGAATTTGCATTTTGACAGATGATTCTGAGGCAGGTAGTCCAAGGGCAAAACTTCAAGAAATACTGCTTTGCCTTATATGTACTTTCCAAATAATGCATTCTTCCCTGCATTGAGTAAAGTTCTTGTTATGGACAGCCCAGGAATTGTATGAAATTGAGCAATTGCCCACATACTAAGACTCTCCTGGGAGGTACCATTTAGCATTCCTTATACCTGACCCCTACCCATGCAAAATTAATTAATCAAGTAATTTAAAAACAAAGTAAGCTAAAACATACACTGCTTGATGGCTCTTCCCATCAAATTTACCAGCATTTAAAACTTTAAGAGACTGTAAATATCTTCGGAGGTGTATAACCTCAAGTTGTGAGACAGCAATATATTGGAGAACAGTTTTGGTGTGATGAGGAAGGAAGACGAAAAAAAAGAAAACCGGATACCTATAAAGAGTCAGCAGAGAAAGGATATGGACAAAGATTATTGTCTCCAATCCAAACTAGCAACTTTGCTTAATAAAGCAACATCAATATTCCTAGTCAAATATAATCCTATAATATTAGAAATGGGAAGACCCCTTATTATCCAGATGCAATCCAAAAGGTATAGATTTTATAAAGCCTGCATTTTCTAGAGAACGATTACTGTCCACCAATAACTCAAAAGATTCATTCTGAAATATCCGTAGCCAGAGTTTCATATAAAAAAGAAAAGAATACAAGTTGTTAAAATTTAGTGAAGAGATGTACTTTGTAAAATAGAAACACTGCAAACATAAGCTCTGGGAACCAGCTTCTCATGGCAAATATTTCATTTCAGCAAACAACGAAAGAAAGAATTTGGAGTTCCTGGGAATCAAATTTCTCTGAAAATTGTTGTTTGCGTTGCCAAGTCTGTCTTTAATGTTGTCTCACCGTTGCTTCTACTCCTTTCCCAAATATTCTGTTATGGTATAACACTTGGCCAAGAGCTGATATAATCATAATCACTAAGCTCAGACTGCAATCTATCTGCATAAACCTGAGAACTGAAGAATTTTTTGGAAAAGTTAACTGGAAAACACACAAACACACACACACACAAGAAAGCAAGGGATTGAGTTACAGTCTCTTAAAAACAAAAGGGAATCAGGTGTCCTATCATAAATTTCACTAGTAAAATAATCAATGTGAAAAGCTGAAGGGAAAACAAGGTAAAAGAACAATGAGAGTAGACTTCAAGTGACTGAGTAAAGAGAAAAAAAAAACAACAATCATAACTTCAAGCAAAAACTGACAATTAAAATGCAATAGCATGTCCTTTAATTATAATATAGCAATAACACATGTAATAAATCTAAATAAATGTAATAAATTTGAATGGAATAGAGGACCAGTTATGTATTTACAGAGTAGTAAAAGATGTCATGTTTGGAAGAAAAAGAAAAAAGTCTTGTAAAAAGAAGGAAGTGGTGAGGGGTGAAAAATACACTAAAACATCTGGCTTATTGCAGCCTTGCAAGCAGTTTGCAGCCTCTTTCTTATACTTCCAGATGTACCTTTGGTGTTCAGGTTCAAGGAAGTAAGATAGCTTTAATATTCCATGTGTTTACACCACTGACTTCCATGTAAAATAGAGTCCATGTCAATAAGGGAATGATGAAGCTAGTATTTAATTGTTTTGTCCAGTATAAAAATGTGAGTAAGTAAAAATAATTTATTTAACCCTTTTCCACTATAGAATTATTTCTAACCAATTGAATAGGAATCTTCTATTCCCTTTCAGTAATTACATTAAAAATAAAAACAACAACAAAAATGAACACCTGGAGACTCTTAGTATTACAGTCAATTTGATTTTGTTGCTCATTATGGTTTATTCTAGAACAAGGTCTAAATTACATTTTGTTGAGACAAGAAGCCTGCTCAATTTTTTCTCTTCTTTGACTTCATTCCCTTTCTCAGCCTGTCATTCTCTTTCTCCCTCTATTTCGCTCTCTCCACCATCTTCTCCCCAATTCATACCTTATTATCTTTCAGTTTTTTCCCCCCACTCTAATCCATATTTTACTCCTCCATCTTGAGGGCTCTGGGATGGTGATGCCTACTCCACCTCTAAATTGAGAGGGGGCTTAAGTCCCACATGGCTGATGGATGGGGTTCTCCTTCTTGCAGTTGTAGACTCTCTCAGTTCCTTGTTATGGTGGTTGACCATCCTCAGCTCCTTGTTAGCTGACCTGGGTAAGTCCAATGAACTGGAGAGTAGATGTTGCTGGCACATGGACTCTTCAGAGATTCAAGTTTCCTGGGCATACACCAATCCTAGCACCAACTGCAGGTTCAGTAAAAGTGACAGAAGAAGCATGTGTAGAGAAGTCACATCTGAGTCCATCTCCATCACACTTAAATTCCAAAAGTAGGGCCCACTGGCAAGACACTGAAATCCAGAGCAATCTGCCATGACCATAGGATCTGGTGTCTCCATAGCCCTCAGGAGCACCACTACCTGGGGTTTTATCTTCTTTGGCTGTCTCTGAGGTCCTGCTGAGATGTGCATATACATTACCCCTCTCATGACCTCCCAAATCATTCTCAAGTCTCATAGCCATATAAACTCATTTGTCTTTACCATTTCCCCTTTTATTTAAGGTCTTTTTCTAGTTGCAGCACCATCCAGTGCTTGATAGTAATCCCTCGGCACCGAGAGGCTCACCCACAGGAGTCATGTCCCATGCTGGGCACACCTGGGTCCAGCTTCTAGGGAGTGTGTGAGTGCTCATCTTATCATAGTGTATTATATTAGTGGGTGGAGACCCATATAATGAGTGGGAAGGTGTTGTACCCCCATCCTGGGGAGGCCTGATGTTCTTAAACAGAGGGGAGAGTGTCTCTCAAGAGCAAGATTGGTTCCCAGTGGGGGAGGACAGACTAGTGTGACAAGCCCTCAGCATTGTTGCAAGTATCTATGAATCTTGTCCTTCAAGCAGTGACACTTGGGTGTCACTGTGGGTCCCAAGGGGAGGGAGAGAGAGGAATAGAATAGATGGAAGAGCACGTAACTTGGGGGAAATGGAAGTGTTCTGCATGATTATGCAATGATGGATACAAGCCATGTTAAATTTCACCAAAAATTTATACAAGTGTATAGTCAAAAATGTAAACCATAATTTAAAAAAAATTATAAAAGTGTGCAGTGTAAAATGTAAACCATAATGTAACCATGGTTAGTAGCTATGTTTTAATATTTGTACATCAGTTGTAACAAATGTAACCTCCCCATGTAAAAAGATCATTGCTGGGTTAAGGGGAAAAGGGAGCAGATGTTGGGTAAATGGGAGTCCCCTGTATTCTATATATGACTTTATTGTGACTTAAAACTGTTTTGAAGACATAATTTTAAAAAAAGATGTAAGGCACTGAGGAAGAAATGGAAGAGATTGCCTTGCCACTGTATATACAGGACAACACCTATTATGGTGATGAAAGGCAAAACATCAAAAAACTTTTTTATAATATTTTTCATTTTTTTAATACTCCAATTTATTTTTCACATTGTTTTAGTTTTCCTAAATTATTATGTATTTTATTTCTAATCTTTAAAGCTATCATTACTATTTCATTTTCCAATTAATTGTACTTGGCAATATATTAGGCTTCATTTTTGAAGTTTTGGATCACAGAAGGATCCAACTATGGCAGGGGAGGAGCACTGGTGTGGGGTGTCATTGATGGGGGATGCATGAATGGGAGGGAGTTCACCCGGGCATGCATATAGGGTATATAGATATGTTCCCATGTTTGTTGTGTATTGACATAGTGGATAGAGTTTCACATGACAAGTGAGTGAGTGCTGAGTTCTCATCCTGGGGAGCTCTTTCACATTCCCCAATGGAAAAGCAACAATCCCCAAGTGCAAGGGCAAAGACCAGTGAAGAATGATGGTCCAATGATGGGGCCTAGATATTGATGATTATGCTTATGAGCCTGTGTACTTGAAATTTCAACTTGGCCTAGAGCTGCAGGGTGCCTAAGAGTTACCTCCTGAGAATCTCCATGTTGCTCAAATGTGGGCACACTCTAAGCCAGTCTTACCTTATAAATGCATTGCCTTCCCCAGCATGGGACATGACTCCCAGGGATGAGCCTCCTGGGTGCAGAGGGATTACTACCAAGCACTGAATGGTGCTGCAACTATAAAAAGACCTTGAATAAAAGGGGGAAATGGTAAAGACAAATGAGTTTATATGGCTAAGAGACTTCAAAATGAGTCGGAGGTCATTAGAGGGGTCATGTATATGCACATCTCAGCAGGATCTCAGAGACAGCCAAAGTAGATATAACTTTGGTTTTTTCAGGAGGCACCAGGAAGCAGATCAAGGACCTCCCATGTGGGAGTCAGGTGCTCAACTGCTTGAGCCACATCTGCTTGTAAGGTATTTGATTCTTTTAGTTACTATTGTAGATGGAATTTTCCCCTTGATTTCTTCTTCTGATTGTTCATTAGTAGTGTATAGATACTCTGCTGATTGTTCATGTTCATCATGTACTCTGTCACTTTGCTGAATTTATTAACTCTAGGAGATTTGTTGTGGACTTTTCAGGATTTTCAGTATATAGGATCATGCCATCTGCAAATACGGAAGGTTTTACATCTTCCATTCCAATTTGTCTGCCTTTTTTTTTTGGTTGTTTGTTTGTTTTATTTTTCTAGCCTAATTGTAAATAATTAAAGAGCTCTAAAAGTGAAACAAACAAAAAAACCAACTCAGGGAAGCTGATGTAGCTCAGTGGTTGAGCACCAGCTTCCCACATATGAGGTCCCAGATTCAACCCCTGGCTCCTGCTACCTCAAAAAAAAAAAAAAAAAAAAAAAATCAAACATCTAGAAATAAATCTAATGAAGGATGTAAAAGAAATGTACACAGAAAACTACCAAAAAAAATTGCTATAAGAAATTAAAGACAGATAAATTTAAAGACATTCCATGTTCATGGATTGGAAGACTAAATATTGTTCAGATGTCAATTCTACCCAAAGCAACTTAGAGATACAGTGCAATCCCAATCAAAATTCCAACAACCTTCCCTACAGAATTGGAAAAGCCAATCATCAAATTTATACAGAAAGGTAAGGGCCCCAAATAGCCAAAGCCATCTTGTAAAACAAGAATGAAGTTGGAGGATTCAACTTCTTGTTCTTAAAACTGATTACAAAGCCACAGGTTGGTACTGGCACAAGCACAGACATATAGAAGAATGGAATCCAATTGAGAGTCCAATAATCAACCTTCACATTCATGGCTAACTGATTTTTGACAAAGGGACAAAGATCAAGTGGGAAAAAATAGTCTCCTCAGCAAACGGAGCTCAGGAAATAATGCTTATTCATTTCCAAAAGAATGAAGGTGGACCCTACCTCACACCATATACAAAAATCAACTCAAAATATAAGAGCCATAGCTAAAAAAACTCCAAGAAGAAAATGTAGGGAAGCATCTTCAGGACCTTTTTCTAAGGCAATGGTGTCTTAGACTTTAAACCCAAAGCATAAACAACAAAAGAAAAAATAGATAAACAGAACCTGATGAAAATTAAAAACTTTCGGTCTGCAAAGGACTTTATCATGAAACTAAAATGACAACCTACTCAATGAGAGAAAATATTTTGAAACTAGATATCCTATAAGGACTTAATATCAGGTAAAGAAATCCTTAAATTCAACAACAAAAAGACAAACAATCCAGTTAAAATTGGGCAAAATACTTGACTAGACATCTCTCCAAAGAAGGTATACAGATAGTTAAAAAGCACATGAAAAGATGCTCAACATCATTAGCTATTAGGGAAATGAAAATCAAACCCATAATAAGATATCATTTCAAACCCACTAGAATGGCTACTATTAAAAAATTAAAATTACAGGAGTTGCAGAGGATGTGGAGAAATATAAATACGCATTCATTGCTGGTGGCAATGGAAAATGGTGCAGCTCTTGTGGAAGATGATTTGTCAGTTCCTCATGAAGTTAAGTGTAGAATTACAATATGACCCAGCAATACCATTTCTAGGTATCTACCCAAAAGAATTAAAAGTAGGACCTCAAACAGATATGTGCACACTGATGTTCAAAATGGCATTATTCACAATTGCCAAAAGATGGAAGGAACCCAAGTGTCCATCAACCAATAAGTGGATAAACAAAATGTGGTATATACATTAAAAAGGAATGAAGTTCTGATACATGTGACAACATGGATTAACCTTGAAGACATCGCATTGATTGAAATAAGCCAGATGCAAAAGGACAAATATTGTATGATTTCACTTATATTAAATAATTAGAATAAGCAAACTCAAAGAGTCAGAAACTAGAAAATAGGTTACCAGGGAACAGAGTGGGTATAGGGAATAGGGAGTTAAGGCTTAATATGTGCAGACTTTCTATATGGGATGGATGGCGGCAATGATAGCACAACATTTTGAATATAATTAACTGCACTAAATTATATATTTGAATGAGGCTAAAGGGAAATTTTAGGTTATACCTATGTTACTAGAATATATATTTTTAAATCCATGAACTACAC
The DNA here is from genome assembly GCF_030445035.2 of Dasypus novemcinctus. Lineage (NCBI taxonomy): Eukaryota > Metazoa > Chordata > Mammalia > Cingulata > Dasypodidae > Dasypus > Dasypus novemcinctus. The sequence goes on from NC_080676.1 coordinate 56,974,044, forward strand.
AACACTGTGAACCCTAAGTTAAATCATGGACTATAGATAACGGCACAATTATAAAAATGTGCTTTTATGAATTGCAAGTAATGTACCACACTAATGGAAGATGTTAATAATAGTGTGTTATATAAGAACACTGTATTTCAGGCATAATTTTTCTGTAAACCCACAACTTCCATAATAAAAAATTTAAAAGAAAAAAATCACACTGGAGCCTATAATGTCTGCTTACAGACATTTTTCATCTGCTTACTTTGGCATAATTTTGATCCCAGATACATAATGTGTCACAACACATGGAAAGAAAAACAGTTAGCACCAGATTATCACTCAGGAAGTTACTGAACAAGATAGTGATAGCCAGGGCAGCCAAATCACTTCCCATGTTATATTATAATAAAATGGTAATATAAGGAAGTGCACACAGGGGCCTAGAACAGAACCACAAGTAGACAACTTCTAGGACTATCTAGAAGTGATATGTATAGCCCAGAATGAGTCAAAAAGGAAACACAAAGCAGGGTGATTGCTTTGCATAAACGTACAAATCCTTGAAAGTGAGATTGAGAACCTCCACAGACGACAGTCATGTCTTTGCTCGAGAATCTGGGGAGGTGGGTGCTGGCCATGGCTGCATGGAGGAACTCTTGGTCTGAGACAGGCAGAAGCTTGTGCTCCTGGGCCTGTGTGAACTGGCGGTAATCCTGGCAGGTTGATGCCGAGACCCTCTTCCTGCCCTTGCCACCTTCATGGAGGGCTGGGCCCATCCAGAACTGGGAGTTCAGCAAAGTGTCAATAAGGTCAAGATTTACACCCAAATTTCTCTGAGTGCAAAGCCCTTGCAATTTCTGCTCTATCCCCCTGCCTCTCAACAAATTCCTCTTTGGGGCTCTGTCCTAAGCCCTGTATGTTTTTCTCTATGTAGCCCCCAATGTACACAAATGAGTCCCACATCCCTCTACTCCTCTCCTTTTTTAAAACTTAATTTTTTTAAGCAATAACTTTGTGAAAAATACTATGATAAATGTTGAAGATACAGAACTGGAATCAGATCAGAGGAATAAGATCGATAAGGATAAGGAATAGGATCTCATAGTCTATGATAGAGAAAGGGAGACATGTGAATTATAGTGGAATGAGATACATAATGCCAGAAATGAAAGTAAGTAAAAAATTTTGGAATTGCAATACCCCACTGCTCTAAAGTCTATAGGGTATTATGAAACTACATTAAAGTCTACATCATCTACCATTTTTAGAATTCCTCTCTCTTGCTTTTCATCAGTGCCTCACATTTAAAATTCCTTTGAAACATATCCTTCTTATTCATATCCCTCAGCCTTTTGCTTCTTCTTCAAGATTGCTCATTCTTGCTGATTTTCCAATTCAGTTAAACTACTAGGCCTATGTATATGTGTTCATCCACCATAATCACTGTGATTATCCCACAGTGAAATTAACTTCACCTGAGGCTCAGTGTCGTTAGCAAGGGAAAGATCAACTGGCCACCTTAAGGCCATACTCCAAAAGAAGGATGGCAGGGCCAGAAGTGAAATAATGTTATGGAGTCTAGCTGGGGAGCTGGCCATCCACGTCCCAAAAAACAAAAGGTATGCTCAGATCCCAAACCCTAATCCTGTGGGTGTGAGCCCATTTGTAAATAGGACCTTTGAAGATGTTATTAGCTAAGGTCTTCCCACACTGAATGAGAGTAGACCTTAATCCAGTATGGCTGAAGTCCTAATATGCAAAGGAAATTGGATACCCAGAGAGAAACCATGGGGAGCAGCTGGAAGTCAACAGTACAGGAAGAAAATGGAGAAGATACTGCCATGTTCATTGCCACATGATGGAAATTTAAAGGAATCCCAGAGATTGTCAGCCAACCAGAGCATACTGAGCCTGGTTGGAAGGAAGCCGTCTAGCCTCTGAAACAAACCATGCACCAATAAATTCATGCTGTTAAGCCAACCTATTGTGTTATTTTTTTTAGTAGCTAGGAAATTAAAACAGGAACCATACTTCAAGGAAGAACAGGGAGGATGGGACAGAGCTTTGAGCAGTGGGTTTCTGGCCATGATCCCCAGTATGTCAGGTCTTCCTTCTGGCAGTATACAAGAGGGAGGCTCATGTGCTGCCAGCTTGACACATTCTACTTTGTCAAGGGCAGGCTTTATTAGGCACTTTTGCCTTAGCCTTGGTGACAACATATTACCAAGTGCTTCACCCAAAACCCATAAAAACCTCCTTACCTTCATCTCCTCTTCCTGGGCAGATTTCCACTTTGCATTTGAGCAAAACCATACTTGGAATCCTCCTCACATCCATAATATGGATTCTTGGCTTTCTGCCTCAACTCATGCTCTTTCTCTCCTCCTGGAATCCCCAAATTCTTCTCTACCTGCCTGAACTTCTACTTAGTCTTCATCTTGCCAGGGTCCAAACTCCAAGCATCTTTCTCTAACCATTTCCCATCTCACCTTTCTTGTTCATGCTCTTTATACTGAATCAACCTGTTCTCATTTACGAGTCTCCACTATACTGCGGATAACTCAAAGGCAGGGGGATCTTCATCTTTGTATCCCCAAGGCCAAATATAGTGCCTGGAGTTTTGTAGGCAACAATATGCTTGAATCACTGTCCTCTCCTATTGTGTAAATTATGTGTAATGTGACCTATGACTAAAAGTTCAAACTCTGGATCCGCCCTGCCTGGGTCTGAATCTTCATTCTGCCATTTATTAGCTGAGTGAACTTGGGGAAGGTATTTAATTGTCTTTCAATTGCCTCAGATGTAAAAAGGGCATAATACCTACCTCATAGGTTTGTTGTGGATTTAAATGAGGAGAAAAAGAGAGTCTTCAATGGTGCTTGTGATATATTAAGTTCTAGGTAAATGTTAACAATCGTCATTGTCATCATTATTGTGGTTGTCATCATCATCAGGCTTGTAATCCTGAGAGTAGGTGACTGGGTTCCCTATAATGCCTTCCTTAGGATTAGTATGACACTCGTTTAGATTTGTCTGGCTTCCAGGTTATTCAGATTAAATAGCTTATACCCTCTCCCCTCGTTTTCTGTTCAAATCTACTGACTCAAGTTCTAATACAGAAGGGGGTAGGGTTGTAATTCTGGTAACTTAACTAAGTAGAACTACTGCTCAATGGTACTGTAAACAAAAACTATAACCTCTTCTCTCAAATATTACTTGATTTTTCAGAGCTAGTTATTTATAAGGGAAAAAAAGCACCAGAAAATAAAAATTTTAAAAGGAGCTTAAAAAAAAAGTCTAGTATTATTGCTAATTAACTTGGAAAGATAAGAAATGGTTATTTTAAAAAAGTATTAGTGAGGCTGTTAGTTTTGGGGAGATTTGTGTTCAAAATGATAAATTTCTTTAGAATGGCACAGTTGTTGAGAATAAAAGGGCTAAGAGGATGAGAAAGAAAAACTTTGAAAAAAAAAGCTAGCCACGGAACTGTAAGAAACTCAAGCCAATGTGTAGCTTACATCTGCTGGTAATGCCCTCATCAAAGAAGGAAATAAGATACAAAACTGAAATTGCTATTCAAAGAAACTTGATAAACAAAATAATCCATTCAGTATAACAGATGGTTGCACAATAGAGTGTGTCATGACTAAAATATCTGACCCACCCACCTACCCACTGGTAGTGCTATCAAAAATATCAATTAAAACTGGGCAACCTGAAATGTATGGAATAAAACTGGCTATAACTACAATGTCAGCGAAACATATTCATGCTGAAAAGAATGGAAATATTCCAAAGGCATCATCCTAAACTATCTTCTCTCTCCTAGGCCCAGGAAGATATTCTGTCCTTGTGACTTTCTTTTTTTTTTTTTTTTTTTTTAAATTATAGTTCAGTTAATCAGTTCTGTAATCGTAAGTAGATAATGATGGAAGTTGTACTGCATCTAAATCACCTCAAGAGATATTTATTGGGAGGATTGCATCCAGCATCCAGGTGGAATCTGACCCTCCTCTTGACATAGAGGTGCAATGGACACAACCAATCCAATGTCCACATAGAAGAGGTGGCATTGGATTTGGAAAAGTGGACATAATGGACAAAGGGTATGGGGAAAGGCAGGAAGAGATGAGAGGTGGAGGTGTCTTCGGGACATGGAGCTGCCCTGGATGGTGCTTCAGAGGTAATCACCGGACATTGTAAATCCTCACAGGGCCCACTTGATGGAATAGAGGAGAGTATGGGCCATGATGTGAACCAATGTATATGAGGTGCAGAGGTGCCCAAAGATGTACTTACCAAATCCAATGGATGTGTCATGATGATGGGAACGAGTGTTGTTGGGGGGGGGAGAGGGGGGGGTGGGGGGGTGGGGTTGAATGGGACCTCACATATATATTTTTAATGTAATATTATTACAAAGTCAATAAAAAATTAAAAAATTAAAAAAAAAAAAAAAAAAAAAAAAAAAAAAGAGATATTTATGCTACCTCTACTCTGTTCCAGGCCCTGTGGTAGTGGCTGGTAATGCAAAGGTAAATGAGACATTGTCCAGGATCTTGAAGAGTTTATCTGCTTAGCAATCAACCAAAGCATCTCTTTGAATATATTGGAGTCTTTGCAAATCTGAAATGACTAGATGAATGGTTCATGTTGATCCGTTTGATGGAAAATTATGGTCAGAACCTTCCAGACTGCCATTCTTCTGTTAAGAACATGCTTGCCACCTAGTTTAAGGCCACCATTATTGTCTAGTCTAAAAGATTTAGAATCAGGCAGAAGAATCTCTATCACTTTGCAATCAAATCCAATTAAGAAAATTGCTTCCATTTATAAAAATGGACTTTTGAGCAACATTGCACTGCAAGAAAAAAAAGTCAAAAACTAAGGCACAAATGAAGTGTCAAAGAAAAAATGATTCCCTGTTGTTTAAAGTCTTGATTAATTTCTGATGGTCCTCTGAGACAGTGAATAAAAATACTCAAACAAACAAAAAAAAAGAACTTTAAAAGGAGGTGAACTTTCATTGCACAGTATTTCTGGCAACTTGTTCCTGAGCAAAGCAACTGGTGTCCCTGGGGAATCATTCAAATTCATTGAAATCATGGAGAAAGAGACCCAGTTTGGAAGATGTTTTTTCTGGAGAACAGAGTGGAACTTTGATCCTAGCTCAGATAACAGCTGCTCTCCCTGAGAGGATTTCCTGGTGGCTCTGTCCCTCAAGCCAGGTAAACCTCAGGGGAGGTGTCTGGTTGACCTCAAAGCTCAGCCAAGCAACGGATACCTGAGGGAGGGTCTTTGCATGGGCAAGGGAGCCTGGCATTGAGTGTTATCATCCTGTCAGTCTCTCTCTCCCGGCTAGAGACAGAGAACACAGGAAGGCAACTCCTAAAGGGATTCAAGTCTCACCTTGATTTTCCCCCCTTTGTAAAATTAAAGGAAGGCAGGAAGCCAAAATACCATGAAAGATTTTAGTCTCTGCTATTGTGTTTTCTCACCATCCTGGAATTGTAACAAAGCGTTTCCTTTGAAATCCCTGACCCCTAGCTTTTAAATACAGAAGCAAAAGTGAATGCAATATGCAGGATCAATTTCTTAGAAGAAAATGAAATGAGCTATATAAGCTAATGAAATAGGCATGGAAGAATGCCAGATGGCAGCACTTGTAGGAAGCCATTTTTCTTTTAGTATTATGTGGAACAGCCAAAGAATTAAAGTATCCCTTTTTTTTCCCTTTAAAAAAAAAAAGATACACAGAATATCCCTTCTAAAAGAGGTAAGAGATTAATCTAAATATTGACACCATGAGGTGAAATTGTCTTTGTCATTGTTCATTGTATTTATGATACAAAACACCAAGGGAATCTTGGTTACAAAGACAAAAATTAAAATCACCTTATTGGTAGTTTGAAAAGATGAGCATCAAATAAATCTCAAGACATCTCAGAACTATCCTACCGTTCATAATTTGATGTCTTTATCTTTCACGCATGTACTCATTTAACAAATATTTGTTGAGCATTTATTATGAGCAAGGCATCACTTTAGACTCTGTAGGGAATAAAGATATCTAGGACACTCCCTATATCTAATCAGAGGATTGAGACCATATGTGGTAGGAAATGATAAATGTCACAGAGATGATACACCCTATAGGATTTAATATATCTGCCAATGACCACCAGACTCATACACAGCTTGGTTCCAACTATGAACTCGATTAAAAGCTAATTTCAGGATAAATAACCCAAATCCTCTCCTGTCACAAAGATGTAAATGGACTGCCCACAGAGAAAGAATAGTACAACTGCACATTGTGAGGACAAGTACAAGCTATTTAGCTCTTTTCTCTCTCTGTTCCTCCCTCCCTCCCTCTCCTGTATGTGTGTCTCCCTCCTTCCAACTCATCTTCAAATATGATGTGTCACACTGGCTGCAGGAAGGGCATTTGAAACGAGAAGACAGTGCCTCTCCAGTCTTCTTCAGGCCATCTTACATTCTTGGGCAGACTCTCTGGCTCACCTAGGATTTGTGCCCAAGGACCCACCGGGCCCAGCCTGCCCAGACCCCCGCCGCCTCCCCGGTTTCCCTCGCCGGGTCGTCGGCGCGCGCTCCCTTCTCCGGCCGCCCCGGGCCCTCAGGCCTGAGCAGCCGCAGCCTTTTTCCTTCTCCTTCGCGGGGCCGGGGCACAGCCGAGGCGGACGGCGGGGGCGGCGACCCTTCAACCCGGCCTCGCGGCCCCCGGGGACCCGCAGCGCAGCGCCTTCTTCGTGGAGCAGCTCAGGAGCCCGGGCCTGTTCGACAGCTTCCGCCGGGGCTGCCCGGGCGACGTGGATACCAAGCCCGCTTACCAAAACCGGAGGCCGAAGGTGGGTAATTTTGTGTCCACACATCGGACAAGCAGGAATGGGATCCTACGATGAACAAAAACCGGTTGAGAAATGGGCTGGGGCAGCGTGTGGTCCAGTCAGGGATGTTGGAAGCTGGAATAGACTGAATTATTTCTCAGGTGGTGGATCCAAAACTAAACATCTTCAGACCACAGATAGAAGGAGCGATTCATGAGTTCCTGGCTGCCCTGAAGAAAGACGCTGTGTCAGGTCCCCTCCAGAGCCTGAAAGCCAGGACCCCCTGCTCCTTCCCAGGATGCATCCTAAGAACCTGCTTGACGTCTGCTGAAAACTCCATTTGATTAATAGTGAAAAATGGATTCAGTTTACATAGGAGTGCAACTGCGAATGAAGGTAGCCAAGGTCTGCACTGATTTCAAGATTTCAGCCTTGACTGCGGGACAGTGTCCAGACTGACCAGGGAGCAAGCACGGCAGGCAGTGGGAGAGTTGACGATGTCACCTGCACTGTGCTGCCATCTGGCCAGCCTGTCGCAGGAGGTGACACCCAGTAGGCACTACGGCGATATTACAAAAATACACTACGGCAATTTGAGGTTTACCTGAAACAAGCCTTGATACTTGAACTTGCAGACTGCATATGGGATTTAGGATCTGTGTTCTGGGATAGACAAAAGCTATGTCAAGGGACCTAAGCAGCCCGGACTCAAAGCCGCCATTTCAAAGAATGTAAAAGTTAACTGGGAGTGTGTATTTGGCAAAGTATTTGCTGTTGTCTCTCAAAGTTGCAAACTAGAATGTACAAACCATTGGCCTCAAGTAGCTGTAAAACCGTTAGGAACTTGAACATGGATCTTTTCACCAATTTCCTTTCCCCAGTAAGAGGAAGAAAACCAGGGACCCTAGAATGAGTGAGGAAACTCAGACAAAGTGTAGGGAAAAACACTGCAGGCTCTCTTTCCAGGGCTTCTTCCTTTCTTGCAAGGGCTAGTGAACATTGGCTGGGTGTTTATTTTATTCTTGTTTCTGTGGGTTTTTTTAGAAAAGTTAATTATCGTTAAATGACTGAATTTTTAAAATAAAACCATTTGATACTCTTAAAAAAAAAAAAAGGACCCACTTGAAGGGAAGTTGGCATCTTCGACTAAGATTCCTCAACCACAGCCTTTGTGAGGGGAACGATCTTTTTCCTCTGCCTGAAAGGTACCTTCGAGGCCTCTGAGACTGAAAATGTTATCATTAGTAAGAACTTTTTAACAGCATTCATAACAGGAATGTGCATAAAATGCACAAATATTGTAGAAACACAAATGTCACATGTGATAGTATTTGAGTTTTAACTCAGTAAGTTACTGAGATGTGCAGCAGTGTGTGGTAGGCACCTGTTCAACAATTCTGTTTCCTTTGGAGCAGATTTTTAACATTAAAAAAGGAGACCAGTGAAGGAGACCCACATTTGCACTCTAGCATTTATACCATTATACAAAGATGCATCAATTCTTTTTTTCCTTTTTCCTTTCTCTTTTTAACACTTCGGATTATCCATTTCATTCAATTAGGAAAGTTATTTTCTTCCTTCACTTTTTCATCCCTGTGATTTAACTTGGCTTCTTAACCTTTTTTACTTTAATTCTTTTATGAGAGTTTTAGGTTTTTTTCCTTTCTTCTATTACCCTTCTAGGGACTTTAAGTGTGAATATCTTTTTAAATCATCCCTACATCATAGAGGTTTTTCATATACGTCCAGCTATCTCATCTATTTCTATCTGTCTATCTATCTACCCATCATGCTAAGGTTGCAGTATCAGCATTACCTTGCATTCTATATGGATTGACCCCTCTTGTTATACAGCCAACCTTAATATCTTTGATTATTGTATATTGGTCAGGATTTCCAAGAAAACAGACCTGAGAGGAGATAGATATAGATATAGATATAGATATAGATATAGATATAGATATACATATACATATACATATACATATACATATACATATACATATACATATACATAAAGATGTAAATATTATGAGATTTATTTTAGGAATTGACTCAGGCAACCATGGGGATTAGCAAGTCAAATTGGGAACTTGTAGTTTGGGAATGCTGACAAAAGTGAGAAATTCTTCCTTCTGACTGCTCAAATGATCAGTTCTCCCTTTAAGGCTTCAGCTGATTGAATGAGGTTTCTCTCATTGCTGAAGGCTATCTCCTTTGTTGATTATAGATGTCGACAGGCATAGATACAATCAACTGACTAACAATTTAAATCCATGCAATATCCTCACAAAAACAATCAAGCCAGTACTTTCTTAACACCAAAACCTAACCAAGTTGACACATGAACTTAACCATTACAATTATTTTCAAGATTTGCCCTTGTGTTTCCTTGTTTCCCTTTTCTATTTTGTCTTAGAGTCTTTTCTCTTTTCTCTCCATTGTTATAATGTTCAAGTTTAATTCCATACTCAGAATTCAGCATGAGGTCACATTTTGTTAATTTGTCATTAAGCAATTACAGTATTTCAAGAAGTCATGTTCTCCAAAGTATTTACAGCAGACATTAAGAAAAGTGCTTCTGATATAACCTTCAGTGTTCAATGAAGTGTAAACAGTCAATCCCTGGGAAAAAGTTCCTGCTTGTCTAGAAAGATGGCCCATCCTGCAGGCCTCTGCAGTGTGACTTTGCCTCTCCATCAAGAGGTGGAGTCTCTGTCCTTTGCATCTTGTGACTGACTTTGGCCCAAAAAATGCAACGGAGGGATCTCTGAGACTCAGCCTCAAGAGGCCTTGCAACTCCTATCCTCACCCTTTTGGAGCCCCGCAGTCACCATGCTATGAAGAAACCCCAGATTAAGGACCACAAGAAAAGAGAAGCCAACTGTTCCAGTTATTTCAGCTATCCCAAAAATACTACAAATGTGCAATTGAGACCCACTTAGACTATGTAGCCCCAAATGAGCCTCGAACAGAGTGCAGCATCATGAGTGAGACTTGTTGAGACCAGGAGAACCTCTCAGTCAACCCACAGAATCATAAGAATAAATAAGTTGCTATTATTTTAAGCTATTAAATTTCTGGTGGTTTGCTACTCAGCAATAGAAAATTTAGTATTTTAGTAGCTCATAGTAGGTGCTCAAAAATATAGGATTGAAAATACAGATACCAAAACAGAGAGTGATGGGTGAAGGTCAAGTCAATATAGATGAAGAAACCACTACTTTTGAGTTTATTCATTTAATATTGACTGAAATACATACATGTGTTTTCACATATACATTTATAAAATCAGGTCCTGTCTTGCCATCAGACGTCTCATGATCTGATGGAAGTTAGTACAAATGAAAAGGAATAATTATACTGCCACATGGAAAGTTTGGTAGAGTACTTCAGAAACACAAAGAAAGGAGTGATTTACTGTGCTGAGGAAAGAAGTCTGGTTAAGGAAATTGAAAAGAACAGTGTGTGGTCAGTTACTAAGTTAAAAGTGGAGAAAAAGGCAGCAGTACGAAATTCAGGACCATATGTTCTAAGCTGCTGCCATCTTTTGTCATAAATGCTTGGAGTTGAACAAGAAATCCCCTGAAATTATTCTGCTTTACATCTTCACCCTTTCCTCCCTTGCATATTCCAAATTTTCTTCCCAGCAGCTTTCTTTAGCACTATATGGATTAGCCTCCAATACTAACCAGATGAATCTTGCTATTGGTTAGCTATACATTTTAACACTCATTTTTCATTAATATACATCTGTTTATCAAACTGGTATACCGGCTGCCTACTGAATTAGGCCCATGATTAAGCCATTAGTTCTTCAAATTCAGCATATCCCAAATTGAATCTAGTGTTCCATAAAATAGTTCTCTTCTCTCTATCCCACCATTAGATACCTAGCACTCCAGTCATGAACATGGGAATTGTCCTTAACTCTTTACTCCTCTTAGGTTCCCTCACAAGTCCCATCTCCATTTATTCCCTGAAATCTAAATAGCCATCAAGTCTTGTCAAAATCTACTTCCTAAATCTCTCTCAAATAAAATGCATCCTCTTATTCCCACTACCTGAATTCAGGCTTCTTAATTCCTTTCCCAGACCTCTTTCATAGCTCCATTGTCTTTCTGCTTCCACTCTTGCTTTCCTTCACTCCATCAACCTCACTACCCTCAGATGCATCTTTGAAAATGGAGTCTGATCATATTACTTCCCTGCTTAAAGCTTTCCATGTGGCAATATAATTATTCCTTTTCATCTGTAAAATGCAAACTTCTAGGTACAACACTCAAGGTCCTTCACGACAGGTTTACCTTTATCATCCCATCTCTACTTTCTCATTCACAACACACACACCCTATGCTCCAGTCATAGCAACTACTTTTAGCTCCCTTTGCTACCAGAACAAAGGTTTGAGCTACCACTTCAGCTTCTAAATTCACAACTTCAGCTTCTAAATACTATTTACAGCCTGATCTGACTCAAGAACTGCAACTCATTGTTTAAGGCACATCTCAAGAATCACTTCCTCTGAAAGCTTATCCTCACCTCTGTACCCCTACCCCTTTCCTTGGTCCCAGTAGTGTTGAAGGGACCACTTTTTCCTTTTGTCCCCAATTGAATATACATATAACATATTTTGTAGTATACTTCATCATATTTATTATTTTATTTATATGTCTGCTCTCCCTCCCCACAATCCTGCCATTACCAGGCTGACCTCTTTACAGACAGAAAGTATCTTTTATTCCTTAGTATTTCCATTGCCCAGAACATTACCTGGCTCACAGTTAGGAATTCTATAATTCCTATAATTATAATCTATAATTTAAGATGAATATTTCTCAAATAATTTGAAAACAGTAAGTTCAGGAAATAAAAAAACTGTATCAAGTAAACTTAACCATATTTTCTTGACATATTTTGCTGGCTTAGTCTAATTGTTTGAATTTTAAAGTTGCTTAAATTTTAGATAAATAAGAATTCATTAAATCTCTTTCCCAGTTCATATAATAATCAGATTTTTATATAATAAGGATCTTAATGAATCTGTGGATTCATTAAATTTGCAGGCCAATACAGTTAAAGATTCAGTATCTAGAAATCAGCTATCTGGCACAATCTTAGAACCACTGGCCAATAAATAGCAAATTGTCTAAAAATTCTGGCACTAAAACATACCATAGGAAGACATCTCAAAAGTTTGTGTTCTAACCTAAAGTAGGTTATAAGCATCATATTAAAATGAGAGACAGGAATTGCTACAGGTAAATCTATAAACCAGAGCAAGAAATGATAGCCATTAGTCAGGGAGACAACATAAAATTATGAAAAGCAGACCTAAGACCTGAAAACGTACAGTTAGTATAGGAATAACTTATCAAGGGTCAGTTAGTATAGGAAAAAACAATTGTGTATTCCTTAAGTAGCCTCATAGACATTGTTAAAATATTTTATACAGGCAGTGTTTGACCTAAAATAAGGGGGAAATGGAAAGGACAAATGAGTTTATATGGCTATAAGTCTCTAAAAAAGAGTCTGGAGGTTGTCAGAAGGATTGCCCTTATGCACACCTGAGCAGAGTCTCAGAGACAGATAAAGTAGATACAACCCCAGGTATTGGTTCTTTTGAGGGCTAAAGAGACCCACAGGTTCTATGGTCATGGCAGATGGGGTTCACTGCCATGTCAGCTGGCCCTTCTTTGGAGCTGGTGTTTCTGCGTGATGAAGCTGGACTCAGATGGGATCTCTTTTCACAAGCCTTTCATGCTACTTTACTGGAATTGTAGTTGGTGCTGGGGTTTAAGATATATCTAGGGGATTTGAATCTCTGGACTGACAATATGATAGCCAGGCCCTGAGCCTCAACAGACTTCAGCTCCTACACTCTGATTTATTGGACTTACCCCACTCAGCTAACATGGAGTTGAAGAATGTCAACCACCACACCATGGAGCCTAGAGTGCCTACAACTGAAAGCAGGAGGATTGCATCCAGTATCCATGTGGAATCTAAGCCCCCTCTTGACGTAGATGTGGAATGGACATAACCAAGCCAAGGTCCACAGGAAGGAGGAATACAGTAAGGATTAGAGTGGACTTAATGATATTCTATTCATGAACTATTGTGGTTAGTAATCGAGAAAATGTGGCATTGGTGTGGAAAAAGTGGCCATGGTGGCTGCTGGGTGCGGGGAATGGGAGGAAGAGATGAGATGTGGAGACATTTTCGGGACTTGGAGTTGTCCTGGGTGGTGCTGCAGGGACAATTGCCGGACATTGTATGTCCTCCCATGGCCCACTGGATGGAACGTGGGAGAGTGTGGGCTATGGTGTGGACCACAGGCCATGGGGTGCAGCGATGCCCAGAGATGTACTCACCAGATGCAATGGATGTGTCATGATGATGGGGGAGAGTGTTACTGTGGGGGGAGTGGTGGGGTGGGGTTGGTGGGGGTGAATGGGGACCTCATATTTTTTGAAGGTAATATTTTTTAAAAAATGAATAAATTGAGTAGAATTTGGAAAAAAAATAAAAGTATTCTAGAATAAATAAATTAATTAATTAATTAAAATTTCTCAAAAATATATATATAGTATACAGTTGTTTACTTTATTGACCACTGATGAATGGCATCAATGGCAATACTTTTCAATTGATCTTATGTTCAGTATATTCTGTATAAGAAGAAAAGAAATAAGGTAAAACATTTTAGAATTTTTCAAAAATATTAATTTTTAAAAACTGTTTAAATTTTATCTATGTAAGATGTCCAAAATAATAACCCATTTCAATTTTTAAATTTGAATACATATTAAATAAAGGTAACATTTATTCAACACTTAAAAGCTACACAGCTGCACTTTACACTAGAGCTTATAGAATAGGTACTATTATCTCCATTTAATAGATGAAGAAACCAAGGCCCAGAGAGGTAAAGTAAATCACCCAAAGTCACAAAGCTGGTTAGCGGCTGAACAGAGATTTGATTATGAGATACTTTTCATTCTTGACATCTTTGAAATATGAGTGACTGAAAATTCATAAGATTATTCATTAATAAATTGATATATTTTTGAGTACTTATCTTCAATTTACAAATTTGTACCACTATCGATTTTTCACAGAAAGAACAAAAATTTAAAATAATTGTGTCACCAAGAAAGCCTCTGCAAGTCAGAGAGACAGATAAAGCAGATACAACCCCCAGATATTGGTTCCTTTGAGGGCTAAAGAGACCCATGGGAGTTATGGTCATGGCCGATGGGGTTAACTACCAGGGCAGATGGCCCCTCTTTGGAAATGGTGTTTATGTGTGATGAATCTGGACTCAGATGGGATCTCCCTTCATAAGACTTTCATGCTAATGTGCTGGAGGTGCAGTTAATGTTGGGGTTTAAGATATATTTAGGGGATTTGAATCTCTGGACTGACAATGTGATAGCCAGATCCTGAGCCTCAACAGACTCCAGCACCTACAATCTGATTTATTGGACTTACCACACTCAGCTAAGATGGAGGTGAAGAAGGACAACCACCACACCATGGAGCCTAGAGTGATTACAACTGAAAATGGGAGGATTGCATCCAGCATCCAGGTGGAATCTGAGCCTCCTCTTGACATAAAGGTGCAATGGACACAACCAATCCAGTGTCCACATAGAAGAGGTGGCATTGGATTGGGAAAAGTGGACATAATGGACAAAGGGTATGGGGAAAGGCAGGAAGAGATGAGAGGTGGAGGCGTCTTCGGGACATGGAGCTGCCCTGGATGGTGCTTCAGAGGTAATCACCGGACATTGTAAATCCTCACAGGGCCTACATGATGGAATAGAGGAGAGTATGGGCCATGATGTGAACCAATGTATATGAGGTGCAGAGGTGCCCAAAGATGTACTTACCAAATCCAATGGATGTGTCATGATGGTGGGAACGAGTGTTGTTGGGGGGGGGGAGAGGGGGGGTGGGGGGGTGGGGTTGAATGGGACCTCACATATATATTTTTAATGTAATATTATTACAAAGTCAATAAAAAATAAAAAAATTAAAAAAAAAAAAAAAGAAAGCCTCTGCAAAAGCAAAGCTCATGCTTAATAAAATGTTTGCTCTACAATGCTTTGTCTATTTGCAAATGAGTCTAAGCATTTACTGAAGTAAACTGTTAGGAAAATGCACATGAAGATACTGCTATTTCTTACAGGCAGTGAAACATTGAGCAGGATTTTTGCTGAGATGTAATCAAGTCATAATAATCAACAAACACCAGTGGTTCTGAGCAGCCAAAATGGTGGCGCCTAGGCAGTGGCCAGTGCTGAGCTGAGGGATGTAGGCGCTGCGCACGTGAGAGCTGGGGAAGGCCCATAGTAGGCAGAAACTTGGGTGGTGTGTCTGCAGCCTGGAAATGTTTAGCGACTCCTCTGAGATGCTGCATATAAAGGGGATTTGAAAAGCAAAGGAGAACAGCTTCAAGTCCATGCCGTGAGGAATCGTTTAAGCCCCCAGTGCCTATGGGAAGTGGCAGAGCCATAGCAGGAGGCCTAAAGTCTAGTCCTAATTATATACAGTTCATTTTCTCTTGCCTCTGGGTCTTTGCACGGGCCTTTCCTCTAGCGTGGAATTCTTCCCTGCTCCTGTCCCTTCCCACCCACACCACAAATTCTCCTCTTTCAGATCTTCACTTCCTTCGGGAAGCCTTCCCAAAACTTCCGGCTAGATTAAGTATGCCTTTTATTAAGTTTTTTTTCCTAAGACACGCCCATTCTGCTTTTAAATTGATTTTAAATTATTTTGTCCTGACCTCCCACTACACTTTGGATCCTGAGGATATTACTATATCTTGATTTCCCACGGACCTGTCATATGCCAGGTGCTGCCTAAGTGATTTATGTTGAATAAAATTCTGAAGGTCAGGTGAAATGATATACATAAAAATACTACAAAACCGTAAAATGCTCTGCAAACTCTAAACCTACATAAATGTGCTCCTACTGGTATAAGCGTGGTGGCCAGTTGAGTGGGTTGGACTAGTGCATTTTTAGATTTAAATCTTTACATTTCAGTACTTGTAAAAAGTCTTCCTGAAAGTTACCAGTCTATTTCTCTGCTTTAATAAGTAGCATGTAATGAAGACAATCAATTCATTATATCCAGTGTCTTGCAAAGACTAGGCACTCAATAAATATTTGCTGACCTGTTTCAGGATTTTATGATCATAATACTATTTTCCTGTACAGAGCTGAGGGTATAGACTGTGTAGGAGAGGCAGTTCCAGGCATTGCCTGGAAGTTTTCTCTGTTGGTAATGGGGGATTTCAACGAAGCGGATGACAACCAGTATTAAAAACATATGAGGTTCTGTTAAAATGCAGATTTCTAGGCCTAGCCCCACTTCTACTTAATCCAAATATCTCATGAGGGAGAACAAGAGACTGCATTTTAAACAAGCTCCTGATGGTGATTCTTGTGCTTACTGAAAATCGAGTCCACTGACTTATTGTCTTCTGTGTTCATTATGTTTAATCCAAATTTCATGCCCAATACTCACAAAATTTGAAATTTAGTATATGTCTTTCACTATAAAAGTTGTTAAAATGGAGACTGCTGTAAATTTGTGAAAGACCTAACCTGGAGCAGATAGGGAGAGAAAAAGCATTGAACATTCCACCAAGATACCTTCCGTTTACTGATGCAGATGTCAAGATGGCAGCATATATGCATAGTCAGCCCAGTCCTAGAAGATACAAAACTCAGAAGACCAACAATCATTGAAATGATGGGGGCGAAAATTGAGTATCTTAGAAAACAAAACACCTTAAATATGTATGGATCATTGTTCCTTGGAACAACAGCTGGTTCCTTCGGAATACTGGCAAACTTCATTTTCAGACCCTGCTTCAAGGTTAACCACAATGCTTTGGAGACAAGTGCATCATTGACTACACTTCCATTTTTGTCTATTGTAGTTACTTATAAGTTCTTTGTAACTGATGCTTTGTCGTCAGGTAATATAAGCCAAGAGAACTGTGTTCTGAGAAGTTCACTAGGATACGGGGTTTTGTGTCCCAGTGCTGCTTCTAAAAATGGGTGTCTTGCAGTCAAATTTCATGCTGTTCCACTGCCACAAAAAGGGAGGGATTTACTCTCTTGGCTGCTGCTTTGTCAAACAGAGGTGAAAGCAACGAAGATTCCTCTAGTCTTTCAGACAGTCACTGAAATACTTAATGGTCTGCAACATGCAGTATTTGAAAGTACACTTGAGAAAACCACACATGAAGATTAACGAAAGAATGAGTGAATACTAAATCAGGAGAATGGATTTTTTTATGATGAGGAGTTGGACAGTGCTGACGTGTTAAATATAAATCAGGAGAGACAACTTGTTTTTGTATCTTCTGCCTGGTATATAGTAAGTACTCAATAAATTTTCAATAATTCAATAAATTAAAAAAACAAACACCAATGACATCTTCTAAATGAAGACATACAACACAAACCAGCCAAAACAGCCACTAGAATTGATATCTTATATGGGAAAAACAGGGAGGCATTTACAGTAAAAAATAGATTGATATTAACTTTTTAAACTGTTAGAATAATACTTGAAGATACTAGAAATGCTCCCAAGAGTTATTTATTCAAGGGCTTGGTTCTTGAAAGTCATTACATTATTCTAATAAAGATGAAAGAGGTTATTTTCTCTAAATTATTTAGGTGTAAGAGTTAGCCTTCAGCTAGGTGTCCTATTTATGCAGATGGTGAAATAAATTATTCAGAAATAGAGACAGGTAAAACAGATGGAAAAGCAGGGTAAAACAAGAAAGCCACGGGCAGCTGCTTAACAGTCCCCCAATAAAGCACCCGGTCCTGCACCATGGTCCAAGTTACCCAGTAGAGAGAGCTCTGGATATGTACACCGTTGTCTACCTCTCAAACCCACCTTTTGGGGCTTCTCACTCACTTCAGTGATATTGTATTTAAAGTATGTCATCTAAAATTCTTTATGGAAATTTCATTTTAAGTGTCTTCATTTAAACCTTAAAATATTCTTCAAGGCAGTTTTCCTTCCAGATCTGAGAATGAATTGCATTTCCAAATCGCTTGAGACTGTTTTTAAAAAGTAGATCTTGTATTCTAAGAAAGATGAACAATGTTAGTCTTCCTCCTAGCACCCTCCACAGACTGATGGAATTGCTTGTTAAGTGAGATCCCCTCTTAACAACAAAGACCTGTATCTTACTTCACCGATTCTACCCCGATGGGTAAGGTGCCAGAAAGACCTACTCTTTGGCTAGTTCTACCCCAAAAGAATATTAAAGTAATTGAATAATTATATAACATGGCCATCTTTCAAAGACATTCTAGGGAGTACTTGCTTACGGAAATGGACCATTAGGGAGAAAAATGCTCAGAGCTCTATACAAGAAAGCAGGTGTCTTTCTTCAGCTCATTTAATAATGCAAACAAAATAAAGACTAACTGCTTAAGGATTGGGGGCCATTCAAGGATAAGAATTACAAGGACTGAGAGGAAGGGAATGCTGAAGGAAAGAATGACAGCATTCCTTAAAGTACACTGGTCTGGATACCAAAAGATCTGATTTCTAGTCCCAACTCTGCCTTAATCTAGTTTTAAGACCAGGGCATGTTAACCTCTCTTAGCTCCAGGGTTTTTATTCACTAAATGAAGAGATCAGCCTACCGTCAAAGTCACTTGAACTCTTTGTACTCCACAAGTCTATATGAATTTAGAGACGGGGAAAAGATAGGAGAGAGGTCGGATAAATGTAAGGTCAAACACCCATTAATAAAATCACTTACAATGCATCTTGTCTATATTTTGTGCTTTTCATTTTAATCTAATTTGTAGAATTTAGAGTTATTATTTCAGACCACAACTCTTTATTTGAAGAGAACTTACAACTGGCACCAAAGAGGAAACCTATGATGAAAGTTAAAGATTGAATTTTCTAAATATTTTCTATTATTTGGATGTTTGGCATTCTGAAAGTTGACCATGCAGATAACTGACTGAATTTTTCACTTTTTACTGAAACGTTTTGGTATTATATAGACACTACCTAAAATAAAACTTGGTTTAAGTCTGTTTCCAAATGGATGTTTAAATAGTCACTGGAGCATTTCAAAGGCTGGATATCGAAAGTGTTATCTTTACTTATATTGCCATTTTACCTAAGCACCACCGAGCAGTTGACATTAACCCAGGCCCTTGCCTTGGAAATATCCAACTGGATTTGCCTGACTTCATTCATTCAATGTGTATTTTACTTTAACCATGTGCGCAGCATTGTGAAAGGGTCTTCGCTGCCCTAAGGGCGCTCATGGTCTAAAATGGGAGACAGATAAGTAAGCAAATAATTACATCTCAGTGAGATGAGCTATGACTGCCATGCTGCTTTTTCAATGTTGTCCTTAGCCCCATTTCATCTATCCTCTTCTTTATTTAATATCCTTTCATTAAATGAACTATTATAAACTAATATGTTTATTTCAAAAGTACATTTTGTATCATTTCTGTATATGGGAAGTCAGTAATACTTGCCATTAATAGAAATTACCTCATAAAAAATACATAGGTAACTATTAAAGTAACTATTAATATATTTGTTGATGAACTACCTAAAATCCCCTTGCATATGATCAGTGGAATGCATAGTATTCTGCAGGCAATAAAGAAATAGGAGGTAGGCCTTATTGCTTGTGCTAAGTATTCTGGGCTTTCTCTTAATGGAATCATTCTTCCTTTCATTTTACAAATATGTACTGAGCACCGATTATGTGCCAGGCACTCACTATTCTCTTATGTGGTGAACATCTGTTTAGGGACTTAAAATATATTAATGACAGAAATGGTTTTGTATTTTAGAAAGATAATTCTGTCTCTGGGTTAAAAGATGAACTGAAAGGGCATTTAGACTAAGAGAGTAGGGATTGGTGGTCAACTGTAACTCCAAACAGAATAAAGACCCAAATGACAGTAACAGTTGCCTTGGAGTTGGAAAGGACTGCTGCAGTGCACGTGTAGAAGGTTAAGTCAATAGGACGGGATTATTTGGTTGTGGGAAGTAAGTGAGAGAGAGGTGTCAAGAATGATCTCCTGGTTTCTGGCTTGGGTGACTGAATGCAGTTGGGTATCATGTTCCTGGATTCATCTGGTACCTGGCATGTTTAACGGATCATTAAAGGTCCTTATCTCCACCTTAGAGATTTACTGATGAGATATTATGGTGTTAGTTTCACTATGCACCATCTAGGAGTAAGCGTATCAAAATAACTATATGGAGATGGGGAGGTGGGAGCTGGAAGATAAATTCATCAAATACTTTTAGGCACAAACTGCATTCTGCCATTCTGAAAACTGAATTCACTCAAAGATTGTATAGAGGCATTCTAAGGTGGCCCACATATCGCCGGTTCAAAGCTAAGCTCATTTGACTGGCTAAAAGGAAATAAAAATCCAAGACTGAAGAAATCATGCGGTCTTCCACTTGCTCATTTCCCTTTTAAAGGACAAATAAAAATTGATGCAAATGATAAGGAACAGATGGCAGAATTGTTGATATTCCAGATAATGTCACTGGAAGAATGTTTCCAACTTCTGTTGCCTCAGTCAATAGTAAATATTCCTGTACATCCAAGGAACTTGAATCTCTGGGCTGTCCATGTGCCAGTTGGACTCTGAGCCTCAGTGGAGTTGCAATGCCTACTTTCCAGTTCATTGGACTCACCCAGGACAACTAACAAGGAGGTGAGGATGGACAATTACCACACCAAGGAACCAAGAGAGTCTACAACTGTAAGCAAGAGAGTCTCATCCATCAGCCATACGGTCAAAGACTCCTCTCAATTAGAGGAGAACTGGGCATCACCATCCCAGAATCCTCAGGACTGGGGAATAAAATATGGACTAGAGTGAACTTCTGGTATTCTACTATAGACTTACTGTGATTCTAGCAATGGCAGAAATTATATCATTGATGTAGAGGTAGTGACCGCTGGAGGTGCTGAAGTCAGGGAGAGGGAAAAAGAGGTGTAATATGGGGGCATTTTCAGACTTGGAATTGCCCTGAATGACATCACAAATGACGGATATAGGTCATTATATATTCTGCCATAACCTACAGAATTGAGTGGGAGAGAGTGTGAAGTACAATGTAAACTCTAATCCATGCTTAGTGGCAGTGCTCCAAAATGTGTCGATCAATTCAATGAATGTACCACACTAATGAAAGAAATTGCTTATGAAAGTGGGAGGTATGAGGAGTGGAGCATATGGGAATCCTTTATATTTTTTATGTAACATTTTATGTAATCTAAGTATCTTTTAAAAATAAATAAAAAATGTATTTTTAAAAATTAATGAATGTTCCTGACGAAGCAAGCAGAGGTATAAAGATGCCCAATTATCACGCAGAACAGTGATCATGTTCCAGGTGCTCTTTGCTGCATGATCCAACAGGTTATCTGGCCGTTCTTTATTTATTTATATATATATAAATAAATTTATTTATATATATATAAATAAATATATATATATATTTTTTTAAGATTTATTTTTTATTTTTCCCCCTTTCCCACCCCCTCCACCCGTTGTCCCGTTGTCCCATTGTCTGTTCTCTGCGTTCATTCGCTGTGTGTTCTTCTCTGTCCGCTTGTATTCTTGTCAGCCGCACCTGGAATATGTGTCTCTTTTTGTTGCGTCATCTTGTGTCAGCTCTCCGTGTGTGCGGCGCCATTCCTGGGCAGGCTGCACTTTCTTTCATGCTAAGCAGCTCTTCTTACCGGACCCACTCCTTGTGCATGGGGCTCCCCTACACAGGGGACACCCTGCGTGGCAGGGCACTCCTTGTGTGCATCAGCTCTGTGCGTGGGCCAACTCATCACACGGGTCAGGAGGCCCCAGGTTTGAAACTTGGACTGCCCATGTGGTAGGCAGACGCCCTAACCATTGGGCCAAATCTGCTTCCCTGGCCGTTCTTTAGAGTAAAAGCAAACAAGTAGTCACTTCTAGTAAATTATCATATAATCTATGGAACACCCTATGCATATTTTTATGGCAATTAATTTTCTCGTACAAAAAACATCACTTAATCTTCTAGGTACAGCAATCGAAAGGTGGGGATTTATGGACATGATTCATACAGTGGAGTGGAGTGTCACAAGTTCTAAAACACTAAGATTGTTTAATTTTTTATTTGGTATTTTTTTTAAACACAGATGAGATCCAGAGAGAATAAATGAAGGTAAGTGACAAGAATTGGGAAGAAAATCCAGACATGCTGATTTCTAAGCCATTCCACACTAACAAAAAAGCAGTTTTCATGGATGTTTCCCAGACATGCATCCAGATTTTAGCAATTAGATTCAAACATATATCTACTCTTTAGAAAGACCAGACTCCATACCTGCAGCCCCAAGCAGTTATCTTTCATGTGGGGCTCCCACAGCATTGTTGGGAAAACAGCTCAAAGTGCTAGGGACACCGATGCTGGGCTCAAAGCATCAATTTACATAGGAAGCCCAAAGTTTTGAAATTTTTAATGTATATATTAATTTCTACACAGTGAGTTCTTGTAATTTCATTGCAAGACAATCAATATTTCACCATTAATGAAAAAAGATAAGGTAAATCTTTGACCCAGAAAAATCATCCTTATTCTATGAAAGAGCTAGTGTGCATACATGTACAAAAATGAAGCTAACCTTTAATTGCTTCTTCACGGAATCTGTCTCAAGAAAAGTGGCTCATAATAGCTAATCCAAAAAAAAATTTATCTCCCCCGAATTGCCTTTTAAGAAAGCTAGACATAAATCCCACCATTTTTTAATGCTAACATATGTCAGGAGATTTCTTCTTCTGTAGGAGACTTGGTAGTTCTAGCTCTACCATGCTTGGGGCTAAGGACAGAAGTTGGGAAATTAAGGGTTATTTAGATACCTTTGTAAGCAAGAACAGAAATACCCTGAAATAGCCAACTGAATTTTTTCTAATTCTTGAAAAAAAATGTATGGTATATATAGCATAGCCATATCAAATTTAATGTCCTTCTGACATACCTTAATTAGGGTAGACTACTACAAAAGTTCTCCTGGATTGCCTTGCTGTGATTTGTTTAATGAAACTATGAGAGCCCACTATGTGCCAATCCCAGGACTAAGAGAATGAGTAAGGGATGAAAGAAAAAGGCAGAGAAATAAATATAGGGTGGTCACCAACTCCCAAAGACCTTCTCACTATCAGGAAAGACAGACCTAAATACAAATAACAGTAAGAGGTGCTGAACATGAAAATATTTGCATTCTTTGAGTTGTCTTGATCTGGATAACAAGAGTAAGTACTCTGAAATCCTTTCTATGCTACCAATTCATTTGTTCATTTATTTAATCATTCATTCAGCAAATATTTAATAAGAACCAACTGAATGAACAAAACAAAGTCCCTGGTGCCAAAAAAGCTTCATTCTAATGAAGGATGACAAGCGATAATCAAAAAACAAGTAAAATTTTTAAAAAATTGATGATATTATTATGGAGAGAACTAAAAGGTTAAGTAGGATCGAGGATACAAAGAGATGGATAGTGAGCAGGGAGCAGAGTGGAAGAAGACAAGGCCAGAGAAGTAATTGAAAACTATTAATAGATGCAGGTTTAGAACATCTTCACTAGCAAGGGTCACTAACATGGATATTAGACCATATTTTACATGAGTTTCCATTAAGTCCAATAGGAAAATAGTAGATAGATGAAAATCACAGAGGATGTGTTTAGAAGATCTCAGAAGGAAAGCAAGTACATTAAAATTAATATTTTAGTCCCTGCCAATCCACTTGTACCATTTAGGAGAGTTTACTGAGGGATAATGATTCAAACAAAAATCAAAAGAATTATGTGGATTGTTTGATATGTGAATGTATCTAAAACAAACATGGTTTATTTTTTAAATCAGAAGGAAAAGATGAAAAAAATATGCTTACTTTAAAGAAACTAAAGGTCTAGTAGATTTCTTTAACCCTCACAACAACCCAATGAATTAAATATTATTAGCCTCATTTTACAGTCAAGGGAAATCACGTAAGTAACGTCCTCTAAATTACATACATGGTGGACGGGCCAGAACTTAATTCCCAATCTTTTATCTCTATGTCTGGTGCATTTATACTCTAAAATACTGCCTACTTGAAAAAATATGACTTTTCTTTTGGACCAGTCTTTTTAGAAATTGATTTAAGCCAATTCATTTGAAAGAAATCCATATAAAATAGAATTATATTAAGAGTTCGCTTTTTTATAGAACTAAAGGTAGAATATTTTTAACAGTGTCTATAATGTATTGATTATTTACAGCTTGATATCATAAAAAAATCCCTGTATTACATTCAAAAATACTCATAATTTGTTGCAAAGAAGTCAATTTTGACTTGGATATAATTTTTTAAAAGACAGGAACTCTAAATGTCTAGCACATTTCATTTGTGGAGCAATTTATACAGAATAAACCATTTTATAAAGTTAAACAATAACCTAGCAGAATACAGTTTCCCATTAGTTTTTTTAAGTACCTAAGATGTTTTTAATATGAAGAAAATTGTTCAATAATTTCCCCCAGAATTCTGTGCTGTCCCAGAGAGGATGTGGTAAGAAAGTTTCAGAGGGAAAGCAAGTATATTAAAATTAATAATAGAGGTAGATCTTACTTATAAACTAATTTCATTTAATTAGTGTCATTGCAATATACATTAAAATATATATAAGGTTAAAACTTGTCTTCTATGTGCCTCTCTCCTCACTCTGATGGAGGCAGGTGGGGGTGCCATAGAGAGAAGAGAAAGGAAAAACAAAACAATAGAAAAAACTCTGTGTGTGTCCACTCACAACTGTTAATGGTACTAGCTTCTTCC
Organism: Dasypus novemcinctus; assembly: GCF_030445035.2. Lineage (NCBI taxonomy): Eukaryota > Metazoa > Chordata > Mammalia > Cingulata > Dasypodidae > Dasypus > Dasypus novemcinctus. The sequence goes on from NC_080676.1 coordinate 56,998,784, forward strand.
TTGAAGAGCTGAAATTTCCCCTGCAGTTAAAAGATGTTCCTGTCTTCTTTATCATGCTTTGTAATCAGATAAGTAAGAGAGATCATCACAAGTGTCATGCCAGCCTCAGGCAGTATCAGACCTAGCAAAAAGCTGCTTTCTTTGCTCAAGCTTGCCATATGCATTTTCACATCATGAGGTTCTTAACTACTTGAAAAATTAACACTGTTGAATCCCCTTAAATGGCCCTGACTGATGGAACTCAAGTGAACGGTGCCAATTATACAATCTTCCAGATTTTCCAGGGTTTACAGAGCATACGTTGAGAAACATTCATATTTTATTTTCTGATTCACTTTTTTAGAAAGTGTATCACTGAACAATCAAACTTATCAGAGTATTTTTATTAAGGGACACTTGACTCATTAAGCTGTTACGGTTCAGAATGAAAACAACCTGAAGGTCACATTAAGCAGGAATGGGAAATGTAGAAGGAACACTGGCTGGGAAGAGAAGACCCAAATTCTGGTCCTTTCGACTGTAAAATTGGTGATGGCTATGGTGGTGGTGAATAATCTGCATAGGTGCCTCCAGATCTGAAATTTTAAATATGTTTCATCCACTGGTGAACTTCTTGCTCCAATTTCCAAGGGTGCCATTTGACTATGGTTTTATCATTAAGAAATATTAAACTGTGAACTTAATCCCTATCCTAGCATTTTTGGTTAATATTCCAGTTATGTGGCAGTACTTTATCAGGAAAGTTATCATGGTAAGTTGCTATTATCTACTTAGAGATTTTGCTTTCATTTGAATTCTTTCCAAATATGTCTCTAACTTTTCAAACCATTGTCATTATTTTGACAATTTAATATTGATATGTGTGTGACTATAGTTAGTCCAGTTATGACAAATTTCTGTGTGGCCTCTTCTCTGACATTTCCTACAATTTAGCCTTATTGGAATAAAAGTGCAGCCACAAGGAAGGTTTACGTTTGGCAGTACTCCTCAAAACCACAGCGGCTTAAATGACCCTTTATCTGCCTTGGCTACACAATGTACTAGTGCAATGAAGTCAATTCTGCATTACAGTGAAATGTCAGAATTTTCCTCTTTTCTTCCGATCTACTTTAAAGAATAGTTTATAGTTTCTAAGTGGATAGGTGATTTTTTTTCTTTTCTTATTGGTTTCTGATTTATTGCTTTGTAGTCAGAGAATAAATTCTGTATGTTTTCTACTTTCCTTAAGTAGAGATTTTCTTTATAGACTAATACATGGTTAATTTTCTATGCTATAAATATTTGATAAGACAAGTGTATTCATTGCTTTTTGGATACAAAGTCATATATCAACCAAGTCAGCGGTGTTATTTAAAATTCTTGATCTTTTCTTGTTTTTGTCTAATTGTTCTATTATTTTCTATGGAGTTATCTCCCACTGTTATTGCAGATTGGTCATTTTTTTCTTTTTAACTTTTTTTCAATTTATATGCTTTGAAGCTTTGTTGTTAGGTACATAATATTCATGACTATTATCTCTTCTTGTGGATATTTCATTTTCTCAATATTTTCTCTCTTTGTCCCTTTTGATTTTTTTCCTTGGGTACTATTTTGTCTGATATTTAACACTAGCTACCTTTCTGTTAGCATTAACTTGGTATGAATTCTTTGCCCTTAATTTTCAAATGTTCTAAGTAATGTTATTTTAGATACATCTTATAAATAGAACATAGTAGTATTTTCTTTTTTTACCCAAGCTGAGATAGTCTTTTAATAGAAGAAATACATTTATTGTGATTACATACATGCCTGGACTTCGTCCTGCCATCATAATTTAATTTTTGTTGACCCTGCTTTTTATTTTCTCTATATTCTCCCTTTGCTGTATTCATTAGTGGTAGAGTGAAATGGTTACATTATTTTGGGAGGAGAAGGATTTGTTCTTTTGGTTTTCCTGCATGGTTTCAAAGACATACATTCTATTTCTATTTTTCTAGTCTTACCCTTATGTTTCTCATACATATTTAATGTTTTTTTTCTATCAGTGTTTAGATTGAATCAGAAATGAGCTCCTCTAACATATTTTCATGATGCTATTCAGCTCATCTATTGGGTTTTGATTTTGACATCAATTTTGAAAAACTTAAACTTTTGAATTGGTAATACACACATGTAGAAAAAATTCACAAGGTAGAGAGGGAAATACAGTAAAAAATAAATCTCTCTTCTGTCTTTGTTCCTCAGCCTTCCAGTTCCCTCTCCTCAAGGGCAATTGCTTTTACTAATTTCCTAGGTATTCTTCCAAAGTTAGATTGTGCATAAGTAGCCTTCATTCACTTAGACTTAGGCTTTTTCTGGTTAAAAGCACAATGATATCATATGCAATACACTGTTCTGTATTTTGTGTTTTATTTATCTTGCTTTTGTCTATTAGCAGTATATCTTGGGTATTTTCAATATAAATACATACAAAGGTGCTTTGTTTTTTAAACCAGGCTTTTGTTGTATTTTTTTGTCGTTCAAGAGGTGATATATTCACTGAAGGAGTAATATGTTCATATACTTCAAAAAAAATTTTAAATTAAGATATACAGTGAAAACTCTCTGGCATTTGCTACCCATTTGCTCAGTTTCCAGCACTGCTAATTGAATCAAGGAACCAATATCACTATTTTCTTACATTGTTCCAGGGTTTCTACATGCATGCAAAAGCTATATAAATGTGTATATTTTCTGGCTCCTTACTTACATAAGATATCATAATATATATTTGCCTTTTCATGTAACAGTGTATCTTTCAGTATCTTATCCACAGAGCTGCTATATTTGCTTTTACACTGGAATGGAACCTTATCATTTGAATGTACTATATTTTAACTGGTCCACTATTAATGGACATTTGGTTTATTTCTAACTTTTTGCAGTGACAAACAGTGCTGCAATAAGTAGACTCATTCAGATTTAATTTCACTCATTTTGCAAGTATATTTGTGCAAATACATCACTTATATATAAGAATATCCATAGGATAAATTCCCAAAAGTAGAATTGCGCCATTCTTTTTAGTGCATGGTTTTCCCTTGTATGGACATACTATAATTTATGTAACATGTGTCCTATTGGTAGATTTTTTGGTTGTTTCCAATACTGTGTTAGTAGGAAAAGCTGAAATTACTATTTGTACAAACATGCTTAAAAGTTTATTTGTGTGCTTGCAGATTTGTAGACTAAATTCCTAGAAGTACAATTGCTGGGTCAAAGTCATTTTATAACTTGATATGTGTTGCCTAACTGCTTTAAATACTCTTCATAACAGATTGCACTGATCTTATTCTCACCAGCAATGTATGGGAGCTTATTTTCTTACTCTCTCCTTGCTCATTGTGTTACCAAATCATCCAAATGTCACTTATCTTATGGGTAAAAAATGACAACTAATTGTAGTTTTAGTATTTGCATTTTTCTTACTGATTGAGTTGAGCATATTTTCAAATATTTAAGAACATTTGTATCCTCTAACCCATTTAGTTAATGCATTGTTGGTCTTTTTATTGATTTCAAAGAGCGCTTCATTTATTAAGGAAATTCATCTTTTGTGACAAATATTTAATCTTCAAAATTTCTAGTTGTTTACTTTTAATGGATGCAGTAGTCTCTTTGAATTCTCATTGAAAATTAATTGTACTTTATTTTAATAAGCAAGTTTATTTGTAAATTTAGTCAGTATACATAATTGACGTATAAACTTAAATAGAAGGATACATTTTAAAGCCACCTTGGGACAATCCTCATGGCTGTGGGTTGTTAAGGGGCTCCGGGGCCAAAGGTGGCCTCTGTTGGAACTAGCGGGTGCCCTGCTTGGAGGTGCAGACCTGCAATGCCGCTTGCCCGCTTCTCCTGCTCACTGGCGGCGCCTCACTGGAGGCACATCATGTTGTCTCCCTCAATAGGAAATGCACGGGCGTCCGAGGACAGCTCCTTGCAGAGCTTCTGTGCTGTTCTGAGAGTGCTGGTATAGTTTCCACTTAGGAAAACCACAGGCAGAAATTAACTCAAAGGAGTATTTTCTTTTCCTTTTAGGTGTCCCCATTGCAATGACAACGTCAAAGTAGCAGGTGAACTAGGAGATAGTTATGATGATCAGGGTCAAATTCATCTTAACATTGAAGTAGATTGTTATTTTCTGCCCTGAACCAGGGCAAAAGCTTATGGGTGTAGTTAATAAACCATCTTCCAGCCACATTGGCTGTTTAGTAGATGGGTGTTTCAATGTATCCATCCCTAAACCTGAGCAGATGCTGTCTGAGCAGTGGCAGATCCTAGAGATGGGTGAGTGACATGGGTGATGACCTAGAATTTGAAGTATTTCGTTTAGACTCAGATGCTGCTAGAGTCTTTTTTATTCAGGGAAAATTAAATATCATTTGTTTACAATCCAAGTGCTCTGAACTGCGGTCACCCCTCGGGCTGAAGTGTGGTTTGCTGGCCTGGCGGGGGAGCAGCCGTGGCAGGCCAAGCCGCTGCCCCCATAATAGGGTGGCTGGTCGGACTCACCGCCACCCCTGAAGGGAGCTCGGCATGGGCGCAGAGTGCCCTCGGGTCTCCCCTTCTCGGCAGCCATGCTTCCGCGGCCGCCCCTCCTCCCGGATGGCGCCACACGATGCCTGTGGGGCGGCACCCTTCTTCTTTCTCCCTGCGCAGGCGCAGGGCGGAAAAATCCAGTCTGCCCTTTTCCCTCCCCCCGACAGCAGCAACAGCCAGGCGTGGGCAGGAAACTCCAGTTTGCCCTCCACCCCAGCAACAGCAGCCACCAATCCCTAAACCCTGCCCCTTCCCCCAGCAACAGCGACAGCCAATCCCTAATCACCACCCCTCCCCCGTCCAGTACCGCCCACTGACCTTTCGCCGGCAACCAATCAGAACAGGGCGTGGCTTCGACCAATCAGCCTTCCCCAGCCCCTATAAAACTGTTGCCTCTCCCTCAATAAAGTGGACTTGCGTGTTTACCTCATCTCCACGGTAGTTCTTCTGCCGTGCGCCCTCCAGTCCTGAGAGCCCCCGACAAGGGCCTGGCCTCCCTTATCCCCAGTTCATCGCCTGCTTCTCCGGGCGACCCCTTCGTCGCCAGCTTTGCCGGGCGACCCCGTCAGCCGAACCACGCAACCCCTGTGAGACCGACCCCTCGTCTGCTGCCGGACTGACCCCTCATCCCAAGTGGGACCAACCCCTAGTCCCAAGTGGGACCAACCTCTAGTCCAAAGCTGGACCGACCCCTCGTCCGCAGCCAGACCCCACCTCTACCGACCGAGCAAGCCGCCGCACTGAACTTTCTAAAGAATTAATGGAAAACAGCACTGAAGATGCTGTTGAAAAACCTCCAAAGAAGAAAAAGTAAAAGAAGAAAGACTCGGAGACTTGTGAAGTGGAAGATGGTACCACAGAGCTGGAAGATTTTGCAGGTGTCGCCACAAAGATAGAGGCAGATCTGCAGAGAAATAATAATGTGGTTGGCCTCTGGGAGAAAGAGCCAAAAAAGAAAAAGAAGAAGAAAAAGCACCAAGACGATCAGGACCAAGACCCTGCTTTCCAAGGCAGTGACTCCAGTGGTTACCAAAGTGACCATAAAAAGAAAAAAAGGAAAAGAAAACACAATGAGGATGCTGAAGTTACCTCAATTTTAGAACATTTACTAAAAAAGAGAAATGTAATTTTCTTTAGTGCATTTTAAACATGGTTCAGTTTTTGAAAGTTTGATTTGTACACAATAGATATATAAACATTTTAACTGATATGAAATGCATTTCATTTATATTAAATGAAATTATATCTATAATCTCAAGATTAGCAAAATCACGTTTTAATACAGTATTATTCCTATCATTAAAGAATTGGTTTGGCGTTGTTTTGGGGTTAATGAATTTCACCTTTTCTCATGCTATTGCATGCCCTTTTATTTCACTTTTTAGAATAGGACATTCACCAGTTGTAGATTTTCCTTTATCATGGCTCCAGCAGTATTATATTTTTGTTGTTCAACTTAGCTTGATCTCCCAAAGAATTCTCTGAAGTATCAGAGCTCTTAAGAATCGTGCCACTACTGACCATATGGTGGGAGACAGTAACTATTCTTTGCTTCCAGGTGTCTGGGTCGTGTTTTCTTTATGTTAATAGAAAAGGCTTTTCACGTGTACTTGTTCATTTGTGTCCCCATCAGTCCGCTTTTGTTGTATGTTGGAGGAAGAGTCTGATGAAGACAGAATAAACATGATTCAAACTAGTGGGAAATTTCAAGATTACTTTTTAATGATTAGGTTAGGCTATTAGAAATTATTCTAAAAAGAAAACAACAGTTCGTTTTCAATTGAGAAAACTGTGTACTATATCTTGACTAGTTGGAAAACACTGATTATAAAATGACAAGCTAGTTTAGCAAATATTTCATCATTTACTCTGCATACAATGAGAAAGAAGGTAGATGTAGTTCATTCCCTTATGGAGCATCATAGGAGAGACAGATGCATATACATAGTTTACATATAAAAAAGAAAATATAGACAATAATTAGAAATTGTGTTATGAAGACAAAGAAAATTGATTGTCCACTTACTGTTGTGTTATCTGCAGATAGATGAATACTTGAATTAAGTCCCAATGCCAGCCATATTTGTTGCTGTTTATCTAGTACCAGACATAGTACTGGCCTCACATGGCTTTATATAATAAATTCTGCTAGTTGTGTATCTAGATATAAATCTATAGTGATAGGACATCGAGTTTGGAGGGTAACAGACAATCATACTCTGTCTTCAAGTAGATATATCAGACAGTGGAAGGGTATAAACCAGTGTCTTTCCAGACATGTGGCTTTGAGCTCTCGAAATATGGTTAGTCTAAATTGAGATCTACTCTTAATGTAAAATGCACAATAGATTTGGAAGATGTATGAAAAAAATGTAAACTTAATAATTGTATGTTGTTGAAATCATAGTATCTTTGATACAGTAGATTAAATAAAATATTAAAATAAAAAAAAATACTTTGATGGCCATCTCTATAAAAGTGTTTTTCCCCAGGATGGTATACCAGATGTCACCTAACCCAACATCTTAACTGGCAGAGGTTCAGTTAGCTGGAGCTGTGTGCCCTTTTCCCACAGCAAGTTTACTCTAAGGGTTATTATACTACAAACTCCACAAGGAAAAGAACTTCATTATTGTTTCCTCTTGGTAAAAGAGAAAAATTGAACCTAGTTATGAGACCAACCACAACACAATGAAAAACTGCACTAACTAGTTCAGGTTACTAGTAACAGAAGATGCTGGTATGAATAATTTATATATTCTAGAGTCCTTATAAATAAAATCCCCCTTTAAGTGTGGGAATTATCAACTAGATGGCTAGTTGACATGTGGTAGAATAAGGACTTACACAAGGAACAATACAGCATAGCATCAAAGTAGTCTAGTTAGGAGAAAACCAACTGACTCCAAAATTACATACACCTTAATGATAAGACTCCCCAACACATGTGAATGTAAACATCTAATTTAAAAATATTGACACTACACTATATAAAATAGCAATTAATAATGCATATAGTGTATTCTACAGCTGCCAGGTTTCCTTTTTTTTTTTAAGGAAACTAAGTTACATGGTGATTAAGACTTGTATCTTCATCCTTGAAAAGGTTACATTCTATCACAGTGATAGACAGTCAGATTTAGTCCCAAATGTTAAAAATTTAGATCAAGTCACAACCAGTTTTATTGCAAAAGGGCCCTGTACACATTTATCAAGTCAAGTACCTTAATAGCTACCCAGCAAGCCATTAACATACACACACATGCATCATGAGCAGCAAGAAATGTCACCTGTCCCTCCTGCATATTAGCAACGGTCACTCCTGCGCAACAGCGCTCCCACCACCCAGGTCTGTGGACAACCACTTCCCATTCATCCTGGGTGAAGGATGGAATGACTTAAAGGCAAATGCAAAGTACTATAAACAATTTCTTACCAAAAAAGTCACAAATTAAACCAAAGTATTTTACAGAATTTACTACAAAACACCGTAAAACCTGCCTTCTCTTGAGCCTTCTCTCCCCATATTTGGAGCGCCAACTGGGTGTGTTTGGGCATGCTGGTGACTGTGTGTGGATGGCACACCAATTAGCATCCTAAATAAACCCACCAGCACGCTTCACCAGCCTCCCGATCGCATACCAACGGCCCTCTCTGAAATCTCAGGTCAGTGTAGAAGTCCCGCGCCATCTCCCTCATCAACCTCTGGAAAGGCAGCTTTCAGATCAGAAACTTGGCCTGTTTCTGGTAATGACAAATCTCCGGCAGTGCAAATGCCACAGCCATAATGATGGGGGGTTTCCACCCCGCAGGTAGAAGGGCCGCTATTCTGGGCAGCCTTAGTGGCCAGCTCTTCCCACCAGTGGATTTGCAGGCAGTCTGCTTGGTTCTGGCCATTTTCTTCTACCCAAAGCCAATGTCTTAGGCCACTGCTCTGACTGTCGCAGCCACCTAGCAAAGCTCCTCCAATGATCAACCGAATCACGCTGTGCCTGATGGAACTTATTTTAAACATTTTCCATTTGCGCTATTATTTTTCAAGGGTTAATTTTTCTGTTTGTTGGTTTGGTATCACTCAGATACTTAGGAACCCTCCGAGAATGAGGGCTGATCTTTGAAAATCCCTGTACACTTGCTTGCTGTAAGCCTGCCTCAGTGATTGTGGGGGAAAGACAGGGTGTACAGCCAAGAGCCCACTGATGTTTTACTTTCTGGGGGTGGAAGCTCCCCAGCATTCCTGGGAGGAGAGGAATAACTCCCGAGAGTAATCCCTGCCCTTCTGGCCCCAGAGCACCCTCATTTTAGTCTGTGGTCCATCACCCTTGCTGCCCGTGATGGGCACCAAGGGAGGACCTGCCCTGCAGGGACGGCTGCCTGTGCACAGCTCATGGGCACAGGGACCCTTCCTTCCTGTAACTACTCACTCTGAGCTTGGGCCTCCCCAGAACTGTTCCTATCTTGGTATAAGTACTCTTGTGCATGTTTTGCATCCCAGTTTTTGCAGGATATTTCATCCATGATCTGATCCTATATGATAGTTATTACTATGCTATTATATTATTTAGGAATTCCTCATGATTTCTGTCCTCCTGTTAGCACTCTTTCTAGATTCTCAACATAGTTACTGATTTTTCACTTTAAAATACTCTTTCTGTCATTTTGTGACATTTTTGGCAGCAAGACAGGAGTGTGCTCAGGATACTATCTCACGCTGATCTGCAAATTTCATTGACTGAACAACCCTACTCACTGCGGACTTCTTGAAGTTCAGGGGAGATAAAATATATGACTTTGTACTGTGTTCAGCGTGGTGTCTGGCTCATAAGAGGAACTCAATAAATGTTCATTGTAGGAAGGAAGGAAGGGAGGGAGCAAGGGAAGAAGGAAGGAAGGAAAGGAAGGAAGGAAAGGAAAGGAAAGGAAAGGGAAGGAAGGAAGGAAGGAAGGAAGGAAGGAAGGAAGGAAGGAAGGAAGGAAGGAAGGAAGGAAGGAAGGAAGGAAGGAAGGAAGGAAGGAAGGAAGGAAGGAAGGAAGGAAGGAAGGAAGGAAGGAAGGAAGGAAGGAAGGAAGGAAGGAAGGAAGGAAGGAAGGAAGGAAGGAAGGAAGGAAGGAAGGGGGTTTGAGAATTATTTCTATTACTCTCAATTCAGTATGCTTATTGAATTTACTACTATGTGCCAGGGACTGAAGAAAACACTCTCCTTGCCTTCATAAAACATGTGTGTGATGAGGGAGATAGAAATGATTAGAAGCATGATTCTAAGAATTAATATCCTACTGAATGAAACCACTAATAGAAACACAGCATAGCTAAGTCTGACTACTTTCAATGAGAGCAGAGAAGGTTCTTACCTGGTGATTTGGATATAGAGAAACTTTTCTAGGTCACTAAAACTAAAGGTGGAGGAGAGAGAGGACAGATATCTCAACCATATAACTTTTATTAAATGTACAGAAAGGATTTTGCAGATGTGACTCCATCTCTTCGATATATTTCACAGTCATAAAGAGGAGCAATAACTGCATATTTTTAATATATGGCCTAAAAGTATCATTTCTTGGAAACACAGATGACAGGTAAAGTATAGCATGCAAAAATCATTTCAAATATTAAAATAAATTGTCTTTTTAACTTTGTTAGTTTTAAAGTAAATGCTGCTTTTAGTATACATTAGGCCATGCTTTTAGATAATGGACTAATCAAAGTTATGCCTTCAGAGTAGTTCAGTACTGGTACGAGAGAATTTTATGTCTCTAGTGGATGGCTCCACTCTAAAAAAGCTTAATGGCTCACTTCTACCTTCCGGCATGAACACTGCAGGGTGAACAGCACTTACCAGCTTAATCTCTGCAACCGGGTACCTGGCAGAGGGAAAACAACAACAACAAAACGGAAGTAGGCAGGCAGCATGAAGGCCAAGGGAAGAGAAATTCCTATGCCCCCATGTAGCATGGGCTATGATTTGAAAGATGACATAATGCATGGAATTCTAAAGGAATGTTTTCTACCATTCTCTCAACTTTGCCTTCTTATAATTCGTGAAAGTTAAGGTCGGGTATTTTACCAAATAAGCACACCTAGAGGCTCTTCTAGATACTGTGAAGGATAGAGTCCCTATAAGTTGCCATCTTTTTGCAGAATGGTGTGGGATGAAGCCAGAGAAGCATTAGATGTAGTAGTTAAGGGCACCAGCACTGGAGACAAAACAGTAATCACGTTGCTTGTTCTCTTTTTGTCTCAGCTTCCTCTTCTATAAAATGGGGGTAATAATGATAATTAGCTCTTAACGGTTGTGTTAAGAATTAACAAGAGCATATCTTAAAACTCTCAGCAACATTCCTGGCACAGAGCAAATACTCAATACTGTTGTCTTTTTTATTATTGTTAATTGCTTCATACCACCTAGTTGCAATACCTTATGTCAGCAGCTCTTAGGGTATTCTTTCAGAATTTTCATACAAATACTATTTTCAAATTAATAGTATTTTCATAATGATAATAAATACATTATTTGTCTTTTTACTCTCATTCTCTCACCAGTATATCTCACCAGTATAGCAGCTACATGGTATATGCTATTAGTAATACAATAGATTAAATGCAAAAGCACATATGAGAATCCTATCATCCTTAAGCCAGATTTGCAAAGAGGTGGAATGCCATTCTTTTAACTAAATATTTAAGATAAATATAGTTTAAGATAAATGCAGTTATTTTTATAAAATGTTAGCATGAATGGGTTCCTTTAAATAAATTGATAAATATTTTATAAATTCCTCAGTTTTAATTTCTAACACAGTACATATAAATATATAGAACCCAAATAAACCAACTCTTTGGATTCCTGAATAATTTTTAAGAGTATAAAGGAGTTCCAAGACCAAAAAGTTTCACAACTACTATTTAAATCACACTGGTAATTATTAGGATTATTATATTTCTACATTTATAATGATTTTAAGTCATATTTTTATTTACAAAGGTGATAAATTTTCACTTCAAAGATTTAGAATACAAAAATAAGAATTAGGCGGCGGATTTGGCCCAGTGGTTAGGACGTCCGTCTACCACATGGGAGGTCTGTGGTTCAAACCCCGGGCCTCCTTGACCCATGTGGAGCTGGACCACGCGCAGTGCTGATGCGCGCAAGGAGTGCTGCGCCACGCAGGGGTATCCCCTGCGTAGGGGAGCCCCATGCGCAAGGAGTGTGCCGCGTAAGGAGAGCTGTTCAGTGCAAAAGAAAGTGCAGCCTGCCTAAGAATGGCGCCGCCCACAAGGAGAGCTGACACAGCAAGAAGACGCAACAAAAAGAGACACAGATTCCCATCCCGCTGACAACAACAGAAGCGGACAAAGAAGACAGCAGGAAATAGACACAGAGAACAGACAACCGGGATTGGGGAGGGGGTAGGGGAGAGAAATAAATAAATAAATCTTTAAAAAAAAAAAAAGAATTAAGTATCCTATAATAAAACTGCTCAGAGATAGCTGTTATTAATATTTGTTGTTCAGTCCATGCATATATCTATGCATGTAGAATTAAAAAGGAATGATATGGTATGTGATATTTTGGAAGTTAATTATATGACATCTATCCATGTCATTAACTACTCTACAATATCCTTTATAATAGCTGCATTATAGTTTATGTAATTAAGATCCTATTTTTAGACATTTGCATTTTTATATTTTCTCATGTTATGAACAGTGTCACAGTATATACCATTTATATATATATATATATATATATATATATATATATATATATTATCTTAGAATAAATTCCTAGAAGTTGAATTGTTGGGTCAAGGGCATGCATATTTTTAAGGCTCATAATATAAGTTACCAAAAGTGCTTCAGAAAGATTAAATGAGGGCATATCTTAGCAGTTTCTATTTGACACACTTGCAATTAACTGTTATTTCACATATTTGACAACCTGATAACTTGAAAGTGCTACTACATTGTTATAATTCGCATTTCTTTGATTATTAGCAAGTTTGAATATTTTTTCATACATATGTTGGCTTTTTATATTTCACTTTCTGTGAAATGCCTATTAGAATAATGCATTTTTATTGAATTGCTGCAACTTGTAAAAATTGCTCACCTCTCTAAAGGATTAATGTATAAACTAGGAGCATTGGCCTCTATGATACCAGTGATTACATAGCTAAAATAGCTTTTGTATCTCTATAAATACAAATGAAATTCTATAAAGTAAACTCAGTTGCTGTAAACCTACCCCACTATATTTTAACTTTATAAAACCTGAATTTCAAAGAAATGGGTAGCATTTATTACTTAAATCACATGTATGATTTAACAATTTGGGCTACTTCAAATGGAACTGTGTAAATTACAAAATGCTATTAAAAGTAAGGTGTTAGTATTATCATTTGTTTTCAGTCCCAACTAATTTCCCGAGCCTATTAGGATAATGCCTAATACAAGTAAAACTCTCAGGGATGCGACCTCATCGGGAGAGGAACCAGGCTAAGGTGGCAAAGCGAAGAGAAGGTGGACCTAAGGATGGAAACAGCAGTGTCACAGGAGCGGGAGGGGAGGGGGCTAACCTAATTCCACCCTAGAAACTCCAGTCAGACTCTTGCACATAGTGGGGCCTGCAAAAATTTGATGAATAAAAGAATGAATAAATAAGTGAACAAATAAATGTATAATAAATTTGCAAAACCATGAAACTAATGATCAGTATCATTAAGAATTTTTGTTAGCTCTCAGAAACAAGGATTTCTGAAAATAATTGGGGAAAAGAAAATCTTGACCTCCATTTATCTCAATGGTCACTGCAGCTATTATAAATTTCCTACTGGGAATCCTAGTAAATATTTAAGCTATTCCAATCTACCTTGCCAGTTAGTACTTAACGGGAATTAAGCTGAGGATTACAGGAATGGTTTCTTCAGAAGCTTTGAAGTCTACTGTTTTAGGCTTTACGATCACAGGAAAGTCTCATCCACTTCCCTTTCTCCTTTCTTTTTTAATCTCTTGTTAAAGTTTAAAAAAAAACAGCTATAAATACACAAGCCTATGTTGCTCTAATGATTTTCTTCATGAGAATTGTAGTTAAGATGACATACAGACTTTTATTATAATCCCGTCTTCACTTAGTTCCCAAGTTTTCGGACACATCCCTGCATTCTAAAACTCCAGGCTTTGTTCCTTACTCAGATAAACTTTAAACAGTCTGTTCAGCTGCTTGTGAGAAAAGAGAAAAATGAGAGGTGTAATGTTTTGCCCATGAATGCTAGAAAGACTAACTTACAAAAGTAACATATTCATCATGGCCATTCATTATTTGGGAAAGACGTCATGAACCACACAATTATCAAGGAATCAAGAGAAAATAAGAGAATAATCAGGTGGTGTCTAAAAGCCCAACCAATTTGGCTCTTTTGACTGAATCTACTGAGATTTTATCTTCCCAATTTCAAATGCCTGAAAACCAGCCTGTTAATAGGAAAGTATTCCATACACCAGAATTCCTGCTCAAGGGATGAATATCATTAAAGGTGAGGATGTTTTTATGCATTTGAGAGTAGCTTTTGTGCACAGATGATACTGTTAAGAGGTTTAATTTTGCTTTAAAATTAATATTCAATTCATTAGGGTTACAAAATCAAAACTTCCTTAAGCTTTTAAGTTTGCCTCATAAAATTGTTAAGTCTAATACATTTTAGCAAAGAATTTTTTTTCATTTCTCTCCCCTTCCCCCCACCCCCCCCACTTGTCTGCTGTGTCCATTCACTGTGTGTTCTTCTCTGTCTGCTTGCATTCTTGTCAGTGGCACCAGGAATCTGTGTTTCATTTTGTTGCGTCATCTTGCTGTGTCAGCTCTCCGTGTGTGTGGCGCCATTCTTGGGCAGGCTGCGCTTTTTTCGTGCTGAGCAGCTCTCCTTATGGGCGCACTCCTTGCGCATGGGGCTCCCTACGCAGGGGACACCCCCGCATGGCACGGGACTCCTTGCACGCATCAGCACTGCGCATAGGCCAGCTCCACACGGGTCAAGGAGGCCCTGAGTTTGAACCCTGAACCTCCAATGTTGTAGGCGGATGCTCTATCCATTGAGACAAATCCACTTCCCACATTTTAGCAAAGAATTTTCAGGGGCTTTTAGATAATATTTGGTCCCATTTACAAACAATTAATTAAATACCTTCAAATATTCTTAACTACATTTACAAATTTAATATATTCAATTTGCCTTTTAACTATCATTGATACAATATAACCCTTCCAAAGTGCTTCAGTAAATCATGTAAATGTAATAAATTAAACTTTGAACTTAAAAAATCTCAATTCTAAACCAATTACTCAATTCCCCATTTAAAATTGGAATAATAAGAATGACATATTACTCCAAAAAGCCAGAGTCTCCTGAACAAATTACAAATGTTCAAAATACCAAACATGTATAAACTTCTTTATGCAAAAACATCAATACTATGGGTTTGATTTTTATAAGCATATATGTTTTTATGTATTTAATTTTATGTATTTAATTCTATATTGGAAGAAGTTAAATGTTCTTTGCCCACCAATAAAGAATTATAGTCACCCCAAGCAATTGAGTGTTGTTTTCATTTTCCTAGGGCTGCCATAACCAAAACACCTCAAACTAGGTTGCTAAAGCAATCGAAATTTATTCTCTGACAGTGCAAGAGTCCAGAAGTCCAAAATCAAGGTATTGGGTATTGTTTCTTCTGACGGCTCTGGGGGAAAATCTGTTTTATGTCTCTCCTAGCTTCTGGTGGTTGCCAGCAACCCTTGGCATTCCTTGGCCTATAGCTGCGTCAGTCCAATCCGGGCCTCCTTGGTCACATTGCCTTCTTCTCTGAGTAGGTGTCTCTGTGTGTCTCTCTTCTTACAAAGACACCAGTCTTAGCATTTAGGGCTTATCCTAATCCAGTCTGATCTCACCCAAACTACATCCACAAAGATCTTACTTCCAAATAAGGTCACACTTTGAGATTTGGGGTGGACATGAATTTGGGGGAGGCACTATTCAACCACTACAGAGGTTAACGTCTTGGTCCCTCAAAACCTTGCCTGCTTTCATCACACTAACAAGTCTTTCCTGTGTCCTTTTGCTCCATTTCTTTCTTTTTTTCTGAACTCCAGTGCCTACCTGTTATCACAGAAAATCAATAACTGTTAATTTCTTAATGGAGAGCAATTTAGCCATCCTGGCTAAACCTTTCCTGATCGGGCCTTGTCCAATTTCTTTCTCATTGCAAAAGGCCTATCAAACTTAACGACAACCACAAAAATCCAGTGGCCTCTGAGAAATCTAGTGTCTTGACTGATGCTCCTCTAGAATGCAATTGTAATATTTTTTTTTCTAAATAGCATTTCTTTTCATTCTAGATCAATTAAGTGTTCAGCTCCTTCAGGACAAGGATCATAACTTTTGCTCCCTGTTTAACTCCACACTTACAATGGTCTTCTAACAGTGTTTCCGCTAATTTACATAGGCTCTGAAATCATGCTGGTCTGCTATGAGGTGGTGTCTTTTGTGAGCAGGTACTATAAATCAAAGATAGAGGGAAACGGATGTAGCTCAACCAATTGGGCTCCCTTCTACCATATAGGAGGTCCAGGGTTCGATGCCCAGGACCTCCTGGTGAGGCAAGCTGGTCCACGCAGAGTGCCAGCCCATGTGGCAATGCAGCCCCGCGCAGGGTCCTGCCCTGTGTGGGAATGCGACCCTGCTTAGGAAGAGCTGTCCAGCCCAGGAGTGCTGGCCAATGCAGAGAACTGGCACAGCAAGATGATGCAACAAGAGATACAGAGGAGAGAAAATAAGAAGATATAGCAGAACAGGGACCTGAGGTGGTGCAAGAGAGTAATCGCCTCTTTCCAACTCTGGAAGGGCCCAGGATCGGTTCCCAGAGCTGCCTAGTAAGAATACAAGCAGGCTCAGAAGAACACACAGCAAATGGACACAGAGAGCACACAATGGAGGGAATGGAGGGGAGGGGAGAAATAAATGAAATGAATCTTAAAAAAGAAAAAAGATAGGTGCAAGCCTTTTGCTACTCATGCTATGGAGAGGTGGCGCTATTTCTCCTCCCTCTGAATCTGGGCTGGCCTTAGTCACTTACTTGACCAAGAGAGGATGGTAGAAGTAAAGGTGGGCAAATGGCAGGCCTAACTTTTATGAAGACTCGTAGCTTCTGCCTTGCCCAGTTGGAGCCCTCAGTCACCAACTAAGAAGTCTGACTACCCTGATGCTGCTATAAAGTGAGAAAGCTCAAAGTATGTAGAGGCCACATGTAGGAGCTCCGCCCAACAGCAGGATCGCTGTCAGCCATTCAAATGAGCAATCGCTGAAGCCCAACTGAGTCAAGACTTTAGATGACTCTAGCTGTATCTGACTGCAACTGCGTGAGACCCCAAACTAGAACCATCCAGCTGATCACAGTCAACTCATGGAAATTTAGCAGAATAATAAATGGATTTTGTAAGCCACTATATTTTGGAGAAGTTTGTTAGGCAGCAATAGTTACCTGATGGATGATCATTACTGTGGTTTTAAACCTGAGCCTTTGAATTTACCTGAGCCGAATGTCAGTGCTCAGATATTGAAATACAGAAAAGCGCTGCTATACTCGGGTAAACTTTTTTTTTTTAAGATTTATTTTATTTTTTCTCTCCCCTTCCCATTTGCTGTGTGTTCTTCTGTGTCCACTTGAAGTGTCAGGCAGCATCAGGAAATTGCCTCTTTTTTTTGTTGCATCATCTTGCTGCATCAGCTCTGTGTGTGTGTGGTGCTACTGCCGGGCAGGCTGTGCTTTTTTTCATGCAGGGCGGCTTTCCTTGAGGGGTGCACTCCATGCATGTGGGGCGCCCCTACGCAGGGGCACCCCCACGTGGCATGGCACTCCTTGCATGAGGCAGCACTGCATGTGGACCAGCTTGCCACACAGGTCAGGAGGCTCTGGTTATTGAACCCTGGACCCTCCATATCATAGGCAGATGCTCTATCAGTTGAGCCACATCTGCTTCCCTACTCAGGTATACTTTTTTTTTTTTTAAACAAGTTCTTTTATTTTTATGAAATTTATTTTTATTTTATTTATTTCTCTCCCCTTCCCCCCATCCCCCAGTTCCCCCCAGTTGTCTGTTCTCTGTGTCTATTCTCTGTGTGCTCTTCCTTGTCCGCTTCTGTTGTTGTCAGCGGCACAAGAATCTGTGTTTCTTTTTGTTGCGTCATCTTGCTGTGTCAGCTCTCCGTGTGTGCGGTGCCATTCCTGGGCAGGCTGCACTTTCTTTCGTGCTGGGAGGCTCTCCTTATGGGGTGCACTCCTTGCGCGTGGGGTTCCCCTACGTGGGGACACCCCAGCGTGGGGCGGCACTCCTTGCACGCACCAGCGCTGCGCATGGGCCAGCTCCACACAGGTTAAGGAGGCCCGGGGTTTGAACCGTGGACCTCCCATGTGGTAGACGGATGCCCTAACCACTGGGCCAAGTCCACTTCCCTCAGGTAAACTTTTGACTTCACATGATGTCTGGCAACTCCATACCTTTATCCACGGTGTGCTTTTCTTTTCTTTTCTTTTCTTTTCTTTTCTTTTCTTTTCTTTTCTTTTCTTTTCTTTTCTTTTCTTTTCTTTTCTTTTCTTTCTTTTCTTTTCTTTCTTTCTTTCTTTCTTTCTTTCTTTCTTTCTCTTTTTTCTTTTCCTTCCTTCCCTTTTTTCCTCATTCTTTATTTTTCTTTTTTCCTACTTTCCCCTCTCCTTTTTCTTCTCCATTTTCTCCTGCTTCTTTCATTCTTCACTATTTTCCTTTATAGAACTAATTCTAAGAAATACATTTTAAGAATAAATGGCATTAACTCTAGCATTAACACTGTAGCTAGCAGATATCAAGAATTTACTAAATGCCAGCATTAACTATTTTAATCCTCATAACAACCTCTTGATGTGAGCATAATTACAAGTGAGAAAATTGGAGCTCAAACTACCACCTGGAATCCTGAAATCACATTCAATCCACAGAGTCATGATAGCATTTTGGGTCTCCTGGAAAGTTACAGCTCAGACTCTCCATTCAACTGGCCTTGAAAGTTCCCAGGATACTCTTTTCCATAGTGTGCATTTATTCTTTTAAAGAATATGGCTCAAGACAATCTCACAGCGAGTCCAATGGGTCCAAGGATTCACGTTGTGGCTATTGTGGCTATTTCCCTAGTTCCTAAGCAGATAGTGTTAACAGCTGTTACAATCTTCTTATTGGTTCCCTGGCTATTATGATTGAAAAAAAAGAAAAAAAAAGACCAAGTGGAAGCTCCTGCAACTCACCCCATTTCCCGATTAAGATAGTAAATTAAAAGCAATCCTATATCATTGAAGAAATTACAGATATTAGTACCTCTAAATGATTTATAAGAGGCAGGGTAGGTGGGCCTCTTCATATCCCCAATAAATTCATCTGTTTGTCCCTTGAAAAATGCAGATGGATTGTAGATGATGTCGGTAGGCTATTTAAACTTAACCAAGTGGTAGCCACCATCTCAGCTGGTACTTGGTATTCATCTGGCCAATGTGTTCTTTTCAACCCCACCAGGAAATATGATCACAGGCAGTTCACATTCATGTGGAAATGATAGCAGTACACACTCACAGTCTTGCCCCAGGGTTATGTTAACCTTCCTGCTCTCTGTTACAAAATAGTCCAGAGGAACTTTGATCATCTTTACATTCCAAAGAACCTCACACTGGTTCGCTTTATTGATGATGTCATACTAATTGGGCCTGGTGAGCTGGAAGTGGTAAGTACTCTGGATGCTGTAATAAGACACATGCATATCAGAGGGTGGAAGATAAATCTTATAAAGATTCAGGGGCCTGACATATCAGTGAAGTTTTACTCCCAATATTTTATTATGAAAAATTTCAAAGAGGTAGAAAAGTTGAAATAATTTTATTGTTAACCCCTGAATATCCACTATCAAGATTCTATAATTAATATCTTACTATAGTCCTTGCTTTATCATATTTGAATTAGGAGTCCAGTAATCAGCACATCAGGACATCCCCTCTGAGATAAAGAATAAGTTATTGCATCTTACAACCCCTATCACTAAGAGACAGAGAGCTTAGTGACTTCTTTGGATTTTGGAGGCAGCATAAACTGCACTTAAGAATACTGCCCTGATTTATTTGTTGGGTCACTTAGAAGGCTGCCAGTTTCCAATGGAACCCAAAGCTAAAAGAATTCTCAGCAGCAATCCAGGCTGTATTGCAAGCAGCTCTATCCTTTGGATTATATAACCTAATAGATCCAATGATACTATAGGCATCCCATGGTGAATACACAGATTCATGGTGAACACGGATTCTCTGGAAAACCCCACTACAAAAGCTACAGCAGAGAAACCCATCAGATTTGGGAACAAGATCCTGTGGCAGAAACTACATGCTTTTTGCAAAGCAACACTTGGATGATATTGAGGCCTAGAAGAGACCAAGGTCCTGTCCAGATGACTACCTAAGTATTGTTGCCCATCATGAGTTGGGTATTTTCACATCTTCTAAGCTTTAAGAACAGGCAAGTACAGCATCAATCCATCCTCTTTGGAAATGGTATATTCAAAAGCAGGCCAAGCAGGGTCAACAGTAAAAAATAAGTTGTATGAACAGGAGTCCTGAATCCCACATCCCTTACCTTTCTTGCTCCAATGTCTAGCCCTCAGTGCACACCTATGATCTTGTTGAAATGGAGGACATTCCTGCAGCCAGTTAATGGAAGAAGTACCTTGGGCCTGGTTCACCATGGGTTGACTCAATATGTTGGTACAAAATGAAAATGGGCTGCTGTTGCACTATAGGCCCACTCAGGGAAGGCCTTAATATCAGAGGTGGGGCCAATCTTTCCAGTGGACAATGCTAAGAGCAATACTTCTGAGTTTTCACTTTTAATGCAGAAAGAGGTAGCTTGAGAAGGACTATTAAGTATTAACAATTTGGTTCATTGATCAGGGCATGAAAGGATCAGGAGCGAAACTGTCTAGGGAAAAAGCATGTGAGTGGACACATTGGAGAGGATACAAAGTAATCCTGGATCTCATGCTAAGACTCTCCACTGAGTATTCATCACAGAGAAGACACTAAAGAGCCAGGACAACTCATCCTGGGGATATTAGCTAGACTGTCTCTGAATGCTTGCAAAGTGGGGCCAAGAATGGAATCACCACGGTGACAGGAAGAGAGCTGTGCATAGGTCCAACAGTGCAGACTCCCACTCACCAAGGCTCATTAACTGCTGCCACTAAACACCCAACCTTCCAAAATCTTGACACCCTAACACTGAGCACTAGATAAATTAGCAAAGGTTTAAGAGACAAGCCAAACACTTGGTAGTAGCTTGTTTACATCAGACCCCATCCATCCTGGAAGGGCCAATGTTTCATCCTTACTGGAATTGATAATGACTGCCATATGGCTTTGATTTCCCTGTCTGCCATGTCTCTGCCAGCACAATCAATCAATGGCACATAGAATGTCTAATTTATTGTCATGGGCTTCCCACATAGCACTTCAAATCAAGGGACCCATTTTATACTGAAAGAAGTGCAGTAAATAATGCATGGACAAAAATTAGTTATTTCTGTCATATAGCATAAGACCTGGAGTCAACCAGCCCAGAAGAACAATGGAATTGCCTATTAAAGGCTCAAGTAAGGTGCTATCTCAAGGCAAGGACGTTTGTTGTCCACCAAAATAAAGTATATGAATTAGATAAACAATTGTGCTGAGCACCCAAAAGCTAGAATACACAGGTCTAAACATCAAAGGTTTGAAATAGTATTTGTCCTTCTCACTATCTGTAGCAGTTTGATATTATTGATGAATTCTAAAAAGAAATATTGGATTATGTTTGTAAACTGATCTTTTCTTCTGGGCATATTAGATCATATTGGATTCAGAGGTTTACTTGATTAAGTAATTATGTAAACCTCTTGTGCTAGTAGGGCATTGAGTCCCCACCCTTTGGTGAATGGGGACTCACAGATAAAAGGCATGGCAAAGGACAGAGTTAAGGGTGTTCAATGTTGGAGTTTTGATGTTGGAGTTTGATGCTGAAGCCTTAAGCTAGAGCCCTGGGAAGAAAGGAACCCTAAGCCTGGAAAGAAGCAAGCCCTGGGAAGAAAGGAACCCAGGAAGCCTGAACCTTTGCAGATGTTGGCAGCCATCTTGCCCCAATATGTGAAAAAAGACTTCAGTGAGGGAAGTAACTTATGCTTTATGGCCTCATATCTGTAAGTTCCTGCCCCAAATAAATACTCTTTATAAAAACCAATCAATCTGGTATTTTGCATCAGCACCTCTTTGATGGTCTATACAGAATTTGGTACTGAGGAGTGGGGAAGTGCTTTTGCAATTACCAAAATGCTGGAATGGTTTTATAAATGGGTAAGGGATATTTTTTGGAGGAATTGTGAGATACTTGAAGGAAAAGGCCTAGATCACTTTGAAGAGACTGTTGACAGCAATATGGATACTAAAGAGATTTTTTATGATGCCTTAGAAGTTAATGATGAAACTATTATTGGAAACTGGAGGAAAGGTGATCCATGTTTTAAAGTTGCAGAGAACTTAGCAAGATTAACTCCTGGTATTTTATGGAAGGCAGAATTTGAAAATGGTGAGCCTGGGCATTTAGCTAAGAAATTTCCAAAGGAAACCCAGAAAATGTGGCTTGAGTTCTGCTTACAGCTTACAGCAAAATGCTAGATGAAAGAGATATGCTGAGGACTGAACTGTCAGGCACAAAGAAAACAGAAATGGACTCTGGAAATTCCAAGCCTCTGGAAATCAAGCTCCCAGATGAAAATGCCCCATTGGAGAACTTAACTAAACTTGGAACTTGTAAATCAGGATTGAAGAGCAGTTATGTCTGAAAGACTTGTGGAAAGTCTTACTGTCTGATGGGTTGGACACCCGCTTCCTGCATGCTAAACCAACAGACTTTTTGGGAGAGCTGTATGAACAAAATCACTGTCAGCCTGGAATAAAAGGGACATGGAAAGGAGAGATTGAAGGAAAAACTGCTTTAAGAGGAAAACCATGGAAGCTGAGATCTGGAATTAGGACATCACCTTGGGCCAAGAGAGGAACCCCATCCATGTGTACAGAGAGGGTGAGTTTGCCCCAGCAATTGAAGAGGGTGGATGTTCCTGTCCAATGTTCTGGGAGAGTTTTTATTACCCCAGGGTTCAGAGAGGGTGGAGCACATTCCCCAAGGATTAGGGTGGTTAAGGTTAGCACCCCTCAGGTGTGAGAGGGGTGGACCTGTCCCCCAAAGGTTAGGAAAGGCCAGGTGGTTAACTCATTGCTCTGAGATGACTGAGCCTATATGCCAAAGGTTAGGGGGAATGTTGTCTTTGTGTCACTGTACTAGGGCAGTTAAGTTTCTAACCCAAAGATTGGGTAAGGTGTCGCAATCACCCCAACACTCTTGGAGGGAGAGGTCTGGAGCCTGGTTGACACCCAGATGCTTGATGAGGGTGGAACCAAGAAAATGGCCATGAGCAAGCTGTGGAAAGGGTGGGTTCCTCTAAGTCCCCAAGGATAAGAAACCATCATCTTAAGAATGACTCTCAGAATTTGAAATTGAATGGAGGATGCCCTGTAGGTTCACTGAACTACAGAGTACTGGGACTCATGTTTCCCTTCCAGTTTCTCCTTATTATAATGAAAATGTTTATCCTTTATCTGTCCATTTGTGTTTGGAAGCAGATGAATTGTTTTGTGCAAGTTTCAGAAGTCTATAGCAGATGGGAATTTGCCCCCAAAGAACTTGTATTTCTTTAAATTCATTGTGATATGATTTAGTACTTGCATTATAACTAATTTAAGGTTTTTTAAAAAATATTGTAATGTCTTTTTGGAATTCAGAGGGTGGAGTGTAACAGTTTGATATTATTGAAGAATTCCGAAAAGAAATACTGGATTATGTTTGTAAACAGATCTTTTCTTCTGGGCATATTAGATTATATTGGATTCAGAGGTTTATGTGATTGAGTAATTATGTAGGGAGAAGGGTGCAGGGTTGAAACTTCCACTCCCTGCCCAGGTGTGAGTCACTCCCTCCCCAGGCGGCTGCAGGAGGCCCCATCCATGCCCTCGTGGTTCTGTCCCCTTCACAGGCTACTGGGCTATGGGGTAGACCCCAGGGGCCTTGGGAGGCAGAACTGGATGCTCCTGTTGAAACCTAACAGAAGAAATAAGGAAAAAACACCCCAGTGAGGTGGAGGTGTTGGTGCAAAGCAAAATGTGCTTCACAGCCCAGGGAGAGGGGGTGCACCATCAGCATAGGCTGGGTGGTCTGGGAGCAGTTCCCTGAGCAGGTGGGGGATGGTCCCAGCTGTGGGATGACACGAGGGCGCAGGAGTTCAGTCTGGACTCCAGTGCAGCATGTGAACCGTGGGTTTGTTACCATGAGAAGATTTATTCACTGAAGGAGCTTCAGTTTTTCAGTAGATGTAAAGTGTAAAGTGTAGAACTTGAAGATAAGTAGATAACTTGAAGGTAACTAGATAAACTTCAGTTTTTCAGTAGATGTAAAATGTGGAACTTGAAGGTAAGATAATATATTGCCAAAGAGGCAAGAAAGAGGTAAATTTCAGGAAAAAATAATATTGCAGTCTTAGATTTTAAAAAAAAGTACTAATTATGTAAACCTGTGGTGCCAGTAGAGCGTTGAGTTTCCACCCTTTGGTGGGTGGGGACTCAAAGATAAAAGGTTTAGCAAAGGACAGAGTTAAAGGTTTTTGATATTGGAGTTTTGATGTTGGAGTTTGATGCTGAAGCCATAAATTGGAGCCGCAGGAAGAGAGGAACCTTAAGCCTGGAAAGAAGCAAGCCCAGGGAAGAGAGGAACCCAGGAAGCCTGAACCCTCACAGACATTGGCAGCCATCTTGCTCCAACACGTGAAAATAGACTTTGGTGAGGGAAGTAACTTATGCTTTATGGTCTCATATCTGTAAGACCATACCCCAAATAAATACCCTTTATAAAAACCAACCAGGTTCTGGTATTTTGTATCAGTACCCCTTTGGCTGACTAATACACCATCAGTCCCAATTATTTGTGCTTCCTGTCCCTTCATCCTTAGGATTTTCAGAATTAGCATCCTGTTTCCCAGGGGAGTACTACATCCACCAAGAGAAACAGTAAGCATTCCACTGAGCTAGAAGCTATGACTAGTGCCTGATTACTTTGGCTCCCCAATGCCAGTGACCTAGCAGGCAAAGAAGGGATCACTATACTGGTGGAAGGCAATTGAATATGGTTATGTTATAGAGTAGCGTCATTTGCTCTATATAAATGGGGACAGGGAGAATACGTCTGAAAGAGAGGGATTCACTGGATATCTCCTGAAGCTTCTATGAAAGATGACAATGGTAAATAAGCAATTGTAGCAATCACAACCAACAATGACAAGGAACGTAAGAGATCAGATTCCTCAATAATGAAGATGTTGGCACACCACCAAGCATGCAATCTAAATGAATGAACATGCTGGTCTAGGGTTAGGGAAATCTAGAGTAGGTGTTGAAGACCAGAGATGATGAATATCAATTACAGCCTCAGGCCAAGTTGCAGTTGTAGGGATTGTACCTTGTTACACTAGCCCTTCATACTAAGTTGTTTTTGGTTTTTGGTTTTTATAGTGATTGCAGTTGCCAGCACTTTGAAGATTCAATGAACAATTGATCTCATTATGTGGTGCCAGTACGGAGTAGACTGTATCAGATGCTCTTATGTCCTGCCTCACTTCCTCTTGGTCTTACTTCTGATCCCGTTTGTAGTTGCAGATGTGGTGAATGGTTCCAAGAGAGCTTCCACTCACTTCCCACTCTGACCACACATTGCCTTAAGCATCTTTTGACTTGCCCTGGCACTATTTTTAATATGGGAGGAAGGGGATACCCACAAGAATTATGCTGGACAGGAGTGCATGCACAGCCCAAAATTGCAAGGGAGAAACACCCCTGAACCAACCATCAGCAAATGGGAGATGGAAGCCAATGGATCACTTCCCAAATAAACTAAATGAATACAAATTCTGTTCTCAGGCTCTGCTTTCCAGGATAACCAAAGCTACAAAAGAATCCAACAAGAGTCAGCATAGCTTTTGCAAATAAGAAACTGCATAATAATAATGAAAAAAAGACTTCGATTCTGCAAACACACCACCTTCAAGAGGAACAGAAATACCACACTCATGAAAGTTGTTGATGAGTGAGGACTGGGTGGTGTGGGGATTGGGGGTGTATGGGAACCTCTTATATTTTTTAATGTAACATTTTTTGTGGCTTATGTAGCTTTAAAAAAAGATAATATATAAAAATAAAATAAAAAATATAAAAAATTTTAAGAGGAACAACAGAAAGTATTCTTTTTGTTTCATTCTAATCAATTCCTCCTTTTATCATCAACCAATGATTAGGGCAAATGTACTTCTTTATAAATTCTTCTTTACCAAAAATTAGTAATAAAAACAGATTTTTAAAATAGAAAATAATATCAGCACATATTTGTATTAGTTTTCTATTGCTGTTGCAATAATTATCACAAAATTAGTAGCTTAAAACAATACAAACGTATTATCTTACAGTTCTGTTGTTATAGAAAGTTCAACACACTCATTGGGCTAATATCAAAGTATCAGTAGGTTTGATCTCTTCTCTGTAGAATGCAAGGAAGAATCCATTTCTTTGCCTTTTCCAACTTCTAGGGACTTCCCACATTCCCTGACTCAAGGTCCCCCTCCTCCATCTTAAAGCTGGCAACAGCAAGTCAAAACCTTCTCACATTGCATCACTTTGATTTTGTCTTCTGCCTCCCTCTTCCACTTTTAAGGATCCTTGTGATTACATTGGACCCACTCAGATAATCCAGGATAAGCTCCCTATTTTAAGATACACTGATTAGCAAACGATTCCATCTGCAACTTTAATCCCGCTTTACCTTATAACACAACATATTCACAGGTTCCAGGGATTAGGATATGAATTCCTCTTAGATGCTGGGGAAGACTTATTCTGCAAACTACAATTATAGTAAAGAAAGAGAGAGTATATAAATTTTATTTTAAATCTACCACTAAATTTATTTTAGACCCAAATTCTCATTTATTTTAGTCCAAGTTCAATTTCTTGGTTGCACTTAACAATTGGATTTTATTGGTCCAGTGAGTCCATTTTCATTTTATAGGTGAACAGAATGGGAAATGAAAAGCAAAAGCCAAGACTAACCAAAAAAGAATCTGTATTTTCTTTTCACATAAGGAAAGAGTGCCTAGCTACTAGACCCTGAGGTCCTTGGGTTGGAGAATTCTGTCTTAAAAGGAATCACCCATCTGCTTGAAGTTAATTACCTCTTTCAAACACTTAAAGTTCTAATGTGATGAGAGAAACTCTGGTCATCCCTGCTAGTCAAAAATAGCCTCAGAAAACTAAGTATATAGAGGATCGTGAGAAAATGGCAACAGACTAGAAGAGCTGAGTGCTCTCACAAAAACGACAGAGAAAAAGCCAAAAAGCTGTCACAGGGACCTGCTTTGGGGGTCAGCAGACCAAGACAGTGCTACATAACTCCCAGGAGGGTGAAAGAGAGAGATGAAGAAGTCAAAATAACAAAGGTGAGCTACCAAACCCCTGAGGTGGTCGGGAAAGGCTCCCCTCTCCTACCCCCAAGAGACTAAGCTGGGGTAAAACTCCTGGCTCACTGCAGCTGACTGAGAGGGGAACAGACGTCCTCATCCCTGTCAGCTGTTTCAAGGGTAAAAGGAGGGGAGGTTGGAGTGCTTTTCTTCAGTGAATTCAGGCAACAGAGTCCACTTTAAATCTCTGATCTGGAAGTTCAACCCAGGAATACAAGAAAGCCTAGGGAAAAACAAAACAAAACAAGAAAGCCTAGAGTGAAACTCCATGGAAATGTGTGCTGACTACCACCATCTGCTGGCCAGTCTGGAAACTGCATGGACGAAAACTGTTCACACTATCTGTATCCAACACCTGGGAGAAAATCTGTGCCCCACTAGCAAGTCCCTAGTCCAATTTTGAAAACTTTAGCTGGGAAATTTTAAAGACAGAATAAGTTGACCCAAATATCAAAGGAGCTGTGAAAAAAAAAAACAACAATAGGCAAGAGAGAAAAATTAGTCATCAGAGTAAATTCACCAACATACTCAGATACCTAGACATCAGCAAAAAATTACATGTCATACTAGGATACAGGAAGATATGGCCCAGCCAAAAGAACACATCAAATATCCTGAAGGGATACAGGATGTATCAGTGATAATCACACAACTATTCTAAATCACTTCAAAGAATTTAAAGAAAATATGACTAAAGAAATAAAGGATATTAAGAAGACACTGGGAGAGCATAAAGAACAATTTGAAAGCCTGCAAAGAAAAGTAAAAGACCTTAAAGGAATGAAAAACATGACAGATGAGATTTAAAATACATTAGAGGCACATAAGAGCAGATTTGAATTGCTTGAAGACAGAATTGCTTCAAAGACAGAACATCTGAACTAGAAAAGACAGGAGAACAGAAAGAGAAGAGAATGGAAAAAATGGAACAGAGTGTCAGGAAATTGAGGGACAATGCAAAAGGTATAAACGTATGCATTATCAGTGTCCCAGAAGAAGAGAATGGAAAAGAAGCAGAATATTTGAGAAGTAATGACTGAAAACTTCCCAGCTCTTATGAAGGACATAAATATCAATATCCAGGAAAGACAACACACCCAAACAGAATAAATCTGAACAGACCTACCCCAAGACACCTACTATTTAGAATGACAACTAGCAAAGATAAAGAGAGGATTCTGAAAGCAGCCAGAGAAAAGCAAAGCTTCTTATACAAGGAAACTCGATAAAATTCAGTGCTAACCTCTCATCAGAAACCATGGAGGTGAGAAGAAGGTGGTACTGAAAGAAAAAAACTACCAGCCAAGAATTCTGTATCCAGGAAAGCTGTCCTTCAAAAATGAGGGTGAGGGAAACAGCTGTGGCTCAATCGTATGGGCTCCCATCTACCATATGGGAGGCCCTGGGTTCGTTCCCGGGGCCTTCTTGTGAAGGCAGGCTCTCCTGCATGCTGTGGAGAGCCGCTGGCCCGCAAACGCTGTGGAGAGCTGCCCAGCCTGCAAGCGCCTCAGAGTGCCACCGGCCTGCAAGCTTTGTGGAGAGCCAACTCAGCAAGGTGACGCAACAAAAAAGGAGACAAGTGAAAACACAAAAGAGCACACAGCGAATGAACACAGAGAGCAAACAGCAAGCAAGCCGCGGGGGGAGGGGGGGTAAAATAATAATAATACAAGTAATAAAAAAATGACATCAGAAAAAAAAATGTGGATGAATTCCAAGTCTTCACAGGCAAACAAAAACTGATAGAATATGTTACCAAAGACCAGAATTACAAGAGATGCTAAAGGGTGTGCTGCAGCCTGAAAGGAAAAAACAAGGGCAAGAGAATTGGAGATGAGTTTAGAAATGAAGATTATTAAGAAGGGTAAGATAAAGGATAAGAAGACAGACAATAGAACAATATGACAACAGAGAGCCAAAGGACAAAATGGATGAAGTAAGTAATGTCTTTACAGTAATAACACTGAATGTTAATGGATTGAACTCTCCAATCACAAGACGTAGACTGATAGAATGGATAAAAAAATATGAGCTGTCTATATGTTGTCTACAAGAGACGCACCTCAGATGTAAGGACACAACCAGGTTAAAAGTGAAAGGTTGGAAAAAGGTATTCCATGCAAAGAGTAACCAAAGAAGAGCTGGAGTAGACCAGATAAATGTGAAGTGACAACATTATAGTATATGAACAATAATTACTCAGTATAACTGGCAAATTATTCCTGTTTTCAGTATTCTGTCATTTTTTTCATACAAAATAAACACTTGCTTTTAATTGAGGAAGACTGGAGAAGAGATATTTTTGGATACTTCATTTTTCTTTAGCCCTTTCTTATTCACAATAACTAAAATAATTTATCTAGATCAATAATGATTTATCATGACTACTGATGAAAATTATTTTGAGTTTTTCTGCCTCACAAAGTTATGAATTGGCAAATTGCTGTCTGCTGTAATTCATTCCAATGAGATGTGAAAAATTCCCAAATAG
Source organism: Dasypus novemcinctus (assembly GCF_030445035.2). NCBI lineage: Eukaryota > Metazoa > Chordata > Mammalia > Cingulata > Dasypodidae > Dasypus > Dasypus novemcinctus. Next base: position 57,028,533 of record NC_080676.1, read on the forward strand.
GAATTTGATTATCTAGAAAAAATTATGACCTAAATACAATAAAATAATTTATTTCATTCTTAGAGATTATATCCAATAGTTAGAGCTGTTACATAAAAATTAGAATTAAGTTACAATTAATTTCTGTTATATTTGAGTTATTATTTATATTTATAAAGCTTTGTTGCTATGCTGTTTTTTATAATTGATTATATTAAATCTAACCTGGCCTTGTACTCTCTTTTAAAATTTGTAATTTCTTTCGATTTTTCTATTTATTTTACAATTTTACAATAAAGGACTTTTTAACAGCTAAAAAAAGCCATTTATTATATATTTTGGATAGATCATATGGTATGTGAAAATATTTCAATAAAACTGCTTAATAAACAAATAAATAATTGTGCAATAATAGCCAGAAATAGCATCCATGTACAGCAGGGGAAACAGAGAGATTGACAGACAAGGAATTTTCTTGTTTGCTTGTCTTTTTTATTATTATTATTATTATTGAAATAATGAAAATGCTTTAATAATGATTGAAGCAATGAAAACAGAACTATGTGATTATACCATATACCATTGATTGTACACTTTGGATAAATTGTATCCTTTATTAACATGTACCAATAAAATTTATTTGTTTTTTAAAAAAAGGCTCAAGTATGAACTTTTGCTGGCACTATTTGTTAAAATTGTAATGTAAATTATTTTCACATTGTACATCTCAAAATTCCAACTCAAATTTTCTGGAAACTACTCATATTCTTCTTGATTCTGATAAAGATCCTGGACAGTTCTGAAGAACAGCCATTGCACTCTTTGAAAAAACAAAAGGGCATTAACCGATAAAATTTCTTATAGGTAGCCTCGGAGATTACTACTCATTGTTCTCATCTGAACAGTTCATATTTTATACACCCCAAATCTGATCTATGACATTAAATGTGATGAAATGTTTCAGTTGGCAACAAGTTATATTTGTTTTACTGTTGATCCCAATCCATATGATTAAGGGCAATTATGAAAGACATCTTTCTTCTGAACCAATAAATCCAACAAAAGTGATAAAGAAATGACAGAGAAGTCACATCCTGAATATGTATTTGGCACTTCAAAACAAACGCATTGTTAAAAAGTTATTTGAGATTAGTTGAGCATGAGTAGGTATTTATTGCTTTCTTCTTGGCCAGAAAATTGTTAGAGAAATAAGGCTAATGGTAGGACTATTTCCTCTTGTAAAATATAATTATCATTCTTGAGAATATTGCTTTTAAAATATCCTAGTGCTTTTAGATATTCTGTCCTTTCATTAGTGGCAAATATCAGTTTACTTCCAGAGTTCAGTAACTTGAACTATGATTTTCTTTTTTAAAAAATACAATAAACTTTATTTTTAAATAGGTTTTAAATTACAGAAAAGTTACATCAAAAGTATAAGGGATTCCCATAATCCCCCCTCCCACTCCCATCTTATGATTTGCTTAATACAGGTGATTAAAGAGAAAACTGGAACCAGAGAGAAGTTTCAGGAAGGGAACTCAGGACCTGGGCCTGTGTTTAATTAGGACATAAGCCACCTATTTAGATATTTTAGATTCCTTTTGAGACTATGCATTTTCAACTTCAGAAAGCATCTACTTCCTAGAGAAGCCTTCTCTTAACCCACTCTCCCATTATTTCCTTTCTTGATTGTCCTGGTCTCTATTAGCAAAGATATCTATTGATGTTCAAATAAAATTAAGGCAAAATAGTTAGGAATAAAATCTACAAATTTTTTTTTAATATTTGTTTTATTTCTTTCTCTCCTCTTCCACCCCCCACCCCGGGGCCCTGTTGTCTGCTCTCTTGTGTCCATTTGTTGTGTATTCTGTGTTTGCTTGCATTCTCGGCAACACTGGGAATCTGTGTTTCTTTTTGTTGCGTCATCTTGCTGCATCAGCTCTCCATGTGAGCAGCGCCTCTCCTGAGCTGGCTGTGCTTTTTTCGCTCAGGGCAGCTCTCCTTGTGGGGTGCACTCCTTGCATGTGGGGCTCCCTACGTGGGGGACACCCCTGTGTGACACTTCACTCCTTGCTTGCAGCAGCCCTGCTTGTGGGCCAGCTCACCACACAGGCCAAGAGGCCCTGGGTTTGAACCCTGGACCTCCTATTTGGTAGGTAGACGCTCTATCAGTTAAACCACATCTGCTTCCCATCTTCAGTTTTTCAGATTTGTAAATGGGGGTTGAGGGAGACTGCCGAAACACAAAGTATTAAACCCAGTAATTTGCTTTTTTTATGGTGGGCAAGAGGAGGCAGGGGGGGAAATAACTGTTGGGAAACTATATATGAGCATTGTGTAAGTGGCCTTTGGGGTCTATGTCTACAATATTCCATCCTTAAGGAACGTTTTGGCCTTAAGGGCATGACATTTTAGCCTTAAGGGCATTATTACATAAACTTTAATAGTAAGCAAATCCACTTCTTATTTGCAAGGGCTAAGTTATTGAAAAGTGGGAGGTAATTAAATCACAATTTTCTCCGGAAAAAAAAAAAGGTAAAATAGGCAATGTTCCGGTACATTGAGAACAATGTCAATTCTTTTTTCCCATGTCTCCTTAATATAAGCAGTAATAAAAAGGGTTGGAAAGAATAAACTAAATTATAAGAAATAATTATTCGAATCAAATTTTAAGCATCATTGACAATGTCTAGTCAATCTGCAGACTATATTAGTCTCTTTAGCTGTTTTACTTTTCATCATATCCATTAAAGGGATTTTTGTACATGAAGTCTTTGACATATACTTGTTCACCAAATTCAAGTAAGTATCTCTTGAAGGGAAAGTATCTAGGGCACAACAATTAGGGTACTACAATCAGGGAAGTTTATTTTATCCAGGAAGAAAGCAACTTAAGTTAATTCCTCATGCCTGTATAGTATTCTGTCCATAGAATCCTTGATATCTACAACCTCATCTGCCCTTCATAAACTGTCTCTGACTTGTTATTGCTAGAGAGAAGAGCGTGAACTCAGGAACTTTTAGTTACTCACCAAGTAAATACACATTTGAGTGTGAAATCTGTGTTTTATTCAACTCGGGGCAATGTCTCAGAATTCATTATCTAGAGATAGTAGTAATTGGAAACAAACAAACCTAAAAAGACTTAACTAAAATTCATAAATAACAAACCCCTAATGGATTATAATAGTTTTATATGTAGCTATTTAATTCCTCCTTTAAGATAAAAATAATTTCCTTATCAAATACTTTTCATATTACATAGCTTCGTCTGATAAAAATCACTATATTTGCCATGTTATATTTCACATAAGCATTAGCAGGAAAGTTCTTTAAAATGCAAGTGATATGTACACATTCCTTTGGTGATGAATAAGGAAATCACACTACTATATTCTTGATCTACTTACTTGAATTAATCACAGCTTATTACTAATATGAACATTAAGCAAACCTTAATACAAATACTGACATCTATCATAACATCTATATTGTATATAGGGGTTTGTCTGTATGTAAAGATTTTAATATAACTATCTTCATGTATTTCCATTTCTGTTAAAATTATCAGATTAGGAGGTTGACTGATTTCCATCTCCTAACATTACTATGTTAAAAAATATTTGTACACTATGATTGGTGTCCTTTGTGGTTTTGATGCAGAACATTGTGGTTCAATGCAGACACTATACCAAATCCCAGCTAGTCAAAACAAAAAATGAGCTCTGCTCTCTAGGGCTAATAATACTGTCATCTAATGAGTATCTGCCAGTACCAAGTGCATACACTAGTCAATTTACTTAATTTAATCCTCACTTCCCCAAGCACACTCTAAAAGCAGGTATTATTATCCCATTTTAAAAAGAAATATAAGATTAGAGAATACATGTAACTTGTCCAAGAATATACTCTAGCAACTGTAGGGTTGACATTTGACCAATGTGTGGTAACTCCAAATTCTTGAACTACTAATCTAAATGAGAAAAGATATTATCAATTCAATAATCATCAAAGAAGTTTTAATAAGAAAATTTTATTTACCATGATATTAAAATGCCACTACTATAACAAATTTTCTGCAAGTGCCCTTTATACACTTTGAAACTATCCTCTCTTCTTAGACGATGACCTGTCCTGTCAATACTTTGCTTAAATGACAAAACATAAAGGAACTTTTAAGCATTGTGTACAAAGCTGTATATGTGAAGCAAGAAATATTTTGGCACGCATACATTATACACAGCATTGGCAGATAACAGTAAGCTGTGTCTTCTTGTAGTGAATCACACAGATATTAAACAGGATTATCAGTGGAAAAGAGACAACTCTTCTTTCAAATCATGGTAGACCAATCAAATGACTGCATGGAACTCCCAAGTGATTTATTCCAAGCAAGATAAAACATAGCTAGTACACAGAACCACCAAATTAAATATTTAAAATAATTTCAAAGCACACATTTGTAGAAGTCAGGACAGAATGTACTGCTAGCAGAACAAGCAACCTGAGGTTTCGCCATCAAAATTTTATTTTTCAAATTTCAAAAGAAAAAAAATTAGCAGTGGAGTTTTGACTCACAGGAATTTGTGGCCTCAGTCTGGTGGCCTGCAGGTGTCACCATGATAGGGGCATGTCAGATGGACAGCCTCATCCACAGGCAGTCACCTGCCCTGGTACGTGCCTCCTGCTGAGAACAAGTGACTTCTCACCTGCACAGCCTTGAAGATGAGATCCAGTCTACTGGTTTCACCTTTGAGCTCTCCCAGTTAGGAGGACACTGCAGCCTCCTGCAGATTGAACTCTGGCCTGGTTTCACTTGGAGATTCTGGAATCAAATTTGAACCCCAGAGCTGCCTAGGAGAGGTGAAGGGAAGATTGGCAAATCGGATGACATGGGTTCAAATCCTGTTTGTTTTTCTTACGAGTGTGCACCCTTGGAGCCATTATGGGATATCTATTTTCTAATCTGGAAACTGAGATTGAATGATAAGAATATAAGTGCTCTTGTGAAGATGAAGTGATCTGATGCCAAAGACCCCATTACAGTGACTTGACGTCATGGGTACTTGAAGATTTTTTCTTTTTTCCTTCTTTCATTCCTTTCTTTCCCTCCTCCCCTTTTCCCTCCCTTCCTTCTTCCTTCTTATCCATCAATACAGCCAAAGTTTCTCCACCTATCTCCTGGGTGGTAGACCTGAAAAGTTTTAGAGAAGGCATTTCTCTGTCACCCAAAGCTTGCACTCCTCAACCTCCACAGTTGGTTCCCTGTCCATTTTTTCAGTTTACCTTAAGAAGGGGTTCTAAACCGCTGTGTGAGAACTGGTAACCCTCTTGCTCAGTCTTTCTGCAGAGCCCTAGGGTCATTGTGTGCAAGGCTGGGGAGGCTTTGTTCACTAATGCTGAACTAAATGATGCATTAAATTGGGTGAGGGCTGCCTTCAGGTGAAGATGAAAAGGACCCTGGCTGCCCTGGGAGAGGATGTTTCCTCCAGGATGTTTTTAGTGCACGTTTCCATTCCACTTTAAATTGGGCAGGTGATAAGGTCTTGATGTACATAACTCCCTGAGCCAGCCCAGCAGCCCGATGTCATTTTCTGCTGCTGGGAAAGAGAGAAGGAAAGATTGGGCAAGGAGAGATGCTTTAGCTTTCCTTTTAATTTTTTTTTCTTCATTCACTCCTTTAGTAGAGAAAATATAAGCCCAAAGAAGCATCACTTATTTTACCAAAACATCAAAAGACACCAAATCCAGGTAAGCTTCTAGAGCATTCCAGTCACCTTTGATGATGTTCCAATTAGGGTAAGTTTTCTCTAAAATGAGTTAGGTATTTCTCAGAGTCTGCCATGGTCATGAAATAGAGACATCAGTCATTTACTGTACACATCAGTAGAAGGCCGAGGGAAGACTTTTACAAGATGTGGGTCTTGGGCTCTCCAAGGGGTCAAAGGGCAAATAATTTCACAATAAAGGGCAGTTCATTTGGACCTCAAGGTTATGGGAGAAAACCTGCTATCTGATCAGGGTGCAAATTGCTCTAAGGTTTGACTGTCAATCACAGCAGCATAAGTAGACCATTATGTTTTACTGTCTGCTGCTCACATAGACTAAACTAGAGCAGTTGGTGTACTTTTTATCACTTTCTTTGTACTTTGAACCATAAAAAAAAATGAACATAGACTATATCCAGTTTGGTCATCAGAACTTCAAATACAAAGAAAATTTACAGGAGACTTTTTTAAAATAATAAGAAAAAACCTCTTCCCTGGAGTTTTTCTGACCATACAGATATATAATACAGGAGTTAACCATACAAATAGGGATACTGCTTACATATTACTGCAGATTAATGGTAAAGCAGGGGTTCAAACAGGTTTCTCCAAGCCTCTACCTTGTAAAGCCATTGTGAAAATTAAAAGGGTAACAATCTCTAAAAACTAACTGTGAACAATGTCTGGTGTACAACCAGCACTCAGTAAAAGAGCCCACACATACACACACCACCACTACACATACACACTCACACTTCATTTCTACATTTGTCCTCAGAGTCCTCCTGACTACACAGCCATTAAGTAAAGCCAGTCAAATGACACAGGAGCCGGTTAACCATCTCCAAGTAGAAATGACTGAAGAGTGGACAAAGGTGAGGCTGTAGAAAAAAAGGAAGAGATTTGTTTTTAGGTGTCCTACCTGGAGACACAACAAGGCTCTGTATAGCCTAGATGAGAATGGGGGGAAAGTACTGGGGGAAAAAAATGGTAAGGAAAATGGGACCGGTTTGGTGGCAGGAAGTACGCAGTATGTTCTGCCACCGTGTTCTGCCATCAGCTACAACATCAGCTACAGCCTGTTTCTGAACCCCCTTTTCAGCAAATGGGGGTCACAAGTGAAAAGATGATACTCCAACGACCTGCGTGGGTCTTTAAAGGGAATAGAAACAAGGTCTCCTTTTTGTTTGTCCCGGGATGTAGCTGTATATCCTTATGACCGTGCACCCTATCTGGCTTGCAGACTATATAGTTTCCTTTTTTTCCTTCAGAAATGGTTCACAAATGTGAGATTACTTTACCCTATACAAACTACTTTCCATAAACCCAGAGGAGAAGAAAGTGCTTAGAGCCATCATTTTAAACATGACACATCTGTTTCTAATAAAGTGAAGAAGTATAATAAAACCTTTACTTTGGGGGAATATCCTGAGTCTTATCCTCAAGAAAAATTGTATCCATCTGGTCTCAAGAGAGCTGGTTTTTGCATTAAGTGATATTTGTTAGTTGGGTGATTGGAGAGTGGGAGTGGGAAAACGTAGGGAAGTTGTTAGATCCAACACTTATTGTTAAGTGGAGTTAGTTTCTAAAAATGTAGCATCCAGAAACTGGTGAGTAATCCTTCTTCATCGTGCAATATTATGTCACCAGATCTGCTGAACCAATGCACAATAAAATTAATCCTCCATTCTGTAAGTGCTGGTGATTTGGCAATCACAGATGTGCTGAAACAGAAGTGTTCATGCCAGGCCGGGTTCACAAAGCCACAACCCAGCTGATGGTCGAATTTCTGGTGCACACTTTACACCAAGGCTACAATATCTGAAGAGTGTGTGTGCTGGGGCCACAGCCTTCTCAGAGATAGACAACCTTTGAAGCCTTTTTATTTCCTCTTTCTCCAGCACTGCTGCTATTGCACACAGTTTTGTGCATTATCTTAAAATTCCAGGTCAAGCTGGCAACATAGGAATTGTGAAGACAGATTGGGAGGACAAGTGGGGGCTGGACGTAGGAAAGAGAAAGGAACTGATATTTGTTGGGATGTGTGCAGTGTTCAGCCCCACGGGGTAGGTGCTCCACTTCCGAACTTAACTGAAGGAAACTGCCTGAGAGTACAAAACCATCGAAGGAGAAAGCTCCACCTGGAACCCTAATCTGTGCAATTCTCAAGCTCCTTCCATCATACCCTGCTGATCTAGTCATCCTAAGGTGTAGGCTTAAATTCTTCCCTATCATGTCTCAACTGATTTCCAAAAAAAAAGGGGGGGGGGCAGGGGAGAACACCAGATAAGGAAATCTAATATTGATATTCTGGTTTACCCATGTAGTGGTTTTTTCTCAAAGACTCACTCTTAGTAAGATCTACAACCCTCAAGAAGGTAACATTGCTTCGTGACAGAATTTAACTTGTTTAACAGCCCCACCCAATGTCATTGGCAAAAGGTCTCTTTGGGGCAGGATTACACCATGATTTTCATGGGCCCCACGGACTTTTACCACCATGGGTCCCTGCCACCATTAAAAGAAATAATAAATTGTATTTTACAGCTGCACTGACAGAAAGATGATTATAATCCAAATTGGATTCATTATTACAAATGCATTATTGTATCCATTCTTATCTTCTGGTTTTAAAAGAAATGAAAACATCTTCCTGGGCAAAAGAGGTATCATGGGTCCTAGGCATTATGCCTATTGGAGCTAATGGATGAGTCCCTCATGCTTTGGGGGCCACTTGCAGGGGCCTCTTTCCCTACCAGGGCAAGGTCTTCTCTTTCCTCCTGATGGGATGACGTTTCAGAGCAAGCAGCTGATCCAGGCTTTCCAACTGGACCCCTAATTCAGGGTGCCTCTCTTTTCTTGTCTGACGCAAGAATAATAAGCTGAGACATTAGGGGGGATATCCCTATCTGCATTAACCTTCCACTGGTTCCGAATCATACTGACTCGTATCCTTTCTGTTGCTAAGCGGTGGGACAATTATGTCTCTCCAATGTTATACAGCCCTTATCTTGTTTATGTAAAGTTCCCAATTAAGCCAGAAATAGAATTTAGCACTGCAAACACTTCTTTAAAAAAAGTTAAGATATTCAGTCCAGTGCTCCCGTTCATTATTCTCTGCTGAAACCTAATATTAGTAACAGCATGTACGGAGGACCTGGACCATGAATTAATAATGAAGCACTTGTACTGGAAAATATGTGAGCACCTAGCTACCTTATTTGGCAGGTACCCATGGGGACAGGAGTTCACTCTGTCTTACACAGCACTTACAGCGATAGTTTTACAAATATAGAAATCAGTTATTTTGGAGGGATTACCTGCAGGGGAAAGGATAACCGAGCATTCATCTACCACCTACTCTTCTCCCATTCTGCTATTATAGACACAGGGACCCACAGAAATGTTCTGGACCTGGGCCATTTCTTCTCTGGAACTTTCACTTTCCTCAAGCAACTTAGTCTTGGAAATTTTTAACTTATGTAATTTAAATGATTTTTTAAATGTATTGTCTTTATTTTTTAATGTTACATTAAATTACATTTTTAATGTATTGTCTTTATTTATTTTTTTAATGTTACATTAAAAAAATATGAGGTCCCCATATGCCCCACACCCCCCTCACCCCACTCCTCCCTCCATAACAACAACCTTTTCCATCATCATGAGACATTTATTGCACTTGGTGAATACATCTCTGAGCACTGCTGCACCTCATGGTCAATTGTCCACACCATAGCCCATACTCTCCCACAGTCCACCCAGCGGGCCATGGGAGGACATACAATGTCCGGTAACTGTCCCTGCAGCACTACCCAGGACAACTCCAACCCCCGAAAATGCCCCCACATCACATCTCTTCCTCCCACTTCCTACCCCCAGCAGCCACCATGGCCACTTTCTCCACACCAATGCCACATTTTCTTCGATTACTAATCACAATAGTTCATGAATAGAATATCAGTAAGTCCACTCTAATCTGTACTCTATTCCTCCATCCTGTGGGCCTTAGAATGGTTGTGTCCACTCCACATCTATATCAAGAAGGGGCTTAGATTCCACATGGATGCTGGATGCAATTCTCCTGCTTTCATTGTAGGCACTCTTGGCTCCCTGGTGTGGTGGTTGACCTTCTTCACCTCCATGTTAGCTGAGTAGGGTAAGTCCAATAAACCAGAGTGTCAGAGTTGCAAGTCTGTTGAGGCTCAGGACCTGACTATCACATGGTCAGTCCAGACATTCAGGTCCCCTGGGTATACACTAAACCCTAGCGCCAACTACAGATCCAGTAAAAGTAACAGGAGAGGCTTGTGGACAAAGATCACATCTAAGTCCAGTTCCATCATACAGAAACACAAACTCCAAAGTAGGGCCAAATGACATGGCTCTGAACTCCCCATCTGCCATGACCATAGAACCTGTGGGTCTCTGTAGCCCTCAGAAGAACCAATACCAGAGGTTGTATCTACTTTATCTGTCTCTGGGACTCTCCTGAGGTGTGCATAAGGGCGACCCCTCTGATAACCTCCCAGCTCTTTTTGGAGACTCATAGCCATATAAACTCATTTGTCCTTTCCATTTCCCCCTTTTATTCAGGTCAAAAAGCATTTTTAACTCCTGGTATTATATATAGACGGAGATATTCTGCTGGTCTGAGTTGACCCTTTTATTCAAGGTCATTTTCTAGTTACATCATCAGCTGGTACTTGGTAGTAATCCCTCAGCACCAGGGAGGCTCATTCCCTGTTGTCATGTCCCATGCTGAGTTTGGCTTCGAGACTGGCCACATTTGAGCAACATGGAGGCTCTCAGGAAGTAATTCTTAAGGACCCTGCAGCTCTAGGCCTAGTTCATATTTCAGGTGCACAGGCTCATAATTGTAGACATCAGTATCAAGTGTTCATTGTTGGACCATCTGTCTTTATTGGTCTTTGCCATTGCACTTGGGGGATTGTTGCTGTTCCTTAGGGAATGTGATAGAGCTTCTCTGGCTAGGAACTCAGCACTCCCTCAGTTGTTATTTTTAATTGTAACCACTATGAAAATATCCAAACATTTTTATGTACCCTGGATATGCGCCCTGGAGAACTCCCTGCCAACCATGTATCCGTAATGATCTTTAATTGGTTTTCTCTTCCACAAGATAAAAAACTCTTTAAGAACAAAGATAGAATTGTATAGAGAGCCAGTGTGGGATAGTGGTTGAGGACAGTGGTCCCAGATTCAATCAGGCATGGATGGGCTGGAATCCCATCTCCATAGATCTCCACCTAACAGTTACATGATCTTGAGCAAGTTGGTTAACTTTTCTGATCCTCAGTAAAGAAGTATCATTCTCATTTAATGTAAAGATTAGGATGAATGTGGTGGAGCATCTAGTACAGGTCGGTATATAGTGGATATCACATGAAAGCTAGCTGTAATTACCATCATCATTTTTCCCATCACCTTCTTTGTATCGCTACCATCTTAGATGATAATTAGCACATACTCATGTTTGTTGTATAAATTATGGGATTTATATTTACAGGTACTCCTTCAACCCAAGAAGAATGGCATGAGAGGCAATTTGGTTTGGATTGGTTTGATTTTTGCCAAAATTAATTTCCCTCTGAGGTTTTCTCCTCCTTCAACTCATCATCCCTTCCTCCGGAGGCCTCTTTGAATATCTGATAACAATTTATCAAGTATGTTTTCCAAAAGATTTTACATTTCTGGTGGATTTTGTTCAGGAGAATTATGAATGCATTCTCAGCCTGGAACTGTCACAGCATGTCTTGTACCAATCAAGGAAAATGCAAACCCGAACATGTAAATATGTTTATGTCCAAAGGTGTCAAGCTTTTGGCTCTTGTATGTGTTACTACAACTTTAAGGATTATTTGGTTTATTTCTTGCAAGGTAGCTCACTCACCTGTCCCCTAAGACCAGGTTTTTGTTGCTTCCTGCACATGTAAAAAAATGCCTCTCTACAGCTGCAGAAAACAAGTAGTTGTTGTCATCACTATACTTGCCCAGTGAAACCTTAGCAAGGTGATAGAGTTACACATTCCGCTCCTTTAAGAGGGACATAGCATTTAAGCTCCATTGTTGGGGAGTTGCATCCAGTAGGTCTGATAAACTTGATTTTGGAGTTTTGTAGATATTAAACTACAGAAAAAAATTTTTAACCCTAAATGCCTTGTAAAAATTTAAAAGTTTTTAAAAAGGAAAGGATGGGGTTGGAAATTTATGTTGATGAAAACCAAATTCATAGGGAAAAGCCCAGTTATTGCTTTTTAAAAAGCTATTGCATAACTAAGCATAATATGTGGTACAGGAAATAATTTTGCCCACGCACCTGCATAGAAAAAACCCACATCAACAAGTTTGCTTCAGCCGTCAATCTGTGGGACCAAAAGCTAGAGCTGAAAGCAAAGGTGAAATAAAATACGAAAATTGCACAGCAGTCGCCGGGGAGTCAGCTATCCAGAGGCCCCTGCTGAAACCCCATCTTTAGGGTCGAGTTTCAGTCACATTTTGATGTTTTGGTCACCTGACCCAAACTCTGGAACCCAATTGGTCTCCGCCTTTACAGGCTAAGTAATGATGTAACCAGAGTGTGTGGGAACCAGAGTGTGTGACAGATACAATTTTTCCCAGTCGTTTATTAGACTTGGCTACTAATTCTGCTTGTTACTGGGTTTGACTGCTGGTTATCAGGAAATCCGAACTACTTAAAGGGCATAATGAGTTTATCTATACTCAGGGCAGAATATAGTCACATTCATGTAAAAGTAAACCACAGTTACTGCAAATAGAAATGTGTGAAATTCAACTATTTATATTTGAATATGATAGATATATTTTAATGTATCTACATTTTGTTTGTACGCTTTTACAAAAGTGAAAATCATTCTTATGTTACCTTTAAAAAAATCCATGAAACTAAATGTTAGTTTATCCATGATTTTTCTACTTCTTTTCTGAGTCTTACGGAGTTTTTGTCTAAATAGAATAAATGTGTATACTCATGTAATTTGTTCACTATGGTAACTTTTAGCCTTAAAAATGCTGACACTTTATCAGAGAAAACCAAGAGAAGAAATTATCATTGTTTGACAAGAATAAGCAGAACCAGTTTGGCAAACTTCAGAAAGAACCAAACATAGCAGGGCAAGGAAGCCCAGGGACAAAAGCATTTGTCGTTCCACCAGTAATGACTCCATATCAAGAAAGCTAGCGCAAATTCAGGTTTCACAGCAAAAATGGGAGATCTAATGCTGATATGTAAACTGAATGGGAATTTTTTCCTTTAAATCTCCTTATAACTCCTTCCACCCAGAAAGAAATCATTTACGTAATTTCTAACAATCACTCAATATTATCTTTCTGATATGTTGGTATAAGTTTGTAAAAACTTTTCTGATTTATAATTCCAAATCTCCTTAAGATGGTCTTCCAGTTGTACTTCCTAAGACCTTATCAACCCTTTTATTACTACAACAGGGAGAAAATGTAATAGATACTAGCATTGGGTTTTATAATAACCGCCCCCCTGTATGATTTTTAAATTTAATTGCTGTTTATATCTTGTTGGCATCCATACTTATAGATAGTATATTACATCCTCAAAATGCTTCATCTATTTAGCAAAAATGTCTTTAGGAAAGGAATCCCTCAAAAACACCCCTTTATCATTCTTCTCGTTTAGACGTATATCATGCCAAACACATAGGCAAAAGATATGGTGTCTGACATCTATTTAAACCTGTTGGGAACTATATCAAACATTAATGGGGATTAGTGTTAGAACTGGTGTAAACATAGCAAACAATCTGCTGCAAGTGCATACTCACATTTCCATATGTTATGCGGTAAGCAGAGTCATTTAAGACGTGAGATACTCAGAGAGATGGTATTCAGGTAGCAAGTATTTGGCTGGTGAGAATTAAGCACACCCTGGATATATTTACTTCCTAACACCAGCTTGTACACACCTACCCAACACTGGCTCTTAAGCTTCACCTCAAGAGACAAGTCAAGTTCAAGATAAGCAATTTTATGATGAAAAGCTTCTAAAATATAGATAAAAATGATTTAGGACTTCCAGGTGCACTGTAATTCTTGGCAGAAAAAGTTAATTCCAGGTGTGTAATCTCCTAAAGAAATCTGTTGTCAAAGCTGGATAAAATCATCACTTTAGGAAAATAGAAATTCACCTATGAACACAGTACAAGATATGGCTAGGAAACCTCTCCGCTCCATGCAGAAATTACAGCATAAAAGTGAAACTCCCTTTTACTTATGTAAACATTGCTTGGTTTGGGGCATCATTTCAAAAGAGGTAGAGCTGAACATGTACAAGCATATAGAAGTATGACATACTCTTGGTGGGAGGTTTGGGGTGAGGCTCCAGTGCCAAGCCAGACTCTAAGACACAGACAAAGGAAGAAAGGAGGTGCGTTTTATAGCTGACAGATTTTTTTTCCCCTTCATTTCTTCTTTAGGCAGCCAGACCAACTAAAGAACTCAAGCAACAACAGCAAAATGAGATGTGCCACACAGTGGAAAAGGTTAGAACAGCTTGAATAACCAGGCAGTCCCCGTCAGGGGTGGGAACTTGGGTAGAGGGGATGGGGAGAGAGCGCCTACGTTACGGAATATTTAAACTTTGTAACACAACGTTACGGAATATTTAAACTTTGTAACACAATGCACATTTATCAACTGGTTTCCTTTCGAGAGGCACTTACTCATGACAGGTTTATAAACAATATGGCATGTACAGAACACTGATGTTCTCCCATGGCCTGTTTTCATTTCCATGTGTTCAGATGAAACGAACATCACATTTAATAGCAGTCGTAGCTGCTCTTGAAGTGTTTGCCAGTACTACATCCCTTGGGAGTAGTTACCACCAGATTAATATCCTGTGGGTCACTTAGTTTTAAAACCCACATTGTAGAGGCATTATGCGATTAGATGTACTGCTTTTACAAGCCAGTTGGGGTGTGTGCTTTGCATCTGGTTCCGCAAGGCTGATAAGGCTGCTGAAGGACACCTCCAACCTGAGTCTCTGAGCTGCCCATGATCGTACAGACACATGGACAAGCAGAGAAAAATGTGCCCGTGTCTGCCGTCTGCCATCGGAAACGGCCTTGAAAACCGCATCTGAAAGGAGCTACTTGCTTGGTCAGAAACAGGCCTGAACAGCTGGTAGGAATGGGCTGCTCCCCAAAATTTCAGAGTGAAGGGAGGTACTATCATATCCTCCATCCAGCCTGCTTCTCACCAATGCTCATAAGAAATAGAGAACCATGCTATTTCCTTGGCTACGCTGTCCAAACTAAGGCCTGCCAATCATAAAGTATTTTACTTGTGACTTTAAAATGCATTATATTGTGCTCCACTCAGCAGACCATCCAAAACAGCGGAAGCATGCTTTCTGAGTGAGCAAGAGGAATTTACCAGTGGCCCCGAGGACACCTCGGAAGAGGATGCCCAACATTGCTTTCAGGGGTTTCAAATGGCTCAGGTGCGGCAACTCCAGGCAACTCAGAGGCATCAATCATCATTTATGGTCCACTGTTGATTATCTGTAAGGGGCTAATTCACTAAGTCCTCCTCCAGGCCAGAGCTCAAAGAGGCTCCAGGCTACTCTAAGAGGGGGCAAAACCCGGAAAAGGCATCCAGGCGGGACACTGTGGGCTACAGAACCATGTGTGAGGTAGATTGTGGCTATTTCTGGTTATATTCACAATAAAATAAAATAAAAACAACAATGTTTGCCCTTCATTAGTTACTTATTACTTATTACTTGGCATGGTCCTTTCTTTACAAACACTGGACAAATGCTTGTTGTAAAGTCATTTTCCCTTCCACACTATAGGCGGTTCTTTTCTTGGAAAGGTTTTTATCATCAAATATAAACTGAACTGATCACCTGTGAACTACATTTCACTATGCAGAGGAAAAGGAATCGATTAGGAGTCAAGACTGTGGAAAACGGATTGGACAACAGAAACGGTATGTCTATGGGTTTGCCAGAGCAGAAAAATCCTTGGCAGCCTTTCTGAACGTACAACTAAGTTCTTATTCCCCAGAGGGAAGCAAGGCCTTAGAGAAGAGAGGCCCTTCCAGGGACTGCTTTCGAAGGCAGAAGTCTTGCTTGGAGGTTTAAGCAGTGAGGGTCACAAACACACGGGGCTCCCTTAGCCCAAACACGACCATCCAGGCTCGGCCATTACTTTATGTTTTAACCTGAAGCAACAGGAATAATGTGAAGGCGACAAAGGGAGGGGTGAAAAAATGAATCACAGTCTTTGTACCTTGTGCTGCAACTTGACACATTTCTAAAACATCAAGATTCCCAGTCATGAAAGGATGTGGGAATCTTTTGCTCTACCCATTTTTTTAATTAAATACTAATAATTCCCAGGGGCTGAATAATTACTGAAAACAATTTCCAGTTTCTTGCATTTGTATCTTTAAACTGACAACAAGAGAGACCGCTCCATAATCTATTGACCTAGAAGCTTGGATACTGTTCCAAACCAAACTGCACTGAGTGGTTTAACGTGCTTCTCCTTATCTATCTCCTTATTCTATAGTATCATGATACTTGTTAAATTCACAAGGTTATTGAGAAGAATTAAGTGAGTTCATGACTATGAAAACGACAAAAAAAAATTGTGAAGCACTGCAACCAATTCAGGGGATGGCTGGGATTATGAAGATAATGAGAATGACAATGAGAGAGAATGCATGTGGAAATTGTGCATTGATGAAGTGATGGCTTAGTATTTGTCATTTGGGAATTTTGATATTTTGGGACATCTAGGATAAAGTTCTTGAGTACAACAGTGATCATCTAATAAAAGATATTTTAAAGATACAATGTAACTTTTAAAAAGAAAATGCATGGTATAAGTATTTCTATATTTACTGGCACTATCTCAGGGTAGCAAAGATGTTAAAGCAAAGTGTTGTATAGTTTTCACACTTCTGGAAGTTACCTTTCCTTGCTATATGATGCTTGGAAGAGCTGGTCGTGTTCATCTTCAGACTTTAGTCATACTGGGAAAATGCCCTACAGTATCTAGCTACCATGATTTCCATAAAAGTATGAAATACACATTTTTTCAGTATCATTGTCCAAGAGATTTTATTTTTGACCTTCTGGTTCTGCCTCACATGGTTTCTAGATGATGGAAGGATGGATGAGAGAAGAATATATAACACCTGCATTGAGAACCTAAAAAGGGAAAAAAAGAGTCCTAAAAAAGACTATAGGTTTCCCAGAATGAGGATAGAGAATTAATTTTGCAATAAGTTGCTTAAGCAATTGCCACCACAAAACCTTCACCATTCTTTATAGCTGCGGATGTTTTGGTTCCACAGTGTAGCATTTCACATCACCCTCTAAGGCAAAGGAAGAGCGTATTGATTTTCTGCACACTTTCAGATCTTTCTTTTGGCGGGAAATCTGCTATTCCATTGGGCATCTATATCCTGCTTAGGTAGGCAAAGTTACCAGCAGAGCTTTAATGAATAAGATATTTAAGGACAAAAGCATTGGGCCAAAATCAGATGCAGGAGGCATCTTCTTGGGGGCTATTCTGGAAACTGCAATCATTTTTATTCCGCCTTAATACTCAGGCACACAAAGTAAGGCTAGAGCAAGAAAAGCAGTGCTATACAACAAGACACTAGAGTCACAGTGTTCTGGATAGATTTTTATTATCCCTGTTTTCAGATAAGTGAACAGAGAATCGGAGTGTGTGGGTGGCTCTATAAATGAAGCAGGTAGAAAGCCTATGCCCTATTTTCTTGCCATCGTCAGTATCTTGAGCTAGGCCTTCGAGAACACTTGAAATCCTCTTGCTTTCCTCCTTTGCCTGTTACATTCCTTATCTAAAGCGGGCATTTTCAACTCTGCCAGCAGTGTCTGAATTTGTGCTCTAAATGTCAGGACCCTGGCAAGGAGGTTTCCTAATTATCCGAACTCCCCCTGCTGGTGGGTTTAACTACAATCCAAACTCCAACCCTGATTCTCCTTTGAACACAGTAATTGTTAAAAAAATATTTTTCAAGTTAATTCACATTATAAAAGAGTAGGCCAGAAGAAGGAAGAAAACTTGAAAAGAAGGGGAATTTAACATGAGAATGTAACTCACTATAGTATAAATTGGAGGTTTGATATTCTTTTTTAAACTGGCCTTTGTGATTAGATTTGTGAGGTATAAAATAGGATACGTTTGATTTTTTCCCCTTATTCTTTTTGTTCCCACACTCCTCATTTTTGTGGTTTGCGATATTTTCCTTTGTCTCTAAGCTCTAGACTTCTACTTAATAAGTACCAATAAAGATTATATGTTATCCTTAAACAGTGGTAGCATTCCCCACCTGCTAATTGCTTTATTTGTACTTACTGTTTCCGCCCTCTCATCAACAGAGGCTTTAGCATAAAGGGCAATGAAGTAGAACGTGATGAGGCAAATGGGAGCCAGCCCAGTGAATGCTTCTATAATTACACAGTAGCCTGGAGTAGCTCTCCTCAAATCAAATTATGAGCCTGGATTACCTAAAACTCTCAGGACACAGCCTGGTTTTTCATTTGTCTGTAGGATACTGTCGACAAGCAGCCCTCTTTCCTCTTGCCATTATTCTTCACACAGGTTATCAAGGCTCCGGTTCCAGTGCAATATTTTCAAAGCAGTGGAACTCTAAGGAGAATGCTATTTCCTTCAATGGCTTGCCTGACCCCTTGTGTTTATCACTTTTTTTTTAAGTGGGGGTTGGGGAAAATGAAACTTATTTTCATGTTTATGGCTACCTCTGTCATTTGCATATTGAAGTTTATTCCCAGATGAGCTTGCTCATGATTCTTCAGCAAATATTTATGCCTGGTCAATGTTCCAGCCACCCATAAGGCAACTGGAACGAGAGTCAATAGGCCTCGGCTATGTTTGGATTCTTGTCTAAACACCTGACCATACCCTGAAAAACGTACACTGCAGTGGAAATAATGTAGTAATGAAAAGACCAGACTTGGGGCCTGGCCGTGCGGAATACGGGCTCAGATTTGCCACTGACTAGCTCTGTGACCTTGAACCAGTCACTTAATTTCTCAATCCCTAAATTTCCTTCAAGTTCTATGGTCCCATGAATTCACAGTACTACATAAATAATGTGTACTGGAGATAGTAAGAAATCCAAGGTGTTCATATATTTATTTGATTGCAGAAGTAAAGCAAAGCAAGAGAGCGATCTTTTCCTCAAATGGTTTGAATGTTTGTTAAATCAAGATTTGGGGTGTCCATGCTCAGGTCAAAAAGTGAACTAAATATAATAAGGCTTGGCTGGTGGTTGATGTCTCTTGGAGAGAGAGCTGGGGTTCAGGTTCAGCTCTCCTGGGACTCAAGGAGGGGTTAGGCTAGTCCACCAAAGCTTCTGAGAAGCAGGGACTAGATGAGCTCTAAAGTGGTTCCAACATTAAAACTGTGGCTCAGATTAAAAATAAAAAAATCATCACATCTTCCTTCCCTAGCATTTAGTGCATATTCTTAAAGAAAAAATGTATATCCATTTGAATAATTATAAAATAAATATTCTCTGTTCCATATTCCTCTGTATTGAAGAAGGGTAAACTGGTTTACAAATATACATTTAAAGTGGGTATTCTGATGGGGAAGACAGGTGAGACTATAAACATTACAAAGCTAAGAGACATTTGCTGAGACAATGATTAGAAGCCTGCATTCTGACACGGCATGCCGACTTGTTATCTCTTAGCTGTTAATACAGTTTCCCACTGCTATGTAAATACCACACAATGTGTAGTTTTCAATAATGGAAACTTATTGGCTCATGGTTTTGAGGTAGGAGAAGTCCAAAATAGAGGCGTCAGCAAGGGCATGCTTTCCTTCTGAAGACTGGGGCGTTCTGTGGCTGGCTGCCGGCCATCTGTGGATTCCTTGGCTTTGTCGTTGCATGGTGCTATCCTCTCCTTCCTCTTCTGGGTTCCTGCTTCCCTGGGGCTTTTTCCCTGTGGCCTTCTCTACAAGGCCTCCAGCAGTAGGATTAAGACCCATCCTGGTTCAGTTGGCCACACCTTAACTAAAAATAACATCTTCAAAAGGTCCTATTGGGAAGCAGATGTGGCTCAAGCAGATGAGCACCTGCTTCCCTCATGGGAGGTCCCGGTTCTGTGCCTGGTGTCTCCTGAAAAGGCAAAAAGAATAAAAAATAAAAAATAACAACAAGCAAAACAAATGAAAAAAAACTAACAGAGAGACGCCCATGTGGCTCAGTGCTTGATTGCCGGCTTCACACATACGAGGTCCTGGGTTCAATCCCTGGCTCCCAGCACCTCAGGAAAAAGAAAAAAGGTCCTATATACAGTGGATTCACATCCACAGAGATGGATTAAGATTAAGAACATGTTCTTCTGGAGTACACCATTCAGCCTAACACAGCCATAATCAAAAAGATGAGATTTTCATTCTCATGGTTAATATCTTAATTTAGAAGGTCACACCAAACCAACCTTAAAATATGAGATGTATTTCCATTTTTTAAATAGAAGCTGCAAGTTTCCAATACTAAAGTTTCTTTAAAAAACCACCCATTAGCTAAACTGTTACAAATAAGCTGAGGTTGAAATTGATTCCACTTGAAAATTAAAGGACCTAGTTAATGATGCAAACTTAATTCAGTTTTCCATATTATTTTTCTTAATTTAAAAATTGTAAACATTACAAGCACCTTCTAAGCACATTCTGTGCTTACTTTAAACACAAACTATATCCATAAGACTAAACCACCCAACCAGTAAGATATCAACAGAATCACTGTGAACGGATGAAATGGCCATAGCCCCAGTATAAGCATGGTCTTTCTTGCAGACCACTGTTATACTTTGTGAGGTAACTGAGACGGAAGGGCAAAGGAATGCCACTTGGGAATGCTTTAGATATACAGATTGCAAAATAATTTAGAACTTCCAAAGGTACAAACTATACAGGGTATCAGGAATTTGATTCCTGGTCTTTCAAAGTCCAACCTCAAGCCCTCATCCCAGAATTTTTCTGAAACACTTGCAGAACTTCTAAACCTACCTTGCAAACCTGAAAGATTGCAAAATAGTCAACCCATCTGATATTTGTCCTTAGCTATTACTTCGTTTTACTTGTGGTTGAGGCAGGTAGGAAAAAAAATTTTACGAAGCGTTAACTATATAGTATTTGTCATTTTCCGATTATAACTTCCTCTCCTTTCTATCTCATTCACTTGCCATTAATAACAATGTCTTTTATGAGTAAAATTGTATACCTAATATGTATTTTGCATACATTCAGCACACAAAAGGAAGTATTGCTTGATTTTCAGGCTCTTCTTTTGAAAAGCAATATGTTGCTTTACGTGCATATATATTGCTTTTTGACACTCTCCCGGTCTACTAGGAAGGACATTTCCAGTCCTCAACTTACTCTGAAAACTTTCATCTAAGTAAGCCTATAAAATATTCCTTTATGGAATAATGATTATGGCCCTAGTCTCTAAAGCTAAGTAAGCTACATGAATTTCAATCATGGTTCTGTTTCTTCTTTACATGGATCACCTTGGTAAGTTGCTTAACTTCTATGTACCTCAGCTTCCTCATCCATAAAATGGGAGTGATAGAATTGTTGTGAGGGTTAAATAAGGTTATATGTGTAACAAATTTAAAATGGTGCGTAACACAGAATTAGTATTAGATAATTAGATTTTATTATTGTTGGTCTAGTTTATACTACAGAAGCTTGCCTATAATCAACCCATTATCTTTGTTAAAGATCTTTGAAATACATGAAATCTTCAAAATATAAAATCTCATCTTCCATCTTTTCCTTTACCACCACCATTCTCCACTGAAATAGAAAAGCTTATTTTCCACACTTTTTAAAAAAATTTTTAAGATTTATTTATTTTTTTCCCACACACATTTTTGCCAAGGAGAAAGTTCCGGCCTTGATTATAGAGCAGTGCTGTCCACTAGAACATTCTTTATGATGGCAATATTCCATATCTTCATTGTCCAATACAGTAGCCACTAGCCACATGCAGCTAGTGAACAGTTGAAATATGACTAGTTTGAGGAATTAAAATTTTAATTATAATTAAATTTAATTAATGTGTAGTATAATAAAAGATTCACAATGACTAAGGGCTACCATATTCCACAGCATCATTAGGGAGGATTTGGAAGTCACACCTAGACTTGAATGAGTGGCTCTGATGCTTACCACATCTATGATATTCAGTCTCTTAGAATTTCAGTTCCCTGATATATAAAATAGAGTCATATCTACCACCTAGAATAAGTGCACTAATATGTACAAAGAGCCTAACTTAGTGCAGTTTATAAATATCAGTTCTCTAGGATCTCTGTCATTTGAATCAGTATTATTTGGATGGAACGGCTCTTAGGGAGCAGAGAAAGAGAACCTTGTGTCTCTTCTTAGCGTCACAATGAAAAACCAGTCCTTCAATGTTCTTGCTCCACTGTAACAATTAGTTTTGAGTGGAAATGAGATCTCTTTTGACAGAAACCCCTGATGGTGCCTGAGGAGCTCTCAAAAAGCCTGAAACTAAGTGGATTCAGGACTGCCTTATACTTATAGAGCTGCAGGTAAGATGCAGGTCCCTAACAGGCAGTGCTTCTGGAGGCCATTTGTGCCTGCTCCCGCTGGTAGTGGGCTACGATCCAAGCAGCCTCTTGTGGCCTCCTGGTCAAAAAGCAATCAGAGAGCCAATGCTCCAATTATCTTGTAACCTGATATCAATATCTTCATCAAAGAACTGATATCAAATAGCCAGGGGCGCTTGGGAGAATCTCATTCTACTGAGAACCCCCATGATGACATATTTATCAAAAGAGGTAAAAGAATATTTCAGGCATCAAATGGCATCACAGTCTTTTCCAAAACCTTCAAGAACATGAGAGATGCAACCTCTGGACAAATCTGAGCAGAACATGACACTCTCCCGGTCTATTAGGAAGGACTTTGGAAATACAGATTGCAGTATTAGCGCTCCTAAATTGGGACTTGACTTCAGAAGGGCAGGATTGGGAACCAGATACTTGGTCAGCAGCCTCAGCCCTTTTCTGAGGTTATCCTCTCTGGTGAAAATACCTTTCCCTAGCAAGCCTTTTATTTGCCCCTTTAAAGATTTTAGACAAGTTGGCTCCTTACCGAGTCCTGTGTGGACAGGCATTCTGGACATCCATAGCTATATGAAAACAACATATCATGATTTTTTAATCCAAAAATAGGAAGGACCCTACATCTGCTCAACCATTATAACCCAGATGCCAAATAAATTTGGTGAGGGTAGGGTGGGGTGAGGAGTGTGGATGAGAAATATTAATTTCATTCAACTCACAGCTAATGCATAAACAAAGGAAAGAGAAGGAAAGGTGCCCAAATTATGTGAGACAGTGTGGGGCTGTGGCTAAAGCAGTGGGTTGGCACTGTGACACCCACTCCTCATCACTCAGAAGCTGTGGGATTTGGGTCCAGTTCCTTGACTTCTCTGAACCTCAGCTTCTGTAATATAGGAATACTACTACCTTATCTTTTAATTTTTAAATTTATTATTAATATCTTATTTTGAAATTGTACAGTGCTGGGCACAACAACTACTGTCAACAAAGATTTGTGCTCTTCACTCCTTACCTATCTCAAAATGATATGGTCATTCCATTTAAATTCCACAATTAGCTCTAGTCTATCCAAAAAGACTTACTATACCTTTTACTTAGTTTTCAAAAGTAAATTAATCATATACTAAGCCAGAATACCAATTTCAGCAAACTTTGATTAAGATCTGGGGAATTAGCACTCACTGGCCACAGAGTTCAAGTAAAAAGGATTAGGTTTTCCATGAGGCATGAACTAGAGGAATATGGGCCCTGGACACCATTTCCCTGGATTGGTGCAATTTCTTCTTTCACTAAAGTCTATCCATTTATCATTGTTACCAAAGAGATCTTCTCTAGTGTGAGTTCTGACTCCATCAACCCCTTCTTCCCTAGGAACATCTTATTTCATAACAGATAAGAAACAAGACCCTTGTGAATGGCTTCAAAGACCTCTCCCAGTCACAACTACACACAAGAAATAGTCCACTGCTTTTGTTTCCTTCTGGGTTGGCTCTCCTCATGCGCCTAGACCATCATCTTATTCCTCCACCAAACAAACTCACCTCTGAGCTCACCTCAGTGTTTTAGAGAGGGAAAGCAGATTAAGCAGAGAGGGAAATAATGATTTCTCCAACTCTGAAAGTTTGTAATTTTGAGGGTATAAAAGCAAACTTTCTAAGCCATTGCTTCCTCCCCCTGCCATCACAGCCATTCCATTCATTTCAGAAAGTACCAAATGAGGATGCAGCACCTCCTCTTCCCCGCACCCCCGCCTCCTCTTCACTCCCTCCTCCTCCCCCCACACCCTCCTCTTCCCCCCATACCCTCCTCCTCCTCACAGCCTCCTGTTCCTGGCAACCTTGCGCCACAAAGCCTTATCCAGAATAAAAGTAAACCTTCTTAGTTTATTAGTTAAAAGTGTGATTTATAAAAATTCTTCCCGGTCTGATCTTTTGCAACACGTTTTAACCACTTCACTTGTAGTGCACCCAAGCCCAGTGCCAAGCATGTAATTAGCATACCAAAAATACCTGTTAATTGATTGACAATGTTAATATTATTCATTCTTTTCATTTCACATGCTTGTTCAGTGTTTTACCTGTTGTTTCTTTATCCTCTGTGCCTACCTCCATTGTTGTTTTCTTTTAAACTACAAGCTGCGGAGTGTAGGAGCCACGTTTCTTTGACTCATTGTAGATAATGGGCTGCAGAGAGATGCTTAAACAGCCCTTTCAACTGATTGATTAATAGGACGATTGATGGATGGGTAGAGGAAAGGGTGAATGCATTACAGCATTCTCCATTTGCTATTCCAACAGACTAAATTTACTAAAGGGGTCCCGCTCTCTCTCTGCCCCCTGAACAAAGCACCAGAGGTAGGTGAGAGAGAGGGGTCAAGGGACGCTCTCCCTACCGCACACAGTGGAGGATGGAGGCTTGGAAAGGATACAGCTTCTTCGGCTAATTGCTACACAACATCTTTTGAGGCAAGGTGGTTATTTTCTATTATTTCTTGGTCCTTTCCTTGGGGGTAACTTGTATTTTTTTTTTATTTAAAAAGGAAAAAAAAAGAAAAAACCCTAAGCCCCATACTTTTTTTTTAGCCCCTTACTTTTTAACTTTGAGTTTCACGAAGTGCAACTGATTCTCCTGCTGTTGGTAACCTATTTATTCATTTCCTAGACCAGTCTCATTCAATCTACAGAAGGGCTTTGCCTGAAAAATAAAATTTAAAAAATGAAAGAAAATAAGCAAAATATTTAAGTCTTTGAATTGCCAGATTTAATTTAGGTTGGAAGTTAATTTCAAATCCAAACTAAGGATTTTGGGACTCCAAAAGTATTAAAAGCTACTTGGCAACAAAATTTTTGACCAGATTGTTGTAACCAAATGAAGGGGTAGGCAGGCCTGGACACATGGACGCAGGTGACAGATTTCAGAGTTTTCATGAATTCTGGCTGGGAAAATGGAACCATGTCTCCTCTCGTGTTTATTCCTACAAATGCCACATGCGACACACAAAGGGAGATCAGTTTCCTCAGGAGATATATTCTGTGGGCATTCCCAGGGCACTAACTGAAAATCTATCCCACTCAAGAAAACATATCAGAATCTAAAGTGAATAATCTAGAAAATGGTCAAAATTTTAAAAATTGCTTATTCAACAAACAGGTATTGTGTACCTATTACATATCAGGTATGGTTCTAGGCACTGTGGACTCATAGATGAGGGCATATATGAGTTCTCTGTGCTCTTGAAGCTTATGCTCACAGAGTCTGGCCCCTTGTTTGATAGGAATCAATTAAATGGGCAGAGGGCACCATCAGGTGTACTCATTACTTCTCTTTGGCTCGTTGGCACTCCCAGCCCAGTAGAGCAAAGAGATAGAAGCCAGATCTGAACAAATGGAGGGAGAGAACTAAATCCTTCATGAAACTTCAATATTTACCACATAGGGACTGGCCAGGGTAGTTGCTGCATCCTCCACGTTAGCGTTGTGACCATAATAAGATAGCTCTTCACTCACTCTAGAATTCTCATGGCTCTCAGCAGAGGCTACAGTAATATGTGGTTGTAGAAGAATATTTCAATATTTCATGACAGATTTAATTAGGTTAAATTGTTAATGAAAAATCAGGCTGTGGAACAGTACATGTCATATGATACAATTTTAGCTAAAAGAAAGAGTATCTACACATTAAAAAAGATGGTTAGAATATATAGCAACATGTTGATAAATGGCCAGCTCTGGATGAGATCATTGGTTCTGTACATGTGTGAATGCAGGTGAACACATACCTGTACATGTGTTTCAGTGTTTTCAGAATTTTCTACAATGAAACTGTACTAAATTTCTAACCACGGGGAGAAAATTTTTACCCCTCCTCTAAGAAATACTATATCAAATAGTGCTGCGATAAAAGGTGGGCTCAAATGAAAGAGGAGTCAACCTCCTGTCTAGGCAGCCTACTTTTGTAGCTTAGGAAGTGATATTCTTTGGCCTTGTCTGCACTTGGAAATAAAGCACTGAAGTTTTTCTTGTTAAATTTCACCTGGACCTACTGGCCAGCAGCAGCCTATGAGCATAATTTTAAAACTCTGCTATTGGGTAAAATGAATGGATGATATTTGATTGCTTATGAATAGTTGGTACACTTTTCAATGGCACTTAACCTACTGAAATAAATTAAACTTTCTTCAAAAATGTCATTAAGAAGCAGTACAGTGTTATCAAGCATAAAACCTTTCAATGACTAAAATTTGGGGGAAAAAGTGGTGGGGGGAGAGGTTTGTTAAATCAACCAAGGTGTTATCCTAACCTGAGACATAGACATATTTAAAAAAGAAAGACAAATGATGCTTGGAGAACTGGATATCCATATCCAAAAGAAAGAAGGAGGATCCCTATCTCACACCTTATATAAAAATTGACTCAAAATGCATCAAAGACCTAAATATAAAAGCTATAACCATAAAATTCCTAGAAAAAAATGTAAGGAACATCTTCAAGATCTTGTGGTAGGCAGTGGTTTCTTAAAACTTACACCCAAAGCACAAGCAATGAAAGAAAAAACTAGATAAATGAGACCTCCTCAAATGTAAACACTTCTTTTGCTTCAAAGGACTTTGTCAAGAAAGTGAAAAGGCAGTGTACTCAATGGGAGAAAATTATTGGAAATCACATATCCAATAAGGGTTTGGTATTCAAGTTATACAAAGAGATCAAATAAAAAGACAAGCAACCCAATTAAAACATGGTCCAAAGAATTGAATAGACATGTCTCCAAAGAGGAATTACAACTGGCCAAAAAGCACATGAAAAAATGTTCAACATTAGCTATTTAGGCAAATGAAGATCAAAACTACACTGAGATATCATTTCACCTCTTATAGAATGGCCATTATTACAAAAACGGAAAACTTTTACTGCTGGAGAGGATGTGGAGAAATAGGAACATTCCTTCACTGTTGGTGGGAATATAGAATGGTGCAGCCTTTGTGGAAGGCTGTTCCTCAAGAATTAAATACAACTGCCATATGATCCAGCAATCCCATTAATAGGAATATATTCAGAAGAACTGAAAACAAGGACACAAACTGACAGTTGCACATCAATGTTCAGAGCAGCATTATTCATAATTGCTAAAATATGGAAACAACCCAAGTGTCCTCAACTGAGGAGTGGATAAACAAAATGTGGTATTAATATGCACATACAATGCCATACTATTCAACTGTAAGAAGAAATGAATCAGGATGCATATGACAACATGGATGAAACTTGAGGACATTATGTTGAGTGAAATAACTCAAACACAAAAGGACAAATATTGTATGTCCTCACTAATACAAACTAAAATGAGTAAACTCACATAGGTAAACTCTAGAGCAGGGGTTCTTAACCTTTTTTCTTCCATGGACCCCTTTGCCAGTCAGATGAAAACCATGGACCCTTTACTAAGTCCACACTATTCTGTGTATTATTTAATATTATTAATTATTTATAGCATACCCACACAAAAATGTCCCCACAAGAATAATGTTATTTTGAATTTCAATTCAAGTTCATGGATCCTGGTTAAGAACCCCTGCTCTAGAGTATAGATTACTAGGAATTTGAATGTGAGTTGAAAATGGGAGCTGATGTTTAATGTGTATAGATTTTTAATAAAGTTTATTATAAATGTGCAGAAATTAATAGAGTTGATGGGAATACATTATAGTTAGTATAACTAACACTGCTGATTTATATGATTGTGGCTAAAAGGCATAGTCTGTGGATGTAATATTTCAACTGAAAGGAAGCTAGAAAATAAGGTAAGGACTGTATAATACAGTGATTTTGGTGGTGGGTGAAGATTGTGGTTAATAGTATAAGAATGCTCTTGTTTCACAAAGTATTATGTACATGGTGATACATGGGAAAATTACAACTAATAGAACTTAGGGATACATTAACAGTAATATTGTAATATTTTTGTAGCAATGGCAAAGAAGATATTACATTATTTTTTTAAAAGATTTATTTATTTAAACTCCCACCCCACCCCCATTGTTTTGCACTTGCTGTCTGCTCTCTGTGTATTCTTCTGTGTCTGCTTTCTTCTCTTCAGGCAGCCCTGGAACTGATCCTAGGACCTTCTGGAGTGGGAGAGACGTGCTCAATCTTTTGTGCCACCTCAGCTCCCTGGTCTGCTGTGTCTCTTATTGTTTCTCTTCTGTGTCTCTTTTTGTTGCATCATCTTGCCGCACCAGCTCTCTGCACGGGCCATCTCTCTTGCACGGACCAGTACTCCGTGTGGGTCAGCTCTCCACTCAGGCCAGCATGCCTTTCACCAGGAGGCCCCGGGAATCAAATGCTGGACCTGGGAGTCCAATCACCTGAGTCACATCCATTTCCCTGTATCAATTCTAAGGGACAACAATAGGGAAGTATAAGGGGATATGGGGATTTTCTTTTTGGAATAGTGAAAATGTTCTAAAATTGACTGAGGTGATGACAACACAACTTTGTGATCAATACAAAAGCCACTGAGCGTATACTTTGAATGGATTGTAGAAAGCATGGGACTATATAACACAATGAATCCTGTAGTGGAAGATGGATTGTGGTTACAAGAACAAATACGAGAACATTCTCTCAAGATCTTTAACAAGTATATAATACTAATACAGGGTGTCATTAACCAGGTGGGTTGGGGGAAAAATACACCAAATATAAGATATTGGCTATCGTTGATAATAATATTTTAATGATGTTCTTTCTAACAATTGTTCCACAACAATGCAAGAAAGGTGTTGGTGGAGTAATGTATAGGAGCCCTGCCTGATGATATGCATACTCATTTTTTAAGTTCACAACTTATACAATACACTTATTGTTTATGGATGTTCATGCATGAATGATAAACTTCAATTTTTAAAAAGTTAAAAAAAAGAGGCTTCCAAAACAAAAATGATGACCGGACATGCTTTCTTTCATTTTAGTCTGTTTCTTCCAACCTGAACCCTCCCCCCCCCCCCCCCCCCACCCTCTGGAGGAAGTACAAGGCCATTCTCCAGCAGAGGAAAAAGAAATGATTATGTGAACTCGGAGACAGAATCAGGCTTGTCACAAACTGGCAAATGCAGTTAATGGTTAATTATCTGCAAAGACTTCAGTCCTGTCACTTTTCAATTTGGCTGGTCAGCATTTTTTGAAAATGAACCTACTCTTATTCGATTAGTAAAATAATTTCTCAGGTCTGATTCTCTATAAAACTCTTGGACCAACTTCTTTTGGTTTTGCATTGTTTGTGTTTTAAAAGTTAATATAATTCCCTTACTCTGATATTAGAGCTAAGATCACTTGTTCACTAAACCCACCTCCTCAGGAAAAAAAAATATTTAAGGCTACTATTATTTCTTAAACCTAGACCTAAGTGCTCTGCATGCCCACAGCCGTTCAGTGTGTTGACTACAAAAAGAGAATTGAAACCTCCCATCAGAAAGTTGTGTTTAAGAGTTAGTCTGAGATTTACTTCACCCATGTGAATTATCTCGAGGTAATAATAAAATCTGACTGGAACGATGGTATGTATAGCTAGCATATAGCTAAAATTATAGATATAGATTGTTAAGATTAACTACTTGTTCCATTTAGAAAAGAATTTCCTCCAGAGAAAAGAGGGTTCATCTCCTTGTTCTTCACTTCTCTACCTTTGAGTTTTTGGGGGGCCAGAAATGCTAACCTTAATTAGTACTAGATCCACTAGACCCAGGCAAGGGTTTGGCTCCCAGGCCCGCGCCTCCTCCTGAGCCTCTCGCGGGAGTAACGAGCGAGCCGGGCTTCATTACAGGCAGCTGAGGGGAAGGGTCACTGGGAATGGATTTGCAGGGCCCTCATTGAGCGATCACTCCATGCTGAGAAGAGCTGGCCGTGCTATCGGACACCTGGTCATTAACATTGCTAATTAGCAGCCATTAATCAGGGCGCTCGCTTTTTTTTGTTGTTGTTGCATGTCACCGGCTCAGAGGAACCAAGTGAATAAGAAGATTGTTTCATTACCTCCACAAGAGGTGGAATGAAAGCAGTTCCCATCAGCTCAAGACGAGATGGATTAAGGGAAAGGTTAGACAACAGTTTGAGCGGAGCTGAGCAGGGGTGGGTAGGAGGAGGCCAGAGACCTGAGCTGTCTGTTCAGGGAAAATCAGTCACCTATAATTAATGAAATCTTGGGCAGCCTAATTCTAATCACCCCGGGAGCAGTCCACAACAACCAAATTTCTGTATTTTAAAGATTTTTTTTTTCTGATAGTCCAGAGAGTTATTTTCAAGTCATTTTAATTCGGTTTGGAACTCTTAAATGTTAAGTTTGATATTTTCTGCCTTCTCATTCTAAATTCATGTTTTTCCTTACAAAAGATTATGAAATAATTTAATTTTTAAGTAGTTATAACTAAACTGCACTTTTCATGTTTTTCCTTACAAAAGATTATGAAATAATTTAATTTTTAAGTAGTTATAACTAAACTGCGCTTTTAGAATATCTTCTCAGATTTATCCAAATGAATACCTTCCAACTAATAGTCAAAGGGTAGCCCCCAAGATAATTTTATAATTTTTAGAATGGAAATAACATAAATAAGTGATTTTTTCTTGCTCCTAATTAAAAGGCAAGAGAGAATAAAAAGTCTATTGATTTGTATATAATTCTGCTGAGAAGAATAGCATCTGTCATTAAAAAGGGTTGAAGATTATGCATGTGTATGTGAATAAATAGGATTTATAATTCAAATGTAATGTGATAAATATGTTTTAATGGAGCATTTTCTCTTCTGGAATGTGGGGTATAGTGTATATAGCTTTATCACCTTTATCTTAATTCCTGGAAAATGGAAATCTTGGTAACAGGTTCCATGTCCAAGTGTTTCATGTTTTTAATCTAGAAAAATATATATATTGTGAGAGCATTTCATTAACAGCTAGTTGGCTGCTATGAATTCATTCATTTGTTTTATTAAAATGTATTCACCCAAAAGCTGCAAAGTAGGTCTCCTCTACTTATGTGGGAACTCTATTAAAGAAGCAGTGCACACTTCATCCAGCTTTTTGCTATGTGTTCGCCTGAGTTTCTCTGTAGTGGATTGCAAAATGTAGTCTGTAGTAGCACTGAGAGTCTAGGAAACAGAGATTGCCTACATATTTATTAGTGTGGAGGCCTTATTTGGACGTATAATAAATATACATTTGTACATAGAATATGTACCCTGCAATTTCAAAGCAAAATTATTCATTTAATGTGTTCTACATTTCAAAACAATAAAAGGCTAAATCTTTTTATTTTTTAAATATACTAATTTGTTGTGTTTACAAAGAACTATGAAGTTGTTGGGGGAAGGAAGAAAGTATGTAAAACTAATCTGTGAAGCATTTCAATTGGGTTGGAAATCCATAATATGATTTCTAGGACTTCATGGGAAAGTTGAACGCTCAAGGGGAAATTACACAAAGAACAGCTGAGAAAAAGTTGCATTCTGGCACAGAATCATGCAAATGGAGCACATTCTTCAGTTTTCTCTTGACGGATTGCCTCTGAAACCAGTGAGCCAAGCTGCAGCAATGCTAATGAGGGAGATGCATCAATGAACAGTGTCATCTCAGGGGCTTCTAGAGGGGATGGGGGGTGGGGGGTGGGGTGAGGGAGTCAGAGGAGCAGGAAGGAAGAAAGGAGAAAGAGAGGAGAAAGAAGAAAGAAAGAAAGAAAGAAAGAAAAAAGAAAGAAAAAGAAGAAAAAGAAAAAGAAAGAAAGAAAGAAAGAAAGAAAGAAAGAAAGAAAGAAAGAAAGAAAGAAAGAAAGAAAGAAAGAAAGAAAGAAAGAAAGAAAGAAAGATAAAGGAGGGAGGGAGAAAGGAAGAAAGAAAGAAATTTGAACTTTTAAATTATTATGTCTAGATTATTGAAAAACAAAACTAATTTAGCAATACTAAATTAGTGCATAATGGAAGGTACAAAATGAACCATGCTATACATAATTATATTCCTTTAAGACATGAGGGGTTTAAAGAAACAAAACAGAGTAGGAGATTGAAATTATTTAAAAACTGGCTGCCTGATGGACTAAAAATTAAATTAAATTTGGGGGCTAAAAGGCTGCTATCCAGAGAATAATTTATGGTTTCTTTATTAAGGACTCCAGACTATAGTGGAAAAGACTTGGAGGCCATCTATGTCAGAAAAAAAAAGTAGTACTTTTGTCTTAACTTCTTTGTGGCTGAAGATTTCTCATTTGAATAGTTTCTTTAAAAATCTGTAAATACAAACATTTGTACCTCATTTATCAGAAATGAAAGACAGTTTGCATGTCACTTCAACTGTGTTTTGAAAGATTTTTTTTATCTTAAAACACATACACAAAAAGATTAGTTTTTTAAAAAGAACATTTCTCCTTGAGATTAACAAATGATTACTTTTGTAGAGATCTGTGGGCAGATTTCTCCCTTTTCTTGAGTTGCTAAAGCCATACACAGCACTTGTTTCCATCCCCACCTAGTGAATACTAAATTGCTCATTTACTTTGCCTTTTTCTGCTCTTCTTGGCTTTCAATGCAGTATTTTTTTCTCTCATGGAAATAAAATCAATAGCTATTACTGAGTGCTTATACGTAAGGCATTTAATCTTTTTTTGTAAAGAAATATGTTTTTAAAAATATGAACCTTAAATTTAACTTCAGCCTCTAAAGAAGCATCGAGTTTCCAAACATCGGGAATTAATTCCCTCTATAATAACACCACAGTGAGCATAGCCAGTTTGGTATTGATGTGAATTATGTGGTACACTTCCAGAATGTCCCACTGAAATTTATTCAGTTAGGTCAATCCAAAGGGAAGCTGTAATGTATTATTATTTTCCTTTAAGTACTTATTTTATGAGCATTTGGTTTTAAAAACGTAAACAGCCAATAGTGCCCTCTGTGCTAAGGTGAATTAATTCAGCTTTTAGTTGTTAGCACTGCCATTTTAGCTCCTTTCACTGGGTAAATAGAAAACTTAAAAAGAAAAATAAAAGTTGTGGGTAAATCTTCTTAAATTGATGAAGAGTATATAAGGAGCTCTGATCTAACACATCAGTATAGGTTGGTAATGAAATCAGGTTCCCTTTTATTGTTTTGCTTAATTTCAACCAATAGGAGTTGAAAAACTCAAAATTAAAGCTGAAAAAAAGAATCCCTAACTCACTCTATTGTGTATTACAGTTCATATGGTTTAGTTTCCAAGACCACCCACAGTTCGGAGACTGCCTAACGGAAGATTCTATCAGCTGCTGTACCTAATGACAACTAGATGAGTTAAGAATGAAGTGTGAGCACTCATAGCAATAATGGACACAAAACAGATTATTCTCATCATTTCAAAGATAACCTTCCTAGCAAAATACACCATCTATTGAAATTGGCTTTAAAATTTTTAATTTTTTAGATAAATTGAATTCTATAGTTTTGAAGGATCTGTCAACACGTATTTAGACAACTTCAAATGCATGGAAACAGTAAAGCATGCTTTTGGCATCTCACAATGTCCTATAACAGCGTGATTGTAAAGGATATGATTACTTCATAGTTCACTATTGTCCATCACACACCTAAGAGATCTCAGAGTATCTCGAAACTTTCCTCTGAAAAATTTCTAAAGGCAGAGGGGAATACACTTGAACCACAGAATGTCTGGGAGTAAGAGCTGGGGTGATATCTCCTTTCTCTCCTTCCCTTCTTTCCCAGAAAGGATGTTTCGCTGAAGTCTCTCCTGTTTTGTTTGTTAAAGCTCTATGATTTACTCCACAATGTGGCCAGTCTGTTTTCTTATTAAAATGATTGAATTTACTTGCTTTTTTAAAAATCTTAGAGTAAAACTGATACTCCAGGAAGACGCACCTGGTGTCGGTTCCCCTGGGAATCCTGTCACCAAGGAGGAGAGGGTACTGCACCCTGGCAGCCTGCCTCTGGTCTGCTGCAGACCCACTGCTTGGCTTTGGGCAAGTCAGCCCCTTCACTGCTCTAGTTCTCAGTGTAAAACGATGCAGTTAGATCAGGTGTTTGGACTTTAGTCTTTTCACTCTTAGAATGCTGTTAACACATTTAGGGTTTTAAATGGAATGGAATGTCCCCTACAAGAGGAACAGATTAGCTCTATGAATCTTTTCCAATATAATGATTTTAAGACCTTAGATGGGGAATATAAAAACAAAAATCTACGTACTGTTTTGGCCATTTTAATTCTCCCAAAGTTTAAATATCAAAACCTGGGGGGAAGGGTGGAAATACCCTGCTGTATATACTTCTGTTTTTGCATATTTGGGAAATAATCAATCATAATCCTTTAATAATCAAAGGTTTTTCTTAGAGCACAGGTCAAGAAAAAGTTGCAGAAGGAAACCAAATGACCTTCTAACAAGTTCTAAACTTTGTACACGCTACTCACTATATCCAGTGTCCAACACACTCTCCATCTTAAATTACGGCATTTTGGTTTAGAGCTCAGGCTCAGGAATCAGCCCTGAGTTGAAATGCTCCCTCCACTATTGACTTACTGAGTTACTTATTCTCTCTAAGCCTCAGTGCTCTAATCTGTACTATGAGGCTAAAGAAATGACAATAACTGCTCCTAGAGTTTGGGGGAGGATTAAATGAGGTAATCAGTGAAAAGTCCTTAGCACAGTGCTTGGCCCAAGGTAAGCATCCCATTAGCTCTTATTAATACAGTTAACAGGTGGTGGGAATTGGTGTTCCCCTAAAACACTAGAGACCCATGGTCAAAGTAAGAGATTTATGAAGCATATTGGACATATTCTGATAGGAAAATGAACCAGCACAATTGTCGGCTAAATGTTTCCTAAATTATTTTCCAACATTACCCTCTTCGATCAACACCAAAAAGATTTCCACACTCCCTACCCCATTCCTCTGTAAGATCCCACCCAAACCACCTGTACAGACTGTTCTCTCCACTGTGATGGCAATGGCTTGCACTTTCAGAACCAGTCCGTGGGGACTGGCGCCATGGTACTCACCCCTCCCCGCAATCCTAACTGGCCATCCCTCAAGTACCCGCAGACCCGGTCTGGCAAGTTTCCTTCTCATGCTTCATCCTCAGCTCTGTGCTGTCACTCGCATGTCCACCTCCACTCACTCTGCCCTAACGGAGTCTGTTTCAACTGAGATTTCAGTTTGGCACTCCTAACTCCTTCATTAGCTCCTATTTCATTCAGCATCAATTCTAAACTCTTTTGCTTGGTCCTTCCTTACTTCTTCAGCCTTAATTTCTGCCTCAGCCCTCTACCCTCCCCTCTCCTCTCGCAGCAGAAAGCGTGCACTTTACCAACAGCAATATTGAGCCACTTAAAGTTCTCAGCAGACCCCATATTCACTTTCATTTCAGGGTCTTTGGGCATGTTGTTCTCTTTTGTCCCTGGAATACTTTCCTTCCCTTCTCTCTTCTTCCCCTTCAGATTCTACCTACCTAACTCCTGTTTCGCCTGAAATTCTCAGTTTATGTGAAAGACTTTCCTGGCTTTAGAAGATTTGATTAGGCCCCTGCTCATGTGTTCCATGGCACTTGAATCCTTACTCTTATCAGACTTCACATCAAATGTCATTTCAATAGGCTATGTGCTTGTTTGTTGGGCTCCATGGAATACATTTCTGGGAAGCAGAGTGGTACTGACCACCAGTTTACCCTCCGCCCTAGCACAGAGCATTTCACATTTAAGACCTCCATGAATATTTGTTAAATAAATTGTTCCTATCTTTAAATCTATCAGAGTGCCTAAAACAATGCTAGGAATATCTTCCATGCCCAACAACAAAAAAAAAACAGATATATTGATAATAAAAGTAATTTTAATAAATTGCATCAATATTAGAAACTGCCATTAACTAGCCAAGCACAGAACAGATATGGGCCTAATGAAACATCAACACTCACTTTCCTGACACACTATCCTGAAGAATAAGAACATAAATATTGCAGAGAGGGCTCTTGAAGAACTACTAAATTTTCTATTGAAGAAAAATTGCTAACTTACTTATGCATCTTTAAGGCTGTCTCTTCCACACCAGATTCTGAAGAACATGGGAGAAGAATGTTGGGGTGGGGGGGGGGGGAGGGGATAAGGATCACATAAACACTAGGAATAGCTGGAAAGATTTACACAATGAAGTCATAATTGACTGTGTGGAAGAGTTTGGGGCAACTATCTTTTAAAAAAAAATGTTTTCTTTATGACAGAAAAAATTTGAGGTTTTCCAATCCCTGCACCTCTGTAGCATGTGTGTGTTTATGAATGCACGTATAAGGCAGGATGGCAACTGTCTCCGTTGTATTTTATGACTCATGTTAATTATTTAATAAGTGATTTTCTTTATTTCCTCCTCTACCCTGAATCTTATAATCAGCCAGAGCCTCCTATACATCAGATGCCTGTAAAGCCAAGTCTCATATACCTCAGATCTGATCACTAACACTGCTCCAAACCCACCTCACTTCACTTCTGACCATGTGCCCATTCCACTTTCTCCAGACTTTCCATCCAATTTTTAGCTCTCATTTTTGCCATTTGGATCCTGAAACTTGGTTTCCTCAGGTTTCCCCCCTTGGTGTTCTCTTGGAATTTTGGTTCCTTATGCTCAATGTTTGACTAATTCCACTATTGGACCCTAATTCTTCTGGAAGAGCCATCAGGTTTGAAACCCTTTACTAGATACTTTACATATATCTATAAGTTTATACACAATATGCATCAAGCATTTTATGTGTGTGTGTGTGTGTGTGTGTGTATCATATGCATCAAGAGCCAACTTTAAAAAATAGCCATTCTAGAACCAGATATCCATGGTGGGTGCTGGGCCACAATGGGCTGGTATTTCCTGAAGTGTAGGACATGCACCCCACGTGTACATGCTGCCAGAGATGACTCTAGGTGGTGCTGGCACAGCATTAGTTCACAACCGAGAAAGTTATTCCCTTTTCAGTTCTCTTTCAGTCCTTCTAATGATAATAAGAACAAAGCCTCAGTGCTAATCTTAAAACACTTTTCATACTTTCTAACACCTCTAACACAGAAGAATTTAATAACAACTCTTTGTATACCTTTTATGGTCACCTCATTATTGCAAATCGCATATGTTCACAATTATAGCACTGATATTTAATGATGATTAGTTTCCTTTGCAAGTAAATTATATTTAGAGGCAAGTTGATTTAAAGAAAATATTACTTAAATAGGACAGAAAGTGTGTGGCTAGGATAAATAGCCACAAATAGCTGAATTTTGGTAAAGATCATAATAGGCCAAAGAAGAAGGTCAAAATATGCCCATTTTAAAGCCTACCCCTTTTAACTTACAGCAGCAGGAAAGTATGAAGACTGTCAGTCGGTTCCACCTGTGTGAAGGGTAGATAACAGTAACTTTTAGATATTTTCAGATCCTCAAAATGCCAAGTTTTCTTTAAATCAACATTAAAAGCATTTTCATTCCTTTTCTAAACATTCCTTCATGACATTAAAATATAAAATAGAATCTTCCCATACTTTCATCACCACCGCTTTCTTCCCCAAAATCATAAAATCATTGTTCTGTAGCCTACAGCATTCATGGGTAAATCCCCCACCCCCCCTCCAAAAAAGGCTCCTTTAGTCCCATAATTATGAAAGGAATAAGCAGAACTTTGAGAAAACAAGCTGGTGTTCTAGAAAATAATTTTCATTGCCAACACTGTCACTGGGCCTCTTTCTGAAGAAGACGATGAGGCCCATAGAGTAATAAAAGGCCCTATAGAACAGTACAAAAATTCCACATGTGCTACTCCCTGAGTGGCCTTCAAGGGGATGGGGGCTAGAGGTGGGCACGGGAACAAGGCTAAGAGCAAGACAAAAAATCTTGCTTCTCTAGAGGCTCATTGGACACAAAAATTAATTGCCATAGCAGGTCCCTGTGTGCATAAGATCTTGTTATCAGTGAAACACAGCAACAATAACAACAGCAATAATAATAATAAAATGAGCCCTAGCCGTTGGGATTTCTGCAATTACAGTGTGAATTGCACGAGAGGATTATATGAAGTGCTCTTGGCTTGGAGGGGGGAGGTAAGGCGCTTCAGCTTGCAAGTCGCAAGCAGCTGCTTGGGGGCCGTGCACCTGCTGATTCCAAGGCTGTTTTCACCTCGAGAGGAAAACAGGCCCCTTCTCTTTCCCTTTCACAACCCCCAATCCAAAAACCACGGCTCAAAAGGGAGGGCTGGCATGGGGTGGGGGAAAGAGAAGAGAAAGGCGGAAAAATGAAAGCTAAAAAAGTTCGTGCATAGCCCCAAGAGAGGCTCCTCCACTTAGTAAGAAAATTGTGGCGCTGGAGGGCAAGGGTAAGGATAGGGGGAGGGAAGCAAGTGGGAGGGAATGACTTCATTTTAATGCAGCAACAGACAGAGTGCGATCTGATATTGGCAAAGTTTCAACGAAAATGGGGGGTGAGGGGGCGGGAGGAGAAGAAAGGACTCTTTTACTGTTTCATGCTTCTAAGTCTTCCCGAGGAGCATAAGCTCAGCTCGACATTCTGGGAATAGCAATGAGGCACGCACAACAATCACAACACACTAAATCTGTTTGATGATTCAAACACATCACGCATCTGCACCCACAAAATAGGCCTTCCATTAAATAACCTTGCAGATTTGGACAGGAAAAGAAGGGAGAGCATTTTTAATTAGTAACTCCGAATGCAAGCAGTTTTGTAAAAAAAGTAGGTGTTTGCCCTACACTTTATTCTAAAGTGAGTTGTAAGCTAGTGCTGTTACAACGGAGCCTGTGTGTTCTTCCCTAATATTTGCTTGAAGTTGTGTTTTCCTTTCTTATCAAGGAGACTATAGGAAGTTGCTTCAACTAGACCCTGTCAAAAAGCTGAGAAGAGACTAAGTGAGGCTTTTTCATACACATTCACAGACATTTTCAAGTATTACAGTAAAACTCTTTATGGTTTATTGAAACAAAAGAAAACAAAAGACAATAAATGGGTAAAGAATAAAAGGGCCATGTTTCATGTCAGGTCATTGTGCAAAACATAATTTCCAAAAATTTGTATTTACAGGGTTTTCTATTTTTATGGTAGGGATACATTGTTTCACTCTTAACTACTACTTGGTCTTTGAGCATATGATCCATTAGCTATGTCTGCACCCATGCTACAAAATAGCACACAGTCAGCTGGGAAGCATATATCAAGTACCCCAGAAATTGCTTTTC
This sequence comes from Dasypus novemcinctus, assembly GCF_030445035.2. Taxonomy (NCBI): domain Eukaryota; kingdom Metazoa; phylum Chordata; class Mammalia; order Cingulata; family Dasypodidae; genus Dasypus; species Dasypus novemcinctus. The sequence goes on from NC_080676.1 coordinate 57,068,222, forward strand.
TTCTTTTTAGAGCGACCCAGAGTCACCTATTTTCAGACTGACCTTTGGAGCTTGGCCTGGTCTTTGCTTGCTTTAAAAAAAAAAAAACAAAGGAAATAATTGATTTTGAAAAGTGGGAATGTGTTTGTAAAGCACTTCTTTGGACTCATAGAAATCCTTCTCTCTTTTACTGAAACTGTTTTCTATCCAGCAACCTAAGTAGAAGTTTGGGGGAATAGGAGTAAGTTTTTGAACCCCTTAGACTATGTCCCCCACTTCAAAAAAAAAAAAAAGGTTCTCTGTTACTGGTTATCTGTCAAAATATAAATAAAATCTATAAGAAATATAAGCATTTTTCTCAACCTGGACTTCTAGGGTTAATTTAATATCATTTAGTAAACCAAGAAAGCTAAATGTGTGAATTAAAATGACAGGAAAATTAACTAAACCATTCTTTTGGGTCTCGAAGTAAGAGTTCAAGAGTGGGAAAATGCAGCTAAAAATGCCTCATCACATTCATACTTTCAATGAGTAATTTAAGCAGTTCGGTGGTTTGGACTATTATGGCATTTTTACTTTTAAACTTTGGGTCTGAAACAGAGTTCAAAGGAAACCAAGTCAGTCCCAGTGAAAATATGCCCATTTTAAAGCCTACCCCTTTTAACTTGCAGCAGCAGGAAAGTATGAAGACTGTCAGTGAAGGGGTGACGCTTTGCCTCCCCCTGCAGAATGAAGCCAGATTTGGGTGAATTTTTCCCTAAGGGAAATGAGAAAGAAACCTTAAACGTGGGAGGTAGAATCCAGAGTCCCAATCCCCAATGAGCACGGCCTTGAGGAAGTAGCTTGCTCTCTGAGTCTCAGTGTCTTCATCTATGAAACAAAGAAGTTGAATCCTTAGATAGACTCAGAGACATCATCCAGTTCTGAAATCCTGTGATTCTGTGAGTATACCTACATTAGACCGATAATATATTTTGCACCAAGTTCCAGACAAGAATAGCTCCGCAGCACTCTCCCACTGCCAAGATTAAATTCCCCAAAGAGCCTCACGGAAGTTCTTAAATTAGGCTAGGTAATCTCAAAAGAGCCTAATAGAATAAAAGTAAATTATCAGTTGTAGAATCCCTGAAAGTTCTACCCACTCATCACCTTTAAAGATCCATGATTTGCTAAGGTGCATAACAGGTGGGGGCCAGAATCACAGTGAGGAGCAAGGCGATGGGCTATTTTTAGCTACTTACAACTCTTTCCCCCAAATTCCAAATCCTCACCCCAAACTGAGCCACTGTTATTAATGAAAAGTGCTAGGAGGAAAACAGATGACAAATCACAGTGCTGCTTTACTTCCTACCCAGGCAGATTTAATCTATTCTTCAAGCTTCCCTTTTCCTTCAAGAAGATTTTGCAGACTGTTCCACAATATGCACTCATTGGCATTAATTATGTCTGCGTTATCTCTGAACTTTTAAAGCAGCATTTCCTCCAGTGTAATATTATTAGGTGTTCCTTAAAGCAATCCTATGGCCAGAATCTATTATACACTGGATGAAACAGATTGAAGAAATTTTACAGCAAAACACCTCGGCACAATTTGACTGATGTGCATAGTGAAACGCCAAGCAAGGTACATGGCACTTGGCCTTCCCAAGCCTATTTTTTTAAAAAGCCTTCATCTGATATGATTGTTTAACTTTTATAACGGGGGTTCGCTTAAGAATTAAGATTCGAAAATTCATTTATTCATTTGATCATTGATGCCACAAATATTTCCTGGGTACCTACTTGGAGACATCATATCGGGAAGATACAATAACAGTTCATCATAATGCAACGTGATCAGCAGAGTGACAGCAAAATGCTGTCAAAAGATGAACGTAATGGAGAAGCACGCACCTGCTGTGGAGGAGTGGTCAGCAGTTTAAAAAAGCTTTCTACGTGGGGTGACATCAGAAGGGCGGTGGCGCTATCACATTACTAAACTGACTTGCACGTATAATGACCACAATTTACAGTTTCTAAAGGTTTTTTCTCATTTCACAATACCTACTTTTCCATATCCCCTTTGGGTATTTGCAATATTTTAGCCAATTTGAATTATCTGAGCTTTAATTTGCCTTTCTGAGAAGGTGCATTCCTTTCGAGTTTTTCCATCTATTTTTCCTGTCTGCTCCAATCATGACCCCAGCCCCCAGCCCCAGGCCGTGGAGTTTGGCCCTCCCCAATTAAGTTAGGCCTTAGGTTTCTTTCCTGTATTTCTTAGGGCAAAATTTTTAAGCAATTTCTAAGAAAGTCGGGGGAAAGGATAGAGTCATCTTTTGCAAAATAGTGAGAGATAAAAACTGACAGCTTTGCGAGCAGTTCAAAGCCCACAAAGGAACTTCTGTTTGCTGCGGGGGAAGGTTTGGTTTGGAAGTCCCGGGTGGAGTGCCAGAGGAGAGATGGAAGGACAAGGTAGTCTTGCCTGAAAGAAAAGCCTTAAAGACACGGCCACTGAAGGGGGTGAGAAGGGGCGGAGAAGGGGCAAAGCTGTAAGTCAGCTCATTTAAACCCTAGACCACCATTAACACCCAGCATCCGAAGGGCACAGGTCCTTACAGGGGCAAGACCAAAGCGCACACTCCGTACAGCGTCCGGCGAGAGCTTTGTTTATTGGGACTCACGGGCGGGAGAGATCCTCTCTGGTGGTGGCAGTCCAGAGGATGCAGACAGCGCTCCGCAAAGAGGCAGGAAAGTAAGTGGCAATACCTAGGGTCTCAGAACAAAAGCATTTCATAACGGAGATTCTGCTAGGGTCACATGAAGCACATAAATGGGGTCTGGTGATGCTACTGTAGGAACCAACTGTACAGCCTGGAGAAAATTACAGTCTACGATACCATCTGTTTCCTTGTGAGGCAGCTTGTTACATTTTAACTGGCATCCTAGGGTATGCAGGTGGCTGCGAACTGTAGGCCGAGTTTCCCTTGGCCGGGGGGGGGGGGGGGGGGGGGCCAGGGCCAGCACCTACTGGGCCCCCGCAACCACTCAAACCCATTTGCTAATGCCCTGTGGTTTACTGGGATTCCACGATGTTTCTACTCATATCAGTTCTCACCCATACGCAAACATCCCGAGTCACCTGCAGGGGCCACCCCAATGTGATAGCCAGGTCCTGAGCCTCAACAGACTCCAGCACCTACAATCTGACTTATTGGGCTCACCACACTCAGCTAAGATGGAGTTGAAGAAGGACAACCACCACACCATGGAGCCTAGAGTGATTACAACTGAAAGTGGGAGGATTGCATCCAGCATCCAGGTGGAATCTGAGCCTCCTCTTGACATAGAGGTGCAATGGATACAACCAATCCAATGTCCACATAGAAAAGATGGCATTGGATTGAGAAAAGTGGACATGATGGCTGATGGGTATGGGGAAAGGCAGGAAGAGATGAGAGGTGGAGGCGTCTTTGGGACATGGAGCTGCCCTGGATGGTGCTTCAGGGGCAATCACCGGACATTGTAAATCCTCACAGGGCCCACTGGATGGAATGGGGGAGAGTGTGGGCCATGATGTGGACCGTTGACCATGGGGTGCGGGGGTGCCCAGAGATGTACTTGCCAAATGCAATGGATCTGTCATGATGATGGGAGGGAGTGTTGCTGGGGGGGGGGGGGGGGGAGAGGTGGGGTGGGGGTGGTAGGGTTCAATGGGACCTCATATATATATATTTTTTAAATGTAATATTATTACAAAGTCAATAAAAAATAAATAAAAATTTAAAAAAATTAAAAAAAAAATCCATCACCTAAAAAAAAAAAAAATAGAAATTTACACTACCTGTCTTTCTTCAGGGACACATTAGAAAGATTCATGACATAATAGGCTGCATTCTTGCCTTTATTTTAATTTACAGAAAGAATATAAGGCAGGTCCTTCCCGTCCCTACCAGGCACAGGATACGTAGGATCCTTTCTCCTCCACTATTCCTATCTGACTGCAGAGAGAGATTTTCTTTTAATTTTTAAAATCAATTCTTGGAAACCTGGTGGTGGGAGGATGGGGCAGAGTCAGGAAGGGCCCTGCGTGGGGAACGTAGCCACAGCTGCTAGTGTGCGGCGGACGCTTCACTCATTCTCTAGTGAAAAGAGCCTGAAACTGGAAGTCAGCTTGAGTGGCCCAGCTCACTCTCCTACTAACCGCGTAACTGTCCTGCTCTCAAACCTCATTTTCCTTGTC